>NC_141833.1:17850449-18450449 GCF_982586985.1 Callionymus lyra
AAAACGTAGACATGCTCTACCTTCCTTATAAAATGTCTCGCCAACCAGAAGAGTTAAATGGCAGCAGGTGAGAAAAAAAATGACATATCATTTTTTTTTTAAAAGGCCATCATAAGAAAAACACTTTAGCAACATCGTTTAAAAAACTGATGTCAGTTGGTGGAAAAAATAAAGGAGAAATAAAATATATTTTCCATGAATTTAATGATAAAAAGAAAATGATGCAGAGAAAAAAAATACATTAAAAAATAATGCTAGAAATGAAGAGAAAATGAAAGTATATATGATTTGAGGAAAGGAAGGAATAACTTTGGCCTTGATTGAAATGACCAAAAAAAAAACGTAGACATGCTCTACCTTCCTTATAAAACTCTCAGTCGTGCTGTTGAGACAAACTCTTGTGAGATTCTATCTCTTCTCCCTGAGACACCGGGACGAGAATCTCTCGGGACAAGAAGACACAACAACGCAGCGAATCCACAAAACACGCCAAGACTTCCTCTCGGCGAGTATATAAAAGCCGACAGGCCGGTAATGGAGGCCGGCGCGGCGCCGGGGACGGATGACGGCGACTGAGATTTAACGGCGGCCGTGGATATTGAAGCGAGCGTCGAGGGAATATTACCTCGAAGACGCAATATAAACACAAAAAATAGACATTTCCTTCTTGCAGCAGGAGTGAAGAGAGGGTCCCCGACACTCTCGGTGATTTAGCCAAGAGTCCTCGGTATTATCTCCCGGGTGACGAACCCAGGACGGATCGGGTCGACCGAGGGGGGGGGGGGGGTTAAGTCCGGATTTGATCCCTGCTAAAAGAACTGTTTGTTTTACAGCTGACGACGTCTAATCAGCGGCTCGGCTCAACGTCGTCCCCTCGTCCTCTCGTCCTCCTCTTCCTTCCCTCGTCTCAGCGAGGGTCCCGCGGATGAGGGTCACGCTCCGGGTCTTAAGGGTCAAATCCTGTTACCGGTAAGACGGATGAAGCCCATCTTCAGACCCGACTCTCTCTCCTCTCCGGGAGAAAACGACGAGCGAGCGATAACTTCTGCCGAGTAGGAAATAAGTGAACTTTTTTTTATCATTTACTTTGTTTCTGGGTCTGCCCCGGGGCCTCCTCCCAGTTGCACCAGACCATTCTCTTCATAAAGGTTCAACTTCTGTTTCATTCTTGTTTTATCTCAGGGTCATGGTGACCTCGAAGGCCGGAAAAAAACACGTTTGCGGTCACCTTGACCCAGAAGCCGCACAAGGGATACCACAAACACGTTTGTTTTTTTTGGGCATTCGGGTCACTTTGACCCTGAGATAACACAAGGGTGGGTAAATATTGAGCTTTGTCTTTTGGCTCAGCTCTTTTAACACAAAGCAGTGACCTCTTTTCTACACTTAGTTTTGAACAAATATTTGAATGAAACTTCATTGTGAAATTGAGGGGGATCCTTTAACCAGATCAGGTCTACCCGGGGGACCCACCTGGACCGGCACCGATACTGATCCTTTTTTTCAGTACCAATTTTATGGGATAGTTTCTTAAAAAAATGACATTAGACACAGGTCTGTAGCGACACACGAATCTCACAGCTCGAGTCAATACGACATCTTTCCAAACACTCGCATAGTTTAGTGTCGACCGTATCCTCTCGTCCTCAGTCATTGTCGGGATAAGGCCGGATTTCGTGGTGAATATTGTCTACTTCGGGCATGTCCAGAGAATGAAAGAAAGCTTATCTAGTCCCGCCCCCCCATGTTACTTTAGCTGCGGAGGTCGCATCGACTGCTGCCATCTAGTGGCCGGACGTTTAACTGCGACACCAAAATGAACAAACGCCGTGATTATTTTTATGGAATTGTTATAAAATATGATTTTAAAAGCCAAAAATAACATTCAGCACTGTTGAATATCGGTACAGAAACATGTAAAAAAACACACACACCGCTAATAAAACATAGTACAACTAATGAGTTAGTTGAGGAAGTAAATTCCCACACAAAGCTCTTTTATTACTTTTTTTTAAATCCAATTAAAATTTAAAAAAATACTCGCTTACAAGAGAAAAATTGTTTCAAAAGTTTCAAACTCGTTATTTGAAACAGTATTTATTAAAATGCCTTGAAAAATTAATATAAATTAAATGAAATACAATAAATTGAATTAAACAGCAGAAGTTGGAGACACCAGAACTGGACCGCGATGGAAGGACCACCGTAATCTGTCTCCAACATTCTCTTCGTTTTGTTTCCTTCGGAAAGTCTGCGAGCTGCAGGGACGTCGACAAAGTCGCTCACAAGGGGAAAGAAACATCAAACAGCAGAACATGAGAGGAGAACGAAAGCTCCCCCGGGGGACGAAGGATTCAGGGACGGCTGATGAAATAAAAGAAAATTTAAGTCAATAAAACGGACTCGCGGCGCTGGAACCAAGTGTTTTCTGTTTTCTTCACGGTGGAAAAACGATGGAAGCGATTGATGCTCTTTTTTTTTTTTTTCTTTCTCTGCCTCCTTCAGCAGAGGGTCTCCGGTGTCTCCCCGGGGGGTCTGCGGTCTCTTAAAGGTTTCTCGCTGTCCCTTAATCCGTCCATCTCTTCGTGTCCAGGCAAAAATATATCCGCGTGAAACCGGAGACCGTGAGAGGATGAAAGTCGACAAGATGGTTCTGTCGTTTAGAAAAACAACTTTACGAACAACTGGACGAGCTAACGATGAGCTAAGAGACGTTAGCAAATGCTAAAATAACATTTTTTTTAAATTTGTTTAGATTAAATTCAAACAAAGTGATGCCTTATTTAACAATTAAACATTTATTATACCTCGTAGAACTTGACACTGATTCCTTAAACAGTTTTTTTTTTTTTTTTTTAATAAAAAATTCTAAAAGGTGGAAAAATAGAATTTTGTTAAGATGATCAGAGACATCGGAAAATGTGCAAAGAAAATTATAAATAAAATTTGATGATTTAAAATTCTCATCTAAAACCAAACCTATTAGAAATAATAAAATTTCACGTAAAAAAAAAGAAGTCATTATAAGAAGTAAATACATAAAAAGTATTCAAACTCTAAAAGACTAAAGGGTTAATACTAGTAAAAAAATAAATAAATAAATATAGATACATAGATAGAAGAGGGGAAGAGATATGGCTTTGCAATAAAAAGGAAATACACTAAAATTAAATATGTTGAGATAATTTAATAAACGCGAGAAAATGTTTGGAAAAACAATTTTAATCTATATAATATTTTAGACAATAAAAATGTACATCATCATAAGATAAACAAAATGACAGATAAAAACAACCAAAACATGTTATTTTGTGGAGGAAATTGAAGGGAATTAATTAAAAAATGAATTAAAAAAAAGATGATCAGAGGCATCAGAAAATGTGCAAAGAAAATATATAATAATATATATATAAATATATAAATACAATTTGATGATTTAAAATTCTCATCTAAAACCAAACCTATTAGAAAAAGTAAAATTTCACAAGAATAAAATACATAAAAAGTAGCCAAACTCTAAAAGACAAAGGGTTAA
Organism: Callionymus lyra; assembly: GCF_982586985.1. Classification (NCBI taxonomy): domain Eukaryota; kingdom Metazoa; phylum Chordata; class Actinopteri; order Syngnathiformes; family Callionymidae; genus Callionymus; species Callionymus lyra. The sequence goes on from NC_141833.1 coordinate 17,853,985, forward strand.
TACTGGTGAAAAATAAATAAAATAAATTATAGATACATGTCTTAGCGATTATAAAAAAATACACTAAAATTAAATATGTTGAGATAATTTAATAAACGCGAGAAAATGTGGGGAAAAACAATTGTAATCTATGTAATATTTTAGACAATAAAAATGTACATCATAAGATAAACAAAATGACAGATAAAAACAACCAAAACATGTTATTTTGTGGAGGAAATTGAAGGGAATTAATTAAAAAATAAAACTTAAAGAGATTATGCATATTTTATCTATAATGTACATGCAGATGTGTGAGAAATTAAATTAAACTCATAACTAAAAAAAAAAGAAATAAGTAAAACAGATTTGTAATAGAAAATATTTGCTTTTGTGTTTGTATATGTGTGTGTGTGTGTGTGTGTGCGCCTCATGTAAAGCTAAGCCGTGTCAAGGCGAAGGTTGCCTTCAGAAAAGAAGAGGCGATTCAGTCGATACATCATCATGTCTTTATTTGTGTGTAAACAAAGTCTGAAAGAGCATCAGCCAGGAATCTCCGAACGACCTCGTTTCCTAATGTGCTCCGCAAACCTGGGCTTCACAAAAAAAACAACGGCTCAGACCACGTATGTAGGCGGTGAATCAGGAAAAATGGTTCTAAATGCCCTCGGACCGGCGCCGGCGCTCCAAACACGCCGGACTCCTTTTCTGCCACATTATTAACTGCGACTTATTCATGAGGCCAAATTTTTTTGCGGTAGGTTTTTTGAAGACGTTCTTCTGTCATCACATGACCTGCGGTGTCCAGCGGGTGTGTGTGTGTGTAAGGTGCCAGGTGTGTGTACTGGAATGTGTTGTCGATGTTTGTTGCGATGATGTCGGACCAGAGGCTCGTCGGGTTAGTAGCTCCTCGAACAGAACAAAAATACGGTGATAATCATCGAGTGAAAACAAAACGGATCAGCAAATAAAACTTTGATCACAGCCGTAGTGTTTAAAAACCTGGAGTGCAACATATGCTTTAGTCACTTCTGATAACAAACATATTTACAACAGAAAAAAAAATGACAGATTTCATAAAAGCAGCTTTTCCAGGAAAACCAAGAAAGGGTTGAAGAAGAGTTTGAATCTGGAGAGAACCTCTCACTGGCCTTGAAGTTTGAGCTCAATCTGAACCTCTCGGGGCCTCCGTCTCCAAAGACGTAGCATCGTGTCAGCAAATCCGAACCATCGTACGGAACATATTTTCAATATTAATCCATAACAATGGCGTCGCCGGTGGGATTTCAGGTCAATCTGTACCTTGTGGAAAGATTGGAACCTTCTTCTGACTAATCTGCGTTGATACGCTTCATATTCTCGTCATAACCGATATGTACGTTCTTCGGAAAGATTTTAGTCCTTCTTCTTCCGTGCAAGTCTTACTCCAGTGAGCATCTTTAAATGCGGTTACTAGGGGTTTTGTATGCGATGTTTATGGTAATGTCAGGTTAACCGACGGGTTGCTTGAACATAAGTGGTTTCCAAGACTGGCCTTGGCTTGAGATGAAGCCTCGAAAAAAAAAAACCTCTTGCCTGAAAGTTCCATCCTCAAGAGAGGCACCGAACGTGTGGTGGCGTCCGGATTTGGAAGTTAAAGCAAGCCGATCAAACTGTCAAACATCACACGCTCTTCCTGAACAATCACCTCGCGTTTAATCAGTTCACTTAAAGCTAGTTTAAGTCGATTTCAGGTGTTGGCGTCAGGAGTGGGATTAGACGATATCGTGGGCCAAAACTGATTAAAGATCTCGTCTGAGTAAAGGTTCCTGAACTCACTGATCAGTGAATTCGTTTATATTGAACCGTTTTCGTCTGATGACGGAAAGTTTAGCGTAGCCGCGGGGGGGCCAAACCGTCATTAGCCACCGAGCTTACGCGAACAGGATTGAGGGGGGGCTGCTGCATCCGATTCGGTGAGCGAAGGCCGGGGTTGAGTGACGTGGACGTGCGGTGACAGACAGACGCGATTTATCCGCCGTTTAATTACCCTAAGCCGCATGTTTCCCAAACTGTGGGAGGAAGTCGGGAGCGCCTGGTGTGAACCCGCCCTCCTCCTCAACTGGCAGCGAGTTCAAACGCGTTTGCTGGAAGGGCGAGCGAGCGTGAGCGGCGGCGGCGGCGTGCTGGAGAAACTTCTGAATTTTGACAGATTTGCTTTGGCTGAGACGACAACAATGATGTTCTCAGGTCTGTCCTTGGAGACAGAGGCAGGGAAGTCTGAGCAGATGTTTTTCAAAGAGCGTTCTTCCATTGTGCTGATGGGCATGTGTACAGGAGTGTGTGTGTGTGTGTGAGTGTGTGTCTGATGGTGTGTGTGTTCAATCCAACTATCACCACTTCTTTTTTAAGGCTTTCAAGCGACTTTGGATGAAAGTAGCTCCCTGGGGACTGAACAGAATCGCACAGGGTTCAGAAACAAATCCTCGTCAAACCTCCTCAAACTCGCAACAACGAGAATCACAAAACACGTCACGACCCGAGACTCCTCGGACTTCATCGCTCAGTTTCACATGAAAACAAACAAAAAAAAAAGATTCAAGAGTGATCGTCCAAACAATGTCTACGATTGGTGAAACGGATGAGGCGGACAAAAGGAATTTAAAAGCGGCAAAAAGGCAGGAAAACGGACAAAATCGGTGTTAAAAAATAAAACCCACACTGGCCACGAGATTAGAATAGATACATTAGGCTATAGCATCATCAGCACTGACAGATATATTGCAGCGACCGCCATCCAGTTTAGAAACACAATTAGACTAAAAGTAAAAGGAGGACGACGGCTTTCCGGGATTTAATAAATAATCAGTATTCTTCTGCCTTCGAGCCGTCCGTCCTCCTGCTTGACCAGTTGGTTTTTCTTTTTCTTTTTTTTTGGGGTAAAGACACCAGTGGGGGGGGGGCTTCATGTGAAGTTCTGGAGCGGCTGGCTGACCCTCATGCACGCCCAGTAGAACGCCCGAGCTAAGGTGAGGAGGACGAGGAGCAGCAGCACGGCCCACGAGGCGTAGATCCCCTGATAGGTCTGAGCCTTCATCCACGTACCGGCCTGCGGAGACAGAGAGGAAAAACTTAAATAAAAGCAGGGTTTTATAAGTACTTTTGTACATTTGAAAATGTGATCGAGCTCCACCATTACTTTCTTCTCTGTAACCCAGTGAAGAAATGACCTCTACTTCTGATTTTGGCTTTAATCAACTGCTGGTCTAGGGCTCATCCTTAGAAGTGTGTTTTTGTAGGTCAGGAGTACGTGGCCTCAATCCCTCGTCTTCAACTTGACGTGCATTGGCTGCATATAGAAGACCCCGTTTTAACTAGGGGTGTGTATCAGCAAGAATCTAGTGATTCGATGCGTATAACGGGACAGGGTTAACAATACAACCTATAGTGATACTGTAGTAACAAGTATATATGTGTAGTATTGTCGAGTACTTGACTCTGGTGTTGCAGAATTTACAGACCACATGACTCTTGACGAAGTCGTAACTGCTTTCATTTGTTTTGAAACCGAAATATGTCCAAACATCGGCTTTAAAAGCTGCTGGAGTCACTGTATCCTCTCGTCCTCAGTCATCGCTGTGATCGCGCAGGATCTCATTGTTCATTTAGTTGCAGAAAACATAATGACTGCTCCCATCTGGCAGAACACCTTGAATATTTGCAGGTAAATTGTAAATAAAAATGTAAAAAAATCAAATTATACAAGCTTAAAAACGTTGGTGAACTGTAATTCATAAAGGAAAAATAAATAGAATGATTTGAAAGCGAAAAATAAAAATATCTTTCAAATTCTCTTCAAGATATTGCAAAAAAAAAAAAAATCATCGTATCGATATTTTAACACCACTAGTTTTAACCGAAACCCTATAATCTGCCATCTTGTTCTTGGTTTGCAAAAACCCAAATCCCACAACTTAAAAAAAAAAAAAAACAAAGGTCTGGATTAGGACAGCACTGCCGTCTCTGCATGTTACTCTGGTGGAGAAATCAAGCTCCCATCCCTACTTCACCACACTCTTAAAGAAACCAAAAGGACGGATACGATAAAGTTGAAAGCAGTGAATTATCCTTGCATAAAATTATTTTAAAAGAACTGCAAATGCGACATCAAATCTTACTTTAGCTGATGATGACACCAGCTACATTTTTCTGCTAACTCTTCACCTACAGGACCTTAAACCCCAGGCTCACCAACTCTCAACTTGAACGGTTTAGTCAAATCCCCCTGAGGCTGTAGAACCAACAATAAAAGACAATTTTCAAATTTCTATTTTAAGGTTATCAACTCACGACACCCTATAGCATCAGTCTTAGTGACACTTTTCAAAATGAGTACGATTCCTCCAGGGAGGAGGAAATCATCAGAGTTCAAACCCTAGCACTGTGATGAGACGTACAGAGGACTTCCTGAAGGTACAAATCTTTATTAAATTTAGTTCAAAAGCCTCAACTGCACAGAGTGAGAAGGTTTCTTGTAACATAAAAAAATGATAATGGATAAATTCTCTGAGCTCATCTTAAAAAGCCACGTCTGGGAGGAAGTAGATCTTAGAGTTGAAGAGGTTGAGCGCTAAAGAGGGAGTTTCTTCCACTATGGTGCCGATTGCAACCTTGCTAGATGACCAGGCAGTCCATGAAGAGAAATGTGCAGGGTATGAAAATCTTTAGGCAAAGAGGATTAATGAAGTACTATCTTTGCACCAAACGGGTTTAACAGAGAGCCAAACAAAACCCCTACAACCAAGGGTGCTCCCCTGACACCGGAATCTTAAATTATGTTTGTACATTATCTCGTCTAGACAACCCTGTTACTCAAATTAAGCAGAGCGAGGTAAATTCCGTCTCAGAATTCACCAACTATTGGCGGTTTTTCAACCTTGTTGACAGGACCATGGATTATAAGATTTACGAAACAAAGAGGTTATTTACATGGTGGTAAATTGTACAAAAACAGAAGTCATTTGACGGATCGCTGTACAGCATTTTCGACGAAGGTATTACAGAAAGTTTTTAATCCAAAGCCAATCCGCCGGTGGAATCTCTTTAATCCCCAGGTTAAACAAAGACGGACCAACAGAAGCAACGTTTAGTTGGTGTAATCTATCGCCGGCGAAAAAGAACCGGCGGCTTTAATCCACCGCCGGAGAATTCAACCACGGCGCAGCTTTTCGATCGGCTCAGAGAAGACGACAGTCAACACTTCAGAGCGAGCGAGGGGTGAAGGAGAGGAACCCGAGACCCCATCAAGTATGAAGAGCCCAGCTGCTTCGGAGCGAAGGCTCGTTGATGAAGATGGCAGGCGTGACTTTGGAAGAGCATTTCGGGGGGGAAACACCAGAACACAAATCTGCTTCAAATTACCCGGCTGTGTTCATTTATGAGCTGAGAACTGTCTTTTCCAAGTGGCCCATCTTTAGGTGGGAGATCATTAACCGTCAGGCAAGTTTTCAGCACCATCTGACCAGGAAATGAGCTTGGAATACAAAAGTGGGAGCCCGACTCTGGCCTTAGCGAGCTCAATTTTTGGCACTTTTTTGGATGTCTTAGGACTGAAGCAAATTCACTAAACAGAAAAATCAATTGAGAGCTTTCCTGCCTTCATCCATCCATAGAAACCGAGGTACAACTTTAAAAAAATCATTTCGTCCTAGGCTTCTCTGGCATACTCGCAGAAGGGTTGTGACATTTTGCAACTCGGCAAAACATTCAAAAGTAAATTTGTTTTATTGTTATAAGGTTTTCAGCCACGTCAGGGACTGCTTGCAACAGCTGTGCTTGCTAGTTTATGCATGTTTACTTAAATATTTTTTGACTGTTGTTGTTTATGAACACGAAAACAGTCTTGATTAGTTAAAAAACGACCAAAAGGCCAGACAAGTCTTGCAGAGGTCGATGAAACGGAATGAGGTCCATTTACGGCTGGGTGTCTGGGGTATACTGTGCTATTCAAGAAAGGTTATCAGACTTAGCCAGTCCCTTAACAGGAGTTGCAGCTTCATAAAAATGTTGTGTTTTACATTAAATTAAATTAACGTACCAAGATAACATGTGTAAATATTCAAGCACCACTTGAGGTTTGACACGTGACCCATGTTTCCTTCCACCTGCCTCGTCTCCCTCCCTGCAGCAACAGTAGTTTAGCCTCAAGTCCTTGTTAACTGGTCCAAAGGAGCGACGAAGACGGTGGAGAGACACAACTCATCGTTGTAGATTTGAAGTATCAGAATTTGCAAACACTCCAAGCTCGAAAATCTCTGCCAGAATCACTCTTCAGTTGCACAAAAAGGATAAAATTCTTACTCCCTCAAATATCACTTCACGTCGCTCCGAGTTACCCCGCCTCGAAAACGACACCAATTTCCATCCCGACGTCGGCGGAGGAGAAACGAGTGCCCGGGCCGCGGCACCAAACGGCCCGTTTGTGGCGTCGGCGGCAGCACTAAACCTTATGACAGGTCTGTCGCTGGGTCAGAGTGAAACTGCTGCTTCTCCATTTCGAGAGCGGCAAGCCGGAGCACTTCGGCATCCTGTCAAGAAGCTTTCTAACGCCTCTCTGATGATCTTGGCTTGCCCAACTGGAAGGAAGCCTCGGGGCAGACCGAGGATATGCTGGAAAGATTGCTCTGCTCGTCCGGGAGAGGAAGAGCCTTCTTGTTTCATCTGCCACGACCAAGATAGAAACCGAAAAGGACTAACACATTTTTTTTTTTTATAGTGAGAAATGCCGCATTCGTCACAAAGAAAAATTAAAGAATGTAGCAACACAAATGTACGACGAGTGATTATTCCTCATCATCAATAACGTACACAACCCCGGCAGCTCAGTCAGGCGTGAGATGGAAACTATTCCAATGAAAAGTTGGAATCCCAAACTCTCGTTAGTGATTTTGACTGACAGCTCGTCGCTCGTGTTCGTTTGGTAAATCAGACCCAACAGCTGTTGCTGTCAGGAATATTTAAATGACGACTATTAAGCTAAAAAGAATACAATTCATCTCAATCATGGCATCATAATATATATATAGAGCTTTGATGTGCAGTGATGGAGCGACTCTGAAGGGATTCAACTGCAGCTTCTAATGTGTTTTTAGTTAATAAATATGTGTGTATTTGATGTACTACGGCAGGCTATTTTATTGACTGCAGTTGTTTCTATTTATGCCAGGAGAGACAACTTAACCGCAGTTATTCATGATTGTCTTGCGCCCTCTATTGGTCAAATAGGAGAATGTTTACTTTATTGGCAGTCTAGAGAGAAACAAGGGCTATTGAAGAAATATTTCCTGGGAAGTAAAGTCTGTTAAATGGTGCGTCGACTCCTTCCCTGTGAGGTTTTCCTGCAGTATCTTAATAAAAGAGCAGCCGAGCGTTCCCGCGTGAGATGCTATTTACAAGCGCCGCTCTCTGGATTTGGACATCATAGACTTCTCAGAGTGCGCTCGTAAATGGAAAGTGAAGCTGCAGTGCCGGGTGAAACCATTGTGTCATTTCCTCGATGAAACGGTGCCGAGCAAAAAGTCTCCTGCTGCAAACTGCCGCTACCAATCTGCCAGAGGGTTGCTCCCCCACCTCCACCTCCAGCGACTCCCCCCCCCCACACACTTGTCAATTCCGGTTGTTTGCTGAGCTCAGACTGAAAACTCTGGTGTGGAGTAGGATCTTTAAACATCCTTTGCTGCCTCGTTCAGAACATGATTGAAGCCGGAAAATATCGATTTATTTGGACATTGTTTTGTACTTAAAAAAAGCTACTAACAATTGTTCAGGATATTGATCCTGTTTCCACTAGTACACGAAGGAAAAGCCCAAACAAACGTATTAAAAAAAAGGTACTTTACGACCTGTGATCAAATGTGAGGCTGGAAACATTCAGGAAAAAAAGTCTGGAATTTACGCTTTTTTTGGCTTGAGGGCCACGTTATAGAGCAGACCTGGGCACAGTGTGGCCTGTTGACTGTATTTTTGCGGCCCTCGTAACGTCAAAGTATGATCATGTATAAATGGTTATAATGCATTAACAAATGTATTTTGTATTTATTATTCATTAACATTTCAACATAACACTCATTTATTTTTTGTGTGTAATTTTATGGGGAAAATATTAATCCCTCAAAACATCTTTTTATAAGTTAGTTAAAGAAATGTTTTGAAAAAAAAATCATTTATACAAGAATAAAATTGCAGCTTATTTAGCTGAATAAAAGTCACGGCCTAATGACGAATGTCCTTTTTTTTTTTTTAGGGATTTTTTTCCCCCCCTTTCTTTTTGCTTGACGGCCCCTAACAACATTCGCATAATTTAATGTGGCCCTTGAAGAATTATACTTGCCCACCCCTGTTATAGAGAATAGCAATTAATTACTTCTGGCTGATTTTGAGTAAAAAAGTCGATATGCTGGGGGGGTCAGAAGTAAGCGGAATGTCAAAATGGCAGACCAGAGAGGCAGAATTTCAACCTGTGTGTTACTATAGACTTCGCCTAAAACATGTTGTTCAAAACATACCGACATACCTTTTGCATCCCACGCTCCCTCCCATATTGTTGCGCAACATTTGTCATCAAACCAATTGATTAAAATAACGACTAAAATAACAGAAAGTCCAAAAAAAGTAATGCAAAAAATAAATAAAATCAGATTTTGGACCCTACAACAAAAAAAAGTAATATATGAACTCAATAAAAACATCAAGGTCGTCCTAGCCCAGTACCCCTTGGTAAACCTTGAGATGACTTTCTATAAAATGTAACCTTGAACCTACAACCAATAACGAAAACCCTCAGAGTTCTTGCAATGCTAAAAGCTAATGTTACACCTTCAACTACAGCTTAAACCTCCCATTGAGTCTGTATTTTGAATTTATTTTTTAAAAAGTGACACTAAGTGTGAGGCTGGTCCAATGCAAACGTTATTCCTCGACTACGGACTGTTCCTGGGATCTATGCGATGGATAAAAAGATAAAACTTTGCACCTTGGCAGCTGCTAGACTTCAGTCTATAAACGTAATGAACAGACCTGGTGACGAAGGTAAACTGGGCAAAGGATAAACTCATATCTAGCATTTCCAGGCCAAACTCAGCTCGTCATGTTGAGCCCGAATTGAAACTTCAGCGTCGACTTGAATACAGATATTTTTGGCTCGGTTTTAAATGCAGATGATGAAGAGTTCCTGGCACATCATCAATAACGTTTGAATTATATTGGTGTGTTTAAATATGGCGAGTCTGAGAAGCAGGCCCTGGAGGAACATGTGCAGCTGCCACATCTGTCAAGTGTTTCCATCAACAGGTTCTCCACACTGTGATGACTCCACATCGTTTAACGTCTGCTGGGTTTTTACGTCAAACCGAGAGCCCGGAACTGAGCAGACGAGGACTTTCTGACAATGTTGTGACGCGGTTATGATTTATTCTTCAATTAAAATGAGAAACTTGTCACGTGTCTGACAAACAATCATAGTTAATGCAGTTTAAATACGTATAATTTTGATTCAAGTGATCAAATTATTAAAGGAAAACAACTTTTCATACAAGAGACAAATCAGAAAATCAAAATCAGGGATCAACTCACGATCAGCCCGGCGGAGGAGACGCTGAACAGCAAGCAGAGAAGAAAACACCACAAGCTCCGCCTCCTAGGATACCGCTGACCAATAGAAGAGCTGCAGAAAGAAGTGACAATGTTAGGAAGAAGTTAACTCAAGATGTCTCCGTATCAGATTATCTGCAAAAGTCATTAATATGAAGACTGGAACTGCTCAGTGATCCACGAGGAGGCGTTCATGCAGCTTACGTTAACTCAACTACAAAGTTAAGAGGATTTTGGATCCAAGTGATGAAGGAGTGAAGGAAGAACATCAAAGCCAACACAGATAAACTTCTAAAAATCCCAAACAACTTCTGCAGAAACGGAGCTGAAGCTTAAGTTAAAAATTGCAGTTTTATACAGTGTTCACTCCTCGTGAGAAATGTTTACATGTGAGACGACAGAAAAAGAAGAATTGTGTGATTCTAACTTGAACTGTTTGAATCCTCCTCAATATTGTTGTTTTTAATTAGTCGTCAAGGTCAAGAAAGCAAAAAGTGGGTTTAAAGTCGCGGGGAGGTGTCAACGTCAGGGGGGCAAAGGAGGTGTCAACGTCAGGGGGGCAAAGGAGGTGTCAACGTCAGGGGGGCAAAGGAGGTGTCGATGTCAGGGGGGCAAAGGAGGTGTCAACATCAGGGGGGCAAAGGAGGTGTCGACGTCAGGGGGGGCAAAGGAGGTGTCGACGTCAGGGGGGCAAAGGAGGTGTCGACGTCAGGGGGGCAAAGGAGGTGTCGACGTCAGGGGGGGCAAAGGAGGTGTCGACGTCAGGGGGGCAAAGGAGGTGTCGACGTCAGGGGGGCAAAGGAGGTGTCGACGTCAGGGGGGGCAAAGGAGGTGTCGACGTCAGGGGGGCAAAGGAGGTGTCGACGTCAGGGGGGCAAAGGAGGTGTCGACGTCAGGGGGGCAAAGGAGGTGTCGACGTCAGGGGGGCAAAGGAATCGTCACGTCAGGGGGGCAAAGGAATCGTCACGTCAGGGGGGCAAAGGAGGTGTAAATGTCAGGGGGGCAAAGGAGATGTCGACGTCAGAAGGGCAAAGGAGGTGTCGACGTCAGGGGGGAAAAGGAGGTGTCAACGTCAGGGGGACAAAGGGACGACACGTCAGGGGGGCATAGGTGATGTCAACGTCAGGGGGGGCAAAAGAGACGACACACCAGGGGGGCAAAAGAGACGACACATCAGTGGGGCAAAAGAGACGACACGTCAAAGGGGCAAAAGAGACGACACACCAGGGGGGCAAAAGAGACGACACATCAGTGGGGCAAAAGAGACGACACATCAGTGGGGCAAAAGAGACGACACGTCAAAGGGGCAAAAGAGACGACACACCAGGGGGGCAAAAGAGACGACACATCAGTGGGGCAAAAGAGACGACACGTCAAAGGGGCAAAAGAGACGACACGTCAAAGGGGCAAAAGAGACGACACGTCAAGGGGGCAAAGGAGGCTTTAACGTCAGGGGGGAAAGGAGGCTTTAACGTCAGGGCGGCAAAGGAATCGTCATGTCAGGGGGCAAAGGAGGTGTCACGAAACGGGGGCAAAGGAGGCGTGAAAGTCAAGGGGCACAAAAGAGGCTTTAACGTCAGGGGGACAAAAGGGGTATAATGTCAGGGGGGCAAAGGAGTGTTGAGAAGGACAGTCAACAAGAACTAGAGAAATGTGAAAAGCACGTTCGGAGGAACCTAGAGAAGTGCTCTACATCATTACTCCAGGGTGCAGTAAGAGGGTGTCGAGAACTACTTACACTTTCCTGCAGTGTGGGCATCTGGCCAGCGTCCGGTCCGTGAACTCTGTCCACTGAAATCAGGAAACGACTCGTTAGATTTAGGGAACACAAGGAGACAACACAGCAGATCAACAGTGTCCTGTCATACCTAAAACCCTGATGTTCCTCATGTCAGAATTACTCTCTGCCGTCTACGACGTGAGGTTGTTAAAGCCGAAAATACGGTTAGATTTATCCATTTTTAACATTTAACTATCATAGCAAGTGTGTTTGTGCAGTCGATGCAACGCGACTTCTTTCCGTGCAGAATAACTAGCTAATATAAAGTGAACCATTTGCTAATTTCTTATGTACTAGAGGAAGATAAAAAGGTTAATATAGTTTAATTCAGCCGATAAAGTAGCTTCATCGAGAGTAACGGTGTTTTAACAAACTTAATATTTTATCAACGTTTTTCTATGATTCTCCTACAAGTATTTAATCGTTGTATTTATGAAAGTGTAGAAACCGTGTCAAGCGTAAAAAGGAAAAAAAAAACAAGGTTCATTTTTTAAAAATATGTTAAATGAACCTCGTAAAAGCAAACGATGATTTAAACTTCATTAATAAAGCAGTAAAAGTGGATATTGCTCTCCGTTGTGTTATTGTCTGCAGCCCAACGGCAGGATTGACGAGACAATATGATCTTAACTGAAATATCGGCGCCGTAATTCTCCCATTGATTAACGGACGCTTAATTGCTTAAGCGCCTCGGATCTGCGGCGGCTGTACCGTTTGAGCGCCGAAAAACACAGCGATAAAGATCATTCCCGAAATGAATTACCGGCTTAAACGTTCTCATCGCTCAGATCGATGGAGGGTCGCGTTGAGATTTTAAACACAACCGTCACACATACGGTGCTGCGGCTCACTCGAAAAAACGAAGGATAAAAATAGTTTTTGGGGTTTGGATATTTACTCGGATCTGTGCTCGGGCGATACATTTGTGTTGCTCGAGGCACATTCATCTTTTGGGCCGAAAGCATTATTCCGCCTCAGGATCACGGTGAATATTATCAGCGGATCTGTGACAAAGGGATCACGGATGAGACTCCCACAGTCGCCGCTCCTTCCTTATGCAGGAGGGAAAAGTCTGCCTGAATCCTGAGCGCCTTCCATCATCCTTTTTTTAACGGCTGGGGTTTTTCCTCCCGCCGCCGCCACCTTCTTCTTCTTCTCTTCCATCATATATCCGGGTCCGCACCTTTACCTGGCCCGCCACATTGTTAAGAAGGGCAGTCATTTTAAATTCCACTCCCCCCAGAGCAAAGAAGCGGCAGAATATATGAGCGCAGGGTTGATAGGGTTACGCATCTGCGGCTATAACTCAAAGTTAACTTGGCCCGCCGCTATGCTGTTTTGACTTTTCGATAAGTCATTTTTCAGGCCCAGCCCTCGTAAATTTGGCTGCGAAAACCTCTCGGGCACAGAGTAACTGGCAGAGAATGTATAAGTTCAGGTGATGGACGCTTTTGCGGAGAGGCTTGATTCGTAATATCCCGCTGCTTTGCATGTGCTTTTTAAGCTTCGGTCGAGGAAAGCTGGCACAGGCATGTTTTATTGCACTGCAGGTTTTTTCATTAAACATTCGTTTCTTACTAAATATTGAAATGAGAAGTCATTACTTTACCTTTAATCTAAGTTTTTTTTAATAGTTTATAGTATGTACAGCGTTAAATGGAATATAAATATCAGTATTTTATTATAATTTTGATGCATTGTTTGTATTTTGATGTATTTTTAAATATTTATTTGAAACATGACATCATATTGTCCAAGTATGTCTCAGAGATAAATGTTTATGTATAATTATGACAACAAAATGAATAATACACCAAAGATAATACTCATGAGGATTTAACTGTATTTTTAAATGTTCTTTTCTTGTTTACTTTGTTTTCTCACAATATCTTAAAGTTAAAATACCAAACATCCATTTGACCTTTTAATCACTTATTTGTTAGCTTAAAACACTATAAAACATTTGTTATTTGGATGATATTTTATTACTATTAAATCTCTTTTTGACCATTATCAAAATGTTGAGTTTTTTTTAATACTTTTATTTCTTACATCTTAATTTGTTATTTATCAAAGTATTATAAGCAATTAAAAACAAATATTTTGACTCAGAGGTACTTCCTTTCACTTGTTATCCAACTGTTATATAAAATAAAGTGATTTATTACATTTAAATATCATTATTTGTATACTTTAAGATCCAAAAGTAATTTCAACTATTCATTTATTTAATGTTTAAAGTGAAAAAGCTACAAAACTGAGCTAATTCATTTTCATAAGCTCCTGCTATAGTAATTGTTCTACATCATTATCATTCTAAAACAAATATACATATATTTTCACAATATTAATTTGAAACCTTCAATACAAATAATTAGGGATGTTGTCGTAACAACCTTCTCGCCCTGAAGTAACAATTTGTATCTTCTGTAAATATATATATATATATATATATATATATATAAAAATATAAAAATATATACGAGAGGACCAGTACCAGGAATGTGCTGCTGGGTCAAGTTGAAATACCTCCGCCACTGCATTTGTATTTCGAGAAGCCAGGGAGGTCGTTCACCTTGACCCAGAGATGACACAAGGGATACTTCAAACAAATTTGTTTTAAGGGTCTTTGGGTCACCTTGAGCCAGAGACAACAAGGGGATACCTCAGAAACATTTATTTTCGGTCCTTTGGGTCACTTTGACCCAGAGATTACACAATAGATACCTCAAACACATTTGTTTTAGAGTCTTTGGCTCACTTTGACACAGAGATAACACAAGGGTTACCTCAAATACGTTTGTTTTTTAAATATAAATATATATACAAGAGGACCAGTACCAGGAATGTGCTGCTGCAGTGTCCGCAGGAGACCCTGGCTCCGGCCGGCTGGGGCTCCGGACTGGCCGGCCCGGGATGAACTGGGCCGAGGTTGATTATCCTCTTGCTGGAATGGGATGAGACAGCGAGACATCGTCAGCGTTAACACTTCGCAATTTTCATCACGGAAGCAGCTTCTTTTTTTTTTTTTCCCAGCTCGAGTCGTAAATCGGTCGTCTCACTCCGGCGGAAAGAAACGCTGACGCTAATTTCAGCCGCCAATCATTTTATTACCCAGACACGTCGTCAGATTACAAACACTGAATCTCTTATGAGACTTCGCCGCTTAGCCGTGTTGGTTTAGTCAGCGAGTCTGGGTTGGAATGTATACGACGAGCCGGAGAAATCATCCGTTACCAGGTGGTAGAATTATCGGTGTTTAGGGTCGGAAAACACCAGTGAAGTTGGTGCTCGACTCTAAATATTACTTTATTTCTTCCAACACTAAATCAAAAGAATCGAATAAATCAATTGAACATGAAAACTAATGAAGCCTTGGTGCAGTTTAACCATTTAGTGAAAAGCTAACATTTAGCTTGATGACAAACTGCGACAATGGCTACATAATAAAATAATAATCTTAAGCCTTTCTTAAAGTAGTTCTCAAAGTGGTCCAAGGCACAATGGTAGAAAAAAACATTAAAATAAACAAAGAATTAGAAAAAAAAGAGCATATGCTACTTGTAGCATAGCTAGCTAAACATGCTAAAAAACACCCGTCATTCAGATAATTCCATGTTTCAGGATAAGATCATAAGATCTCAATTGACAAGCTGTCCTTGAATGACGCACGGGGATTTTAATTTCAGATTTACACACAAACATTACGACAACAATTTTACATTTTCTATTAAGCTTGAAATTTGGTTTAATTTTTCCGTTTATTTTTGCGCCCGCAGGCATGTACGCACACACCCGTGTCATGTGACACGCACACTCACGACGAAACGCATCAACATTCCGTGGACGCGTGCCGCTCGTAAACTGCTGTACGAGGCGACAAATTTGACAAAACAGATTGTTGATGTGCTTTGTTTCGTGATTGATGGCGACCGCGCCACGAAGACAAACCATTTGAAAAAAGGATTTCGCCTTCAGGCATCTTATCTGTTGTGACGAGTACACCTGGATGCTGACACACACACACACACACACAGTGTCGTTTGACAAACATTGAAAATTATTGGCAGCGTTATTAAGTTCCAGCAAAACAATTTGGGGCGCGTTTGAAACTGGGAGAGCTAGTAGAAAGTTGTAGGAAGTCATTTTTAAACTGGAAAACATTTTTTTGCCTTATGTTTATCAGATTTTAAGAAAGTGGAGAAGAAAAAAAACATCTGGTTCCGACAGCATTGAATCTCGGATAGTTCATATTCCGTTGTTTTAAATAGCTTCAATAACCGCGGGGAAGTGTCAGCGTAAAAAAGGCTTCCGGGTCCACTCGGCATTAGAGTAATGAAACAATAATGAGCGGACCTTGACTCTTGACACCAGCTTTAAGTATGAATGATTATAACACACTAAGTGAGTTTCGCAGATTCAACAACGGTACGTCTTCAGGTGAAGAGCCGAACCAAAGACTTAAGAAAAAATGTGTTAGTTAGCCGTGTAGTTTGATTCAAGTATTCAAGCCAGGGTACTAGTTAGTAAACGGAAGAACAAAGCGAATAAAGCGGCTGGAAGAAAGTTATCTCGCTAAGTTATGGTGACGTTAAAGCAGCACAGGGTGTCAAAACCCTACTTACTAGAGAGACGTCAAGTATCTGGCGACACCATACGTATCACAATACATGGGTTGCAACGCAATACGATACTTGGTAGTACCGCCCAAGTACTTGACTAAAGCGGGAATTTAAATGACTCTTTATGAAGTAGTAACCGCTTTCATTTGTACTGAAACCAAAATATGTCCAAACTGGAGTCAACTGCATCCTCTCGTCCTCAGTCAATCTCTTGGCATTTACTAGAGGATGACTAGCGGCCAGAAGATTGACACGAAGTATAACACGTTACAAAATAAACGCTGTTGATATTTGCATCTTTATCTTTAGACTTAGATTGTATCATCTTGTTCTTTCTCTTTATTCTTGTTCTGATTTTATTTTTATTATTTTTTTATGAAAAATTGCTGTATTTGCTGTGGCTAATTGAAAAAAAAAACTTAATTCCTGAGGGATCAATAAAGTTTAACCTAACCTATGTTAATTATGAGTTTTAAATATTATACACTTTATAAATAATCGATACAGTGCTAAATATAATTATTTAACATATATATTTTTTAAATATCGTCCAATATATCCAACTGTGAGGGGTGAAGTACAGACAAAATAGTTCTAGGTTGACTTGGGAACAACCCAGTACGATCTGTGCTGTGTCGCTATCAGTTTTATCTTGACCTTTATTGAGTACTGTTTTGATTGTTTAGGCACGCTCTATAAATAAAAATTACTTACTTACTTACATACATACTTCTCTTAGTATACTAGAAGTTGGTATGCATCAGGATAGTGTACGTAGTAACTAGTAACACATTATCCACAGATAGTATGTCTCAAATCAAACACTGCTGCTACACACTAACAGGAAATGACGCAACAGCTTCTTCTCCTACTACTTAGTACTACTTACTAAGATGGAGCCATTTAGGGTAGATGGTGTCCATCGAACCATACTCAGTTTTGTGGGCATTTTAGTACGCCAATTTAGCCTGGCGCACTAAATTGGCGTACTAAGAATTGAGACGCACTTACGCACTAAAAATACTAACTTTAAGTACGCAAGTATGTGATTTGAGACACAGCACTGGATTCTGCCAAGTAGGCTCATCCTCATCAGAACATAAGAAAATTAATCATTTATAAAAAATGCATTTTGTTTACTTTATAAAGAATGTTTTGGAAAGTTTGTGCAGGAACTTCCCAAAAGTAGCTCCCTGTGCACCCTTAGCTCTTTGAAAGTGAGTGTAGCTGGTGCAAAAAAAAAACACACACAAACCGCTTCCACCGGTGCATGAAATGACACCATGTAACCCACAAAGGATGACACGCAGAAGTGAAATAGATGATGTGGCTGTTATAATGAGGCTGTTATTTCCTCATCTGGCTCGCTGAGCAGCGCCAGTACAGCCGGCCGGGACCGCGGCTTTAATTGAGGGGCTGATTTTTTTTTCTTCCCACCACTGCACCTTGTTTCCTCATCCTCGCCGCTCGCTCTCTAACCACGCACACACACACACACTTTATAATATCTCACCAATATGGCCGAGGACAGGCGATCCTCTGGGAGGTGACTTTGCAGATGAGCAGACAGTTGCAGGGGCAGCGGACGTACTTCTTCCCTGCTGGGGCATTTTTAATAGGCTGCGGTGGGAGACAAGACACACAGGAGGGATGAAATATTAAAATGGAAGCCAAAGAGTCAGAATAAATCACTACAGTTCCAGGTGAGATGGCAACCGCTCACTTTAAAAGCCCAAATAACCCCCCATTAGAGAGCGGCGTGCAGTTCAGACTCATCCCGGCTGCACATCGGCAAAAGTACACATGTGGGTCCGCGACACACTGTTTACTTTTGAGACCGCCTCGGCTAAGAGGAGGACGCGAGTCTCTGGACTCCTAGATTATACCGGCCTGTCCTGGGGATGGTTTTTAATAGGCCGAGAGACGCGACCCGGACCCCTTTCGGCTCATAGTCGCTCCACTGGTGACATCTGGTGTGGAAGAAATGCATAGCAGGGAAGAGATTCAAGCAGCCTCTGGGTTTGATTAATAAAAAGAAATGCTGAATGAGTTGATAATAGTAATTTATATTTTTACCCTTTTATGACTAAATGTGTTTTTCATGGATGTACAATTGTGAAAATTGTACCATGATTTTCATTCAATTTTCAATAAAGGTTTTTACTCCTTTGTAACAAAATAAATGTATGACCCGTTTAACACTGAGTCGTCTCTGGGTCAAGACGACCCAAAAGGCCCAAAATCAAATGTGTTTGAGGTATCCCTTGTGTCGTCTCTGGGTCAAGGTGACCCAAAAGGCCCAAAATCAAATGTGTTTGAGGTATCCCTTGTGTCATCTCTGGGTCAAAGTGAGCCAAAGACTCTAAAACAAATGTGTTTGAGGTATCTCTTGTGTAATATCTGGGTCAAAGTGACCCAAAGGACCGAAAATAAATGTGTTTGAGGCTGGGTCAAGTTGAAATACCTCCGCTACTGCATTTGTATTTCCAGAAGCCAGGGAGGTCGTTCACCTTGACCCAGAGACAACACAAGGGATACCTCAGACACATTTGTTTTAAGGGTCTATGGGTCCCCTTGACCCAGAGACAACTAGGGGATACCTCAAAAACATTTGTTTTTAGAGCCTTTGGCTCACTTTGACCCAGAGATAACACAAAGGATATCTTCAACACATTTGTTTTTAGTGTCTTTGGGTCACGTTGACCCAGAGAAAAAAAAAGACAAGAGTTAACTAAAACACATTTGTATTTAGGGTCTTTTGGTCACCATGACCCAAAGATAACACAAGGGATACCTCAAAAACATTTGTTTTAGAGTCTTTGGCTCACCTTGACCCATAGATAACACAGGGGATACCTCAAACACATTTGTTTTAGAGTCTTTTGCTCACTTTGACCCAGAGATAACACAAAGGATATCTTCAACACATTTGTTTTTAGGGTCTTTGGGTCACGTTGACCCAGAGAAAAAGACAAGGGTTAAATAAAGGAGGGAATAAGAACTATTTCTATTAAAAATAATGTTTATTAATATTCACTTGTTGACAAGTGTTTAAGCTTCTGCGGTAGAACTTGAAACATTCCTGAACCAAACTAATGTTTCTTTATGATGGTTTTTGACTCAAACATGTGAAACAAAACTAAACAGCTTGTCTAACTTAACCTTTAAATTCCATACTTACTGTCTAACTCTGTAAACTCTGTAGAAGTGACTTTTCTCTCTGATTTCAATGCCTCTCAGAGAACTCGCTGCTGCAGCCAAGATTCAAATTCAATTTTTTTTCCCTTTTGATTTGTTCTGGTGTGTTGGGGTTGTTTGTCTGCAGGCTGGCTGAAGCGATAACAGTTACAAGAGCCCAGATCCTCGCTCTCAGATGGGCCCCGAGTTATGATGGAATAAAACCCAGCACAAAAAATGTTCATCCAAATTACTTTTCTTAATGATCTAAATATTCTTCAAAACAAAACCCACTAAGCATTGGCTGAACATTTGCTCGCCCAGGCTGGTAGCCGTGGATTGTGATCACATCTCATTTAGGTTACAGCCAATAACATCCCATCGCCGCCGCCGCCTGGACCCAATCGTTTCCCGTGTCGGGCATATGTTCGCGCCGTCTGTAAAATCTACCGACATTTCCTACTTCCATCTGTACGGTGATTAAAATCAGGAGGAAAACCTGTGAATGTGACAGTGGTGGATGTAACACATGCGGAATCTAACGAGCTCATCTGCGCTCGTCCGTACGACTGCGATTCTGCCGCGCCTTCGCTTCTGTCGAGGTAATTGAGAAGTCGGTCTGCTGGTTAACCATGTTTTTTTGTTTTTTTTAATGTACAGAATGACGGAGAGAATCCTAGCGAGGAGTCTGTGCCAGCTTTTGAGCGACTGGCAGATGGGCGCCTCGTGACCAACAATCTTACCTTTAACACTGTTAAACGTTGCAGAACAGGAATAGAAATCCAGTGCTGTGTCTCAAATCGCATACTTCTCTTAGTATGCTAGAAGTTAGTATGCATCAGGATAGTGTACTACACTAACTAGTTGCAAATTCTCCACAGATAGTATGTCTCAAATCAAACTCTGCTGCTACGCACTAACAGGAAATGATGCGACAGCTTCTTCTTCTACTACTATTTAACGATGCTTGCAACCAGCTGTTGGAACACTATCGCCACCTGCTGGCAGCACGTTTTGCAAGTTCGGAAGAAGGAATAAAGATAAAAAATATGAGAAACAAAATATTGGCGAGATATTTACGCCGGTATCAGCAGCGAGGACGTGTCATCCTTCTACTGCTGCTGAAAAATGCACCTGTAAGTATATGAATATATATATATATATATATATGTTACTCTGGTGATTGCTCCTGATGATAAGGTTCCAGGGTTGAGTCAGTACTTGGGTGACTTAGGTCAGTCTGTCAAACTGAGCCTGAGAAACCTGGGTGTTGTATTTGATAAAGACATGTCTCTTGTTCAACACTGTAGAAAACTGACCAGAAACTGTTTCCTTCAACTGAGAAAAATCTCTAAACTTAGGAAAATGCTGTCACAACATGATCTGGAGCTTGTAATCCATGCGTTTGTTTCTTCTCGTCTGGACTATTGTAACAGTTTGTTTTCATGTCTTAACAAGAAGGAGCTGTCTCGCCTGCAGTTGATTCAGAACTCTGCAGCGAGAATTCTGACCCGCTCTAGTAGAAGAACTCACATTTCTCCGATCCTTAAAACTCTTCACTGGCTTCCAGTTTCTTTCAGGATCAACTTTAAAATTCTGGTTCTTACTTTCAGAGCTATTCATGGTCAGGCTCCTCCTTACATCACTGATCTGATCCAGCCTTACACCCCAGCTCGGGCTCTGAGGTCTGTGGATCAGAATCTACTTATGGTTCCACGCACACGGCTCAGGACCAGAGGAGAGAAATCTTTTCAGGCTGTTGCTCCTAAGCTTTGGAACAATCTTCCTCTCTCTTTGCGCTTGATGGATCTACTGACTCCTTTAAGAAACATCTTAAGACGTTTCTATTTGTGCAGGCTTTTCCTTGAATTTCTCGAACTCCTGTGTTGTTCTCGGTGTTGTCTTGATCTTTAAAGTATGTACTGTTTTGAGTATTGTTTTGATTGTTAAAGCGCTTTGTGACCCTGGTCTCGAAAAGCGCTATATAAATATATATTTATATTTACTTACTTACTTATATATGAATATATATATATATATATATATATATATATATATATATATATATATATATATATATATATATGTATGACGAACTTCCGTTTACAATGTCCCTAAGATGGAGCCGTTTAGGGTAGATAGTGTCCATCAAACCATACTCAGTTTTGTGGGCGTTTTAGTGACTATTTAGTGTGCATGGCGCAGTAAATTTCGCATACTAAGAATTGAGACGCACTTATGCACTAAAAATACTAACTTAGAGTACGCAAATATGCGATTTGAGACACAGCTCAAGTGTTGGGACAGTCCAGTTCTGAATTACGCTCAGGAGGTAGAATCAGTTTGATCAAAGATTAAATTATAATAGGAGGGGAAAAAAGGTCAAAAGTAAAACTTTTTTTTTGGAGGTTAAATCGATTCAACAGATTTTTTTTATTGGCAATAAACCAGGTTCCATAAAATGTTAACTGGAATATGATGTGATAATAGGATGAGCCAACATTTTTATTAAAGGGACTAAAAGATGCTTTTGGGTTCAACAGAATCATGCCTTCCTTTATGATTTTGCTGAAGCTCAGATTTAAGGATTTAAAATCAGTACTTAGTCAATTATTAAGGTAAGGTAGAACTTTATTGATCACTCAGGATCAATCAGGATATATTATTTAATTATCAAGTTTTTAAAGCTTTTGTGAAAAACTTTGTTGTACTGCAGTTTTTTTCTGGACCCACAGACACGTTAATTGTAGTTATTAGTAATTACATGGTTATGACATTGTCCTAGGGCTGAACGAGTAAATTCATTTGTGATATAATATATATATATATAAAAAAATTGCGATTATTATATCGCAGGGGTTGCGATTTTATTTAATGTTCATTTAATTTTCAAGCCGTAAAAAAACGTTTGTGCGCTCCACCGGCGTGTTTGTGTGCTCATCAAAGTTACTTTATGCAACCACACAACTCAAATTGTGTAAATGATAGTATATTATTGTGTATGACACGTGAGAAACTCGGCAAAAAATATGCAGTAAGAAAAAGAATGAGTTTTCAATTTTCTTTACTCTGCACTGAAGTTTGTATGATTTATTATTGACTTATAAATATAAATGTTTACATCACACTTTAAGCACGTTTTAAAAGTAGTTTTTAGTATTTGCAGTGAATATGTTATGTTTGTTTAATTAGAGTAACTAAATAAATAAATTCTCCCTGTATTTTAAGGTATGCTTAATTTACCTCTATCATTGAAAATTACTTAATAATTTGAGCAGAAATGTACTAGCGCGTCCCTGCATGTTTTATCAAATCATATTTACAGTAAAGGAACCTCAAGTTTGGACCTAGATTACCGTTAAACAAATACATTGGGTGAAAGTTTGTGTATGCAAAGCTAACATCACTATGTTAGCTCAGAGCAGATCTTTTTTTAAATATATTTTACGATAAATTGACTCAATCATCAACATTATTGTAAAGTGTGTTCCCTGTAAGACGTACCGTAGCTTCATTGCAGACTCCACACTTCACTACATGCTGGTGGATTTTTCCCTCCACGGATATCAGACTCTGGCAAACCCTGCAGCTGATGACGGGGGCGCTGCCGCTCTCCGGTGAGGTGAGGGGCGAGTAGGGCGGAGGGTCTTCGCCCAGAAGCACAGAGGGCTGGGTGGGGCTGGGGAACGGTGGGAAACCTATGGGTGGGGGGGAAAGGAAAACAAAAGTCTTAGTTATGAGATTATAAGGACTAGTAAATAAACCATTTGAAATAACCCAGTGTCCTCACTAAACCAAATTCCTTCCTCAAGTCTTAGGAGATAATACGATTTTCCCCCCCGAGTTGGGCTGAGAAGGGCTTTAGCAGGAAAAACTCTCTTGGAATGTGGAGTAGGATCAGTTCCAACAAAAAGGTTTTTGTCAGCAAGAAAATACTTGCAACATACAGCTCTGGCAACAGTTCAGAAATATGATCAGTCACAAAAAAACAAAAAAACACTTTCTACTACATACATAACCTTAATTAATCGATTATTTTTTTCTTTTTGTTTATTTACATGCATCGTAGAACTAATATTCAATAATATGTAGCATTGGTGTTTCCATTTAAAAATAAACCGATTAATAAAATGAATATTAGCTAAATAAATAAATAAAAAATATGATGAATAATCAGTTAGTTTTACTAGTAAATATGATAGTTGGTAGTTTAATAATAAACAATAGGTTTATTCGATGGAAGGCAACGCAGAATTTCTGCCTAAGTGCTTGTTTTTTTAATTACTTATTGCTTGTGTTGTGTTTTATATTATTTCCTACTTTTATTCTGTACCAACACCACAAAAAAAACATCCCTTGTTGTGTTTACAACACTGGCAATAAAATGTTCTGATTCCAATTCTGAAAACATAAAAAAGTATGACTTTTAGTTGCTGAATTCTGATTTTCATCACCTAAAATTAACAATTATTATCATGACTTCGAAGGCGTTCCCTAACGCAATAACCCGGCCCTCTGATTGGCTGACATAACGTGGGGTGTCCCTGTGCCTCTTTCCTTATTGGACGAATGGCACGTCGATCAAGTCAGGTGCTTTTTGTATTGCTAGCCAGAAGGATTCGTGCTACTATTTTAAACGAAGTATTTCGAGAAAAGAAAATTAAAAAAAAATAATAATAATTGTTTAAAAATAAAAAATAAATTACGAACAACATCTTCAGAGACGAGTTTTAAAAGCAAACGCCCGGTGCTGAGCAGAGCTAGCTCCTCTGCTAACACTGCTACATTAGCTAGTTAGCAAGTTCTAGCTACTTCCAGACTGTGCAGAACACTTGTCGGGAAATGCAACATGAAATTCGCTACAACATTATTTTTACTCGTGCATGACATCTTTATAAAAGCGATAAAGCATCTGTCAAAACGTCTTTTCTCATCATTATCCCATCAGCTGGTGACAGAACGCCCAGTCAGCGGATGCTAACCGGGGCTAGCCGCAGCAGGAAGCGGGGGGAGAGACACTCACTCTGGGGCTTGTTGGGAGCTCCGTACGGCGCGGAACCGGGGGAAACGCCGCCGTTGCCGCTGCCGAGGCCGCCGTCTCCGAGGTCGGATAGTAGCGGGGACCTCTCGCCGTCCGCCATACTGAGAGCCAGGCGAAGGGGGGGCAGAGTCGAACTGCTGACCGATCCGGTGCTAGTTGTTGTGTCGGAAACGCAGGCGTCACGTGACCCCGAGCAGCGCTGCTGCTGCAGCGAACAGACGCTTCCGAGAGTCCGTTGTAAATAAAATACAAACGAACAATTGTTATTTATTTTATCGCGATTAACTTAAGTACACAAGAAAGTGTAAGCAATTCCCTATTTTTCATTAATACATTAATTCTACGTATGATCAGGTTCCGTTTTTTCTTCAAATAAACCTTATATTAAAATGTATATTTACAGGTCAACTAATAGGAAAAACCCAACTATCCTGACTTACTCACATGCTTGTTGAAGTCTACATCTTTTTGAGATACAGTAAGTCTCTCATTATGACCATGTTTTGAAGTTATTACTTAATAAACTTCTGCCCCGTCTGAAATCTGGGCGAACGAGAGGTTACGGGATCACGTAGTAATGGCTCTTAGCGTATTACTTCAAGTAGAAGAACTCACATTTCTCCGATCCTTAAAACTCTTCACTGGCTTCCAGTTTCTTTCAGGATCAACTTTTAAATTCTGGATCTTACTTTCAAATATATTCATGGTCAGGCTCCTCCTTACATCATGGATCTGATCTAGCCATACACCCCAGCTCGGGCTCTGAGGTCTGTGGATCAGAATCTACTGATGGTTCCTCGCACACGGTTCAGGACCAGAGGAGAGAAATCCTTCCAGACTGTTGCTCCTAAGCTTTGGAACGATCTTCCTCTCTCTTTGCGCTTGATGGATCTACTGACTCCTTTAAGAAAAATCTTGAGACGTTTTTATTTGTTCAGGCTTTTCCTTGATTTTCTGGAACTCCTGTGTTTGTCTCTGTGTTATCTTGATCTTTAAAGTATATACTTTATTGAATTTTGTTTTGATTGTCTAAGCGCTTTGTGACCCTGGTCTGGAAAAGCACTATATAAATACAAATTACTTACTTACTTACTTACTAAACTTGTGCCCCGTCTGAAATCTGGGCGAATGAGAGGTTACGGGATCACGTAGTAACGGCTTCTAGCTTATTCCTTACTCTTAGCTGTAGTAACGCCCCGCTTTGTTTATACATCGAGTCCTTTGGAGGTGGAGACTGGGACATGCGATGAAGAACCCCGATAATTTTCCAATCACAGCAGAGTGGTTGTGGTTACGGTAAACAAGATTTTATCTCCAGAAAAAATAAAGTGGGCGGGGCTTAAGCACATTTTCTAATGTCAATATTTCAATGAAAAGAGAGTTTTGCACAAACAAACACATACTGATGATACAATAGATGCCCAAGTTCTATTTAAGACACACTTAAATGAACACTTTAGTTGCCATTTAAATATATATTTTTAATAATAAGGACAACAACAGTTGAATTGAAAACATAGTAAAACTGATCAAAACATCTTCTGTAAATCATTGTTTTCGGACATTGATTCCTGGCAATAAATGCTTCTTTTCTTTTGACATTTTCATCTTGTGTTTAGTTGCAAACTATAGCTTTCGAGTTCTTGATTCTCTGCTATGAAAAGCAGCCAAGTGGTTTTATCCTGATCGAGATTCCAGACACATTCAGCAACTAAGACTGAACAAACAGTATTACGACACTAATCAAGATATTACACTGTTATTGGATACTTCTCTCTGGCTGACAGGAGAGACTGTATAGTGTTTGCTTGTCAGCTTGTAAAGTCACGAAAATGCTGATAAATCCTTTTTGGAATAAGGAAGGAGTCATGGTCCAAAGAGGAAGTCACTATCTCGTCAGATAAAACAGCGGCTGAAATGGTCACTACTATGATAAATGAGAATTCTCGGAAAGTTTAGAAAATTCTGAACAAATAAACAGTAATTGGTTGAAATTATTTACAGGTTTTATATTATAAAGTTATTCTAGCAGCTATATTTACTGGTACAGTTTGGACAGATATGTTTTTTTATTTTATTTATTCACCTTTCGTGAGTAATTTATTGTTTTTTATTTAGATGTTTTTACAAAATGCATTCTATTTAGCATCGGTAGGTGGTGACATTGCGCTGTGAAGCCAATAGCGAGTGACAGCGTACAATAATTAATACAACTATTTGTAAATAAATACATTATAAAAGCAGTTTTTAAAATACTTTTTTTTTTTTTTCAAGGAAATTTTTCACATCTTTATACTGCAAAATTTGAATGTCACGCACTGGTTCTGGTTATATATATTGAAAAGATTGTAAACTAGTTACTATACTTATGTCATAGGTAGTGTATGCTGTTATATGGTACATTATGGGATATTTTCTAAGCGCTTGAAAGGCTGAAGAAAATAATGACTGGTTTTGTTGTGAGGTATGACGAAGTTATATGCGCTATAATTTGCTATATTAAGGTATGAATGTAAACAAAAGACGATGCTATGCTAAGGCTAACTTTCAAAGATCAATAAGTTCAATAAGTAAAGATAAAAGGGAAGAACTTCCCGAGTTCCAGATCCTCTCCTCGCTCTAGTCCTGCACACAAAATCTCTCCAGTTTGTTGTCACGCTTGAAGCATTGTACGCACTTTGTGTTGTTGCAGCGGTAGATGTTTCTTCTACCGATGGATCTCCTGAGGTTGTTCAGAGACACGGTCATCTCGTCACGGCTCATGGGTTTCTCCTGGTCTTTCGGATGGAAGATCTTGTCGAACACCAGTGCGTAATATTCCCACGCTCGTATTCTCCTGACGCTCTGGAGGATGTTGTACGGGTTGCGCTCATTCGTACAGACCCTGTTGCAGGGAGACGATGAGCAGAAGAACACCATCAGCTCCGGATCCTGAGCCTGCAGGTGGAACTTCTGGAGGACTCTGTCCTCGGCGTGACCGAAGATGGCCGGCTGGACCCGACTGTGGCGTCGGTCCACGTGCTTCAGAACTGTTGCGGCCACCATAGTGGGGCTCACATAGACGTCCCTCTGCCGCATGAGCACCTTCTTCACAGTTTCTGGATCATCTGGGACTCGACTAGCGTCGTACCTCCCTTGCCGAGAACCCTGCGGAACCTTCACAGCCAGACTGAAGGTGGGAACTTTGCTGGAACCAGATGGAATAGTTAGATCAAGTAGAGGATATAGAACAATCTAAGAAAATCAACAGTACAGAGTAATCTGAAGAAGTTTGGTCAGTGTATAAGGAGGCCTAATCGAGGATCGAAAAAAGTCCAGTCAAGATTTGAGTCTAACTTGGAGAGGTTAAGTATGCAAGATGTTTGATCCAGATGTTTGGGATCTAGTCCAGCACCGAAGAGCGATAGATACCTGTTTGTGTAAGAACTTACGGCGGGATGGAGCCTGGGACCACCGGGTGAAATCTGTGGAAGGAGATACTTTGTCAAAAGCTATAGCTAGCCATAGTTCTGGAGAAGACAGAGGTCACCACCTGGTCACGAGCTCGGTCACCACGTCCTTTAAATTGTCCACGTCCACCTGTAAGTGTCCTGGCACCAGCAGGGCCAGAAGACCGAGGACCAGCAAACTCAGGGGCGTCATCTGAGAAGAACTCAAGTTACATCCACGTGTATATTCACCAGATTTGAGGAGAATGGAGTAGCTCAAGATCACCTGTTTTGTCGCTGTTGATGTGTCGACGTGTCAGATCAGATATTCAGTCCTTACTTAATGTGCTGATCATTTAAATACCTACCATTCAAACTCTGACCTTTTCTTTTCGATCCAAAGTCATCCTCCTTTACCTGAACCCAATTATTCTCTAACTTTAACTCAAGCTCCCTGTATTTGATCATTTTTCTTCTCATTAATCATATTTTCTTGTGAATAAAGACTTGAATTGTTTGAAATTGTTTATAGTTTTTATGAGACGTTCGGAAAACCCTGGAAATCCCGTGTTTATCTGATGGTAAATCGCCCCAGGCTTATTGTGGGAGTGGCCAAAGCGCGTCTGTAACTCCTCCCACTCTATCTTCACATACCAATCACCAGCTTTGCAGGAAGGAGGAAGAACAGATGAAAGTAGCCAGTATTCACTTCACAGATTCAAACGGCCAGGCTGGATGACCGTTGTCCACCAAAACTTAGGTCTTCATTTAACCATTGAGAGCAGTGAGGAAGACATAGAAACTGAAATGTACACAACATTATGTCCTAAAAATAGCCATCAAGTTCAGATGTGTACCTGAAGCAAGTGAAACTAACTTCATAATAAGTATTTTTTGTCTATCACAGGAATTTGTTGGGGGCATGTTTTTAAGTTGGGGAGGAGTTCGTCAACCCCGATCTAAGAGTAAAGAGATATGATAGCAGAAAGTCAGGTCTTTTATTTTCATTATCAGTTTCCATATTTTCACTTTTAGTGCTAAAAAGACGGTCGAAAACAGTTTTATCGCCTTTTTTTCTCTTCCATTGATGATGACCCAATAATGTGTTCAACAAACATCAATATATACAAGAAATGTGATTTATTTAATACTTTTATGTTAGATTTGTAGACAATGAAAATGTGACATGAAGGTGATTTAAAGGTCTTTATCTTCTTAAATTCAAGGTGGTAAATTGGATCTCGTCGTCCCGCGGAGCTTCTCTCACGGCAGGTTGATGACATCCATGGGTCGGTTCATCAGCAGCGTCACCTCCAGTTCTTCTCTCTCGCTGAAAAACTGCGCTTTCCCGTCACGATGGTGGACGGGGTGTGGGAGGTGCAAGCCCAGTTTACTGGGAGACGACAGGTTTGTTTAACACAGAGTTTCCGATCACGACGGTCGTAAACTTTTCTTACTAGTTTGGCGTCTGGAGGTCGAGGAACTTTTCTTTCACGTCCAAAACCACGTCTGATGCTTTCGTGTCCGGGAGCTTGATTTTTATCTGTGAATGAACAGACAGAATTTATTTTATTTTATTAGTATTAATGTTTTAGCACGAGTATTAGTCTTAGCGTTTAGCATTAGCATAGCATATTTTATTTCTAAGTCTTTATTTTGACATCAGATAAATAGAACATTGGTTCTTAACTTTTGGGTCAGAATTGTGTGAAGTTGATTTTTTCAGTGCGTCCCAGGCCTTTTTTTTTGGCTTAAATCCATTTGCCTTCAACTGAATTTGAATAGTGGTCATGATTTCAGATAAATATAATACATTTTAATCTGTTTATTAAGACAGTACTGTAGACAATAGACCAAAAAAGACATAAAACAAATAATTTAAATTACTGGAATTATTGTCAGAAGTAAATTTGTCTGGGTTTAGACTTCCAGATATTTAAAAGAATTACTTTTTTTTTAAAGCTTTTATCCTAGTAGGAAAACTGGCGTGGTATTATGGGGCAGTACAACAATACTCCTGTTTGGAGAGACATTGTAGCAGATTTCCCTAAAATGCCAAATTCCAGTTTATATTTACTCAGATCCACCAAAAAAAAAAAAAAAAAGTCAAAACCCAATTGTCAGAAATGCGGTAGATATTGTTTGTTATAGTACAGAAATACTCGATTCGGTACTATTTGGATCAGTAAATTTTTTACTCCTGGTGGGAAGATGGTTTTAAAATTTGGAGGAATATCACAGATCAAGGACTTATTTTCAGCAGAAGGAAATATTCAAAGATCTGATAACCAGACATAATATTCAATGTAAAAAGTTCTTTAAATACCTACAGATAAGAAACAAGAAACAAATTAAGTTAATTAAGTAAAATTATTCAAATGTATTTTATTTATTTAAAAAAAAAAAAAAAAAAAGACTAGAAACGCTAAAAAAGACAGCGTCCCCTGTGATAAAGGAAATGTTGGATAAACATCTATTTAAGAATGGATTTTCAGAAATATATTATCTATATAATATCCTAGACTGTTTTTTCATCAGTCACTAGTCTTAAAAAAGGACAGACATTTCGCTAAAAAGCTGATAAACAATAAGCGACACAAGTTGCTAATGAGAATAAACATAAAACCAGATGTTTAATATAAAATAAAGCAGATATTTGCTATAAGCGTCAGTTAGAAAGGGGCTTGTTTTTTCCATTTTATCCAGAAATGTGCAAAAGTGCTTACATTTTGGTAAAGTGTGGTGGTGGAAATTGTATTTATCAAAATTCAATATGAACCTAAACTTTGGGTAATGGGTATTTACCACAAATACAAGGTTCAATTTCCGATCAAAGAAACGTAAAAATGTGACATGTAAGAGTGTTTACCATTGAAAATAAATGACATGTTAACGTGTGAATCTTAACATTTGGAAAAAATATGGAGTCATTTAAATATAAGAAGGAAATTGATCCGTCACAAAGTCTGAAAAGATACATATGGGGAGTAAATGGAATATTTCAAATGGGCTGTTATGGAAAACAAAAAGCAAATACAGTCATTTGTGGTTGTGGAGATATAATGCTCAGGTATTACCAGCAGGGATTCACAGCACATGGAGGAAGGATCCTTCCGGCTCAGACCCAAGAACAGATCTTCCGTCCCGACACACTGTTTCAGGATCATTTCATACCTGTCCACACGCACAATCCTGGTTATCAATCGTAACCACGTCACTGAATTCATCATTCGAGTCTCACTCTGGTTTCGGACGAGGATCATAGTCATCCTCGACGACTTCACTGCCTCCCCAGATGTCTTTCATGGTCACCACCTTCTCCTCTTTCGGGGCTACACAAGATATAGATGTTGAGTTTTGTGGTTTGGAACATATCAGTGTGAACTGTTGTGTTTCACCGTCGGTTTTGGACTGAGGGCCGATGTTTCCTGGACCCAGATGAGCACTCGGGCGAGCGTTCTGTCGGCGAGACATGGTGAGGACGGATATTGACAATTATTATTATGTTTATTATTGATATAATGCGTGGAAACTAAAATATGTTGTCATATTTAGGCCTAAATCTGATGATGGGTTAATATTCTTTAAGCATTAATAAAAATAAAAATATTTATTATATATTATATTTCAAATTAGATTGATAGATTTATTATTTATATAGATTTTATTAATCCCACATCAACTTTTTTTAAGTACTTGAACAAATCTCAAGTTGAATAAAGAAGCAATATTACCTGTGATGTCAAAATAAAAGCATTCAAAAGTAAACTTTTACAAATTAAAATCATAAAGGTTTACCATTTAAAAAAATCATACTAGTGTTTATGACAATAAAATAAAATGAAATGATTAACCTATCGGGAACAAACCAAGTCGTGCTGGAGGTTTAACACTAGTTTTTAGTGTTTATTAGTGTACTCACGCTGCGGTATCCATCATCTTCATCATCTTCATCCAGTTTAGGGTTCAACAAGTTAGAAAGGGCTTGTAAAGTCTGAGCGGATGAAAAGCCAAAAGTATCCATTGAGAAAATCTAAATCTGAATCAATAAAAGTGGTAAAAAACAGACTCTGTTGGGTCAAATATTACCGTCTAAATTTCCGTAGGCTACTTTTGTTGCTTCCTGTTGCTAGGGGCAACCGCCGCGTCACGAAAGGTTTGGTGACGTCACCGTCAGGGGTTTTTAAAAAGGAATCAAAGTAATGAATTAACAGGTAATAACAATCTTTCATAAAACTTGAAACGTTTTTCGACGTCATTTGGATCAAGCTACTCGAAAACAAAATGACGAGACGTTTAGGTGCGATTGGAAAATAGTTTAAATGATGAAGAGATTTTTTTTTCACAAGAAAAATAAGCGTTTTGTTTATTTATATTTATAATGTACTTTAGAAAGTGTTATTTTCAACCACAGCACTGCACATCATAGTTCCTTTGTTTCAATTATTGACGGTCAAAATGTGTTAAAAACGTTTTGACTTTGTATGAAAAAGCAACAAGAATATTAACTTTAAATAAATAGATGTATAGTGGAAATAAAAAAACAAGTTATGATACGTTTCAAATTGAATAGTTCTTTTTTTTATGCATTGTAGTTTGTAAATAAATGTCATATTGTGTTTTGATTCAAGGTTATTTAATTTGACGAAATAAATGTAATTAAAGTATACCAGATATTAGTTAAGTATCAGGAAGAAATTTAATTTTTGAAGTGCTTAAATTCAGGAAAAGTGAAAATTTAGAAAATTGTATTGATAAAAAAACAAAACAATATTAACCTAAAATTAAACCTAAAAACGAGGTAAATGTATTTTTTTTAAAGCAAATAAATGTATAGCTGACATGGTAGAGTATAACTGGGGAAAACTACATGACATATTGAGGTATAATATTTGTAAAATCGCTCGCGATAATTACCCGCATTTTTATTATTTTAATATAAAAACAGTATTTATATCAGAACTTGATATAAATACGGCAAATACTCTTAAATACTTTGATTTAAAATACGGTTGACAACTAGTGGTGCGTTCACGGACCTCATTTTGATCAAGCACGTAACATATATAACGACACTAAATACAAAATATTAAGTAAAACAATAAGATGATTTTATAAAATGGCTTCAAATGATTTGAAAAGTTTAGGCGCACGTGTCTATTTTTAGTTCCGCATCTAACGGAACCGCGTCTCTCCTCGGCCACCGTACAGCGCGCCTGAAGGTGACAGGTCGCTTCATGACCGCATCTCTGGCTCGCCATGTGTGACGCGGGCAAGAAAGCAGCGTCTCCCGCGCTGGCCCTGCAGGATCTGTCCCTGTACGCGGTCCCTCCTCGACAAGACGACCCTCCGCCGCCGCCTCTTCGTCACCATGAGGCGGGTCAGCTGGAGGAAGCGGTCTCGTCTCTGCGGGGACTCGCGGCTCCTTACACCGGATGGTGTCGCGACTCTTACGGCAAGTTTCGACCCAAAGTCCAGCGCCTGGTCCGCGCCGCGCAGGACCTGAAGGACGCGCCGAAGAAGGACTTCTACCCGCGGGCGGCCATCATCGGCGCCACCGGAGTCCTCGGCCTCTTCCTGGCGAGGGGGTCCCGGGCGAAGAGGCTGCTGTACCCGGCCGGCCTGGTGACCCTCAGCGCCTCCCTCTACTACCCGGAGCAGGCGGCTTGGATCGCCAAGTCCAGCGGGGAGTCCGTGTACGACGGCGCGGTGCGGAGTTACGCCGCCGCGGAGAAGTTGTGGAAGCCCTCGAGCAAACCGAAGAAAGTTGCCGGTGCGACCTCTGACCCGGGACAGTGAAAAAGAAGCTTCTGGTCCACTTCAAGTTTTTTGCACTTTGTTCACTCAGGCTCCAGCGAGAATCTGCTGATTTTGTCCGTTTATATTTATGGAAATAAAACGTTTGTAAATGAGTCACAAGCCTCGTTTATTTATTAAAAAAATGTCACGTTATTTAACTAGTTTATATGTAACCTTTGGTTCGATTTATACTGTTCGTTGCTTGGTTCCGTTTTTCCATTATTTTATTCTGTACTAACACATTAAAAAATATATATATTTTGTGTTTAAAACACTGGCAACTAGAAAAATTCATTTCCAGAAGAAAATGCATTACCCTGCCGTCCAAGTAGTGGAATTACTATAAAATAGAAGTAGTAGAATAGTGGAAGAAGTATTAAAAGTAGAAGTGAAATTAGTAGTAAAAGTAGAAGTGGAATTAGTAGTTAAAGTAGAAGTAGTAGAAAAATAAAAGTACTAGTAGAATTAGTAGTAAAAGTAGAAGTAGTAGTGAAATTAGTAGTAAAAGTAGAAGTAGTAGAAAAGTACTAGTAGAATTAGTAGTAGTAGTAGTAGTGGAAGTAGTAGGTCAAAGTGGAAGGAGTTGAAACATATATTGAAGATTTTCCCAATTGAAATACATGGGCTAGAAAAAGAGGAATAAAAGAAAGGGTGGAAGAGATAAAAGAAAGCTAGAACAAAGCCCGCATTTCGGAAACAAGCTGAATTGATAAAAGTTTGAACGGTTCAGATCGGATAAAATTTGCAGGGGGAGATGCAGGAAAAAAAGTTTAGGTCAGAATAAAACAGGATCTCAATTGTGGGAATGCTTCCCAGCATTCACACAATTATTGTTTTTGATAAGGGTGTAAAGTTAGTCAACCGAGTATAGACTTGGAAAGAGCATCCGTTTTGTCGGTAAAATATAAGTTATTAGTTTCTAATTTCATACAAAAATACTTAATATTTGGCCCGAGAAAAATCAAACGTTTAGTTTAGTCTTGAAGCGATAGTTCATACAAAATTCAAACGTATCATTTTCTACTCACCCTCATGTCGACCAAGTTATTTTCAGAGTTATCTGTTCTTTTTTAGGAGTTGTAGGCAAAAATGTTTGTTCATTTTAAAGTAGTGACAGTAGAAAACATCCTAATACCTACATGCTGCTCGTCTGTAATGAGTATCTTGCCTTTAAAAGCTTGAAATTAGTCTACATTTTAATCTGGTTTTCGCAGAAGCTTCAATAAAAAGAACATGCAACACAAACAGGAACTTCACCCGGTAAATATAATGAATAGTATGTGGCGATAAAATTTTCAGATTCTAAAATATATTCAGACCTACAAGTTTGTTTGTTATGTGTGAGCTTTAGTTATTGTTCAATAATAATAATAACCGCTGGGTCAAAACAAAATCCTTCTCGTGAACATCAGAAGCTCCCGTTGACCGTCTTTTATTCACGTCGGCTGAAAACTACAAAATTAAATACGAGTGGGTGTGTGGGATCTTCACAGCAGCACCAGCTTCTCGTTGAGTGCGATCTGTGCTTGCGTGAGGTTGGACAGGTACGTCACCATCAACAGGTCCTGCAGAAGATGCACAACAGTTGTTATTGATCGACCCGTTCTCTCGATTGATCCGAGCGACAAGAACCAGGAGAGTCGCCGGTTGGACTTACTTTGATGTTGGAGTTGAGCATGTTCTCGAAGTCCTCCGGGGAGATGGTGGGCACCTTGTTGACCAGGTCCATCAGGAAGCGACCAACGCTGTTGTCCGCCTGGACCTTCCCGGACTGAGACATGGACGCACGGAATTAAAATCAACGACTCACTTTGTACAGAGTATAAAATGGAACTGGACAAGCCAGCTGTAACACGAGTGAATTGAGCAGTAGTGAAAACAATCACATCAAGGATGAGAACCATTTTCAGTAAGTCTGCACGATTTATGGAAAAACATGTGCGATTATCATTTTTTATTGTATAAATCGAGCATTTCTTAAATACGCATTTTCGACCATTCAGTGTCATGTTCTGTAAAGTTGTCAATTTGTACTTCTATGTCTAGTTGTTGTTTATGTCTCCGCCCGTCTGTGAGCTGTGCGGCGCAGCTCGCTAGGCTCGGTTGCTCGTGGGAAACCGGTGCAAGTCCCGCGAAACTGAGCGTTATAAGTGATATTTTTCTCCGATCATTGTCGGAAAAGAAGCGCGAATAAATGAAAGGGAAATATCGCATCGTTTTCTTTATCTAATCCCCGGACCTACGCTACAGTACTTGCACGTGGTCCCATTTTTAGGCGAAAGAAAAAAGTATTGCATCAATATTGATATCGCACTTCAAGACACCAATATCGAATATTGCACATATTTCCAATGTCGTGCAGCCCTAATTTTCAGTTTATCATTGTGCTGTTTATAGGCTTCATGCATGTATAATACAAGGAAACACTTTTAAAACCAGACAGAGGGCTTCACTCACCAGCACGTCCTCGATGTAGGCGAGCACGGTCGTCATCATGTCTTGTACCCGGGCTGCGGAACCGCCCACCTGAGCCAGGTCAGAGGTCAGGCCCTTGGCGCGACTCGGGGCCAGACGCGTTCGCTGGAGAAGATCCACTGAGAACAGAAGGTTCAAGTTTAGAGCACGTGGATGGAAAAACTGACCGACATCTGTTCAGTGTCACGAAACGTTGTTGATGTTTATTCGGATGTCTATCATTTTTTTAATGTGGATTTTAACATGACATTAACAACGTTTTTTAAAGGTCAAAATTCTTACCTCCTATCCTCTCGGTGTCGTAGAAGACGTACTTCACAGTCAGTGGTGTGAACATCACTCCGACTGTTTTGCCTGGAACCCCCATCTGTGCGCTGTGGAGGAGGAGGACACTTATTTTAGTAAATAAAAAGGATCAGAACAGACCTGGACTAAAGTGTCAAAATGGAAAATGTTTTTTAAATTAGTTTTTCCCAATTAAATAAAAGTTCATAATTTATTGTTAATCAGTGTTTTAATTCTTAATGGAACTTCTATTCATTTTTTAAAATGTATCTGCATCCACTTTATTATTTTTCATTTTGTTTACCAAGTAATGCCTTTTTTCCCCATCAACAAAAATGGTTAAATATGTATTGTCCTCTAAAACACATACATTTTAAATAATAATGATAGCTTTGTGTCTTCGACATGGGAATCTAGACTTCACCGATCCAGCCACTCGGAGTCTGATCGGCTATCGGTAAAAAAAAAAAAGTCAGATCCACACATTCGATCCAGACAGTTTAGCTACTATGTTGAAGAACTGACGTCATGGCACAGCGCCTGTGGAGCAGCGGCTCGCATTAGCATGGATGTGTGAGGATATTTGGAGAGGGGGAAGTCAAAGGATTCAACACCTCTTATTGAATTAAGAATCCAGAAAGACCGATTAAATCGAAGTTGAAAAAAATAACAGGGAAAGTTCTTGGTAGCTGCATTTATGTCGAGTTGAACTTTGGATTCGGCATCAATTCAATTTTAAACAAAGTTACAAAGTTGTAGAGAGGACGATCCAAGTGTAAGGACGTGACAGAAAACTCATCATTCAATAAATCCAACACGATCCGTCTCTGTCACGACTAATGTAAAGACTGAGCTTTTCATGTATTAAAGATGCGTTTAAAACCAGACCATCTCTGCGCTCTCTCTATGGCCCTTCAAAGACGCGCATGTGTAGCTTTTGCGAGTCAGATCGAGACCTAGTTTATTGGATTTTATTGGCTTTGTTCTAATATTTAAAATAGTATCAGGTTTGTTTCTTTAATTTAAAATTACTCGCAAGACCCAATTAATTTTATAGCTCGGAAGTTCCAAATCGTCACCTTGATAAAGTATATTGTTGTTTTTTACAGATCGGCTTTGCTTTTTTGCAGGTTACAGAGTAATTAAAGTTTGTAATTTATGTGTATTTGCTTTGTTCTCAAAACGATTGTAAACATCTAAAAACGTTATTTGAACAAAAGCCAAATTTTTAAACCAATATGTAGTCATTTTTGCCTCTTATTTAAAGCACGTAGAGCAGGAAAGTTAATATGTTAACACTGGTATCGGGATGGGCCGATACTCAAAGCCCAGGTATCGGGTCCGTGAAAGTCGATGTATAAATAATCCTTTGATCCGTTTTTCCAAAATCAAACTTAAATTGCAAGTGTTGCAACCCAACATGTTTTTTCGGCTGTGTTTAATATAATAACAACTGCTTTGTCATTTACATGTTACTTTTCCCTCCCATTCAGGCTCCTTTTTTCAATGATTTTAGTCCTTCGGAGCGATGGCCCCAAACAACATTAGCACAAGAAACATGGATTTCTGACAATTCCATAGATTGTGGGTCATTAAAGAATTTAAATCCGTTGAACCCAAGAAAAATTTGTAGCATCCACGTCAACGATAATATTGTCACGGTTTGGTTCACAGACCTGACGTAGGCGCGGATGTTCATCTTGCCGCTCTGCAGGGCCGAGTCCACGGTCAGGTGGATGGGGTTGGTGGCCTCGCGGCTGTAGTACTCATGGATGAGAACGGAATGCTCGGTGATGTCGAACCCAGTGGCGTACCTGGGACGGGAAACTAAAGTCAGTATTGGGTGGTGGTGGGAGGTGGATATTTGAATTGAAGATCAGAGTTTGACGCACCAGCCGATGATCACCTCGGTGGGAGACACCCTCTTGTGGAGCTCGTACATGTTCTTGGCGAACTCCATGTCCACAGCAACCTGGCGTGGAAAGGGGACGTCATCAATACGAATCATGAAAATTAATAAATTCTAGATAAAATTTAGAAAACTATGAAGCTCACCTCATCTTCAGACTCATTGTGAGGAACAGAGAAACAATTGGTGACTTCGATCGAGTGTTTGTCGATTGTACCTGCGGATGAAAACAATGAAACAAGACGCCATTCTACAATATGTTACCCTTAAAACACAGAAGAACGACTTTAAAATGCATCAATAAAAAGGCGACACGACTCTTATTTATATTGTCACCAGGTGCCGATGAATAATTGTGATAATAACAACACTTTAAGTATGTTTAGTTTGTTAATATCGCATCAATCGTCAACACGCGTTAGCATATAAGCTAACATCAGTTAGCTTGCCGGTATGACGAGTGTCCCACAAACAAACAAGATTCATGTAGTTTTTTCTTCTTCTTACCCAGCAGGGTTCCGATCACACGGCTCGCTCCTTCATTTCGTCGCTCGTAAGAGTCGCAAATAGAGGCGAGAACGACGGGGTGAATCTTCACCACTGGCCCGTACACCGACATGTTGGAAAAGGGAGGTTGACTTCTTCTACCGGGGGAAGTTCGTGCGACGCGGAGGCTACTGTTGTATACCGCCACCTACTGACGAAGATGAGAACGTAGATAACGGGGAGCGAGAGAATACTTAGAGCGTCATCTGGAGGCCGGAGGGGGAATAACTCAAACACAAGGGTAAATAAAAACGTGATAAACATGAACAATATCTATTTCATAAAACTTTATCGATAATTACACGATACGTTCATGTAATAAAATCAGTTTGTAAGTATTATTTACTCACTTTTACATTCATGTTTGTATAATATTAACAAAAGGAAAATAACTTCCCTTATACATGAATTGTTTGCTATATTTGTA
Organism: Callionymus lyra; assembly: GCF_982586985.1. Classification (NCBI taxonomy): domain Eukaryota; kingdom Metazoa; phylum Chordata; class Actinopteri; order Syngnathiformes; family Callionymidae; genus Callionymus; species Callionymus lyra. The sequence goes on from NC_141833.1 coordinate 17,893,080, forward strand.
ATTCTCAGAATGACTGCCATTAGATTTGTTCTGTTTTTCTATCACTTGTTTGTGTGTTATCTTATTTCATTCTTTTATTGTATACTGACATGACGAAAAAATCCTACAACACTGGCAATACACGTTTCTGGTTGTTCCATGGGTCGTGAAAATCAAAACTATACATCTATGAACGACACATTTAACCAACTACGTATTCATCCAAGGTGCTTCAAATATGATTCATTTAAATCAACCTCGTTCGAAAGCTAATGTAAATAATGTAACACTTTGATTAACAAAATATTGTCCTTTGAGCTTCAAATGGCTGGCAGTCATTGTATGTTTAGTATTCAAAACTGTATTTCTATAGACTATATTTATATATATATTGGCTTTTAGTTATATTTGTAAAAGAGGATTATTAATATAGTCCTACTCCTTTTTATATTTCAGAATTTGAGCAAATAAAAAAAAAGAATGATTTTATACACGCTTTATTTAAATACAAATAAACAACTATGATAAAAAATGAAAAATTATTTTGAGTACCTGTATCCTCTCATCCTCAGTCATTGCCGGGATCTCCCTTAATTTCATTCTTCCTTTAGCAGCAGAATGTAACGACTGATGCCATCTAGTTGCAGGAAATTTAAATGCAACACAAAAAGAAACAAATGCTGTTATTATTATTTGCATTTTAATCATGATTAATTTAATTTTAATTATTTATTTTCTTTATTGTTCTACAAACCATAAAAAAAAAATTACCCCCATCAATTATTGATTTATATATAAATAAAATGTTGTTGTTTTTTCTGATACATTTTCAACCGAGACTTTCACATCAATAGTAAACATACATAAGAAATGATTTAATGGTAAGAATTGCGTAACTACAGCCTAGGGGAGCCGCTGAGGAGGAGTGGGGGGTCTGAGGCTCGTGTCTCCGGTGAAACAGGAGTCGTGAGGCGGGCCAGGGTTGGATGTGGGCCGGGCATGATGACAGCATCCTCCGCTGATCCTCCACACCTGACCGTCAGATCCGTTGAAGATGAAGCTCCTTCGGCGACAAACGTGATCGTCCTTCTCCTCTCCATCGTTCCTGGACGATGATCTCGCCGCTCTTTGTTTTTACTCCCTCTCTCTCCTCCCCGGGACCGAACCTGCGACGCTGGCAAACCACCACCGATGGAAGTCTCCGAGATCTCCCGACAGCTCCAAGAACCCGGGACCGGATTCTGTTCCCGGTGAAAGCGACTTGACGTCCACAAGTGTCGACGCGGAGCAGGTGAGGCTCCTTTTTTTTTTTTTTTTATCTCGAGGGGTCGGTCAACAAAACGTGTTCCTGATCCATTCATGTGGTGCGTCATCCTGTCACCGGCTGCTGGACCAGGACTCCATTTTTTTCCTGGGCAAATAAATCAGGGCCACGCCATGATGATGATGAGGATGAGGAGGATGATGGGGATGATGGGGATGAGGATGAATATTTTCCTCTCAGTTTCCACACACTTACAGTAGGTTTACGTTAGAAAACCTCTGCGGGCCTGAGAGGTAAATCCATATTTAACTCTGCTGAGACCACCAGAGGCTCTTAATGGAAGATGAACGAGTAGTTACACATTTAATAATGAATACATGTGGAGCTTCATGACGTCTTCATGGACTAGTTTCACGCAGAAAAAAGGATACTTTTGTATGGGCTTATTTTTGTCTCATTAATATTTGAAAATGTACTTTTAATCTACAGATAGTCAATGGTTTGGACATGTGTTTTGATATCCAACAATTGTATTTATTGTGGTATTAATTATTGTATTAAGCTTTAAATCATAAAAAGTCATATCAATAATTAGATTTATAATCAATAATATGGGTGTTTATCGGCAATAATCTAGTGATACGATATGTATCACGGTACAGGGACAACGATACGATATTTTGTGATACTTAAACAAGGATATATGTGTAGTATTGTCGAGTACTTGACTCTGGTGTTGCAGTATTTACAGACCACACGACTGTTGACGAAGTCGTAACTGCTTTCATTTGTTTTCAAATCAAAATATGTCCAAACATCAGCTTTAAAAGCTGCTGGAGTCACTGTATCCTCTCGTCCTCAGTCATCGCCAGGATTTCAATTGTTCCTTTGGCTGCTTAAATACGTTTACAAATAAACGTGTATTTATAAAAACATAATTTTAAACTCGCAAAATCTGATTACAAATCACTAACAAATAACAAACTAGTAACTATAACAGCCACTAGTTAGCAGTGTTGCCATAAGAATTGACGAGCTAAGAGGCCAGCAGATTTGTTAATGATTTATTTGCTTCTATTGATCGTATTGTTTGTTAGTTAAATAGACAAATTAACCTAACGTGAGTACTACATGATGAATACATTTTTTTTCCAATTGTATTGTAAAGTGAGTTTAAGTTTAAACTAAAACAGTATACATGCTCACTTAGCTTGAGGGCTAAATACAGTCTCATAGTAAATATAAATATTTTTATGGTCAATTTCTCCACGTCTGAAATTTCCCTCGTTGAATTTTCACCTAAAATATTTATTCCAAAAATAATTTATTGTTAAAATTATACTCTTGATATGACACTATGTTTTTTCAAAAACAAGTTTAATTCCTTATAAAGAAAATAATGATTTATTACCACTACAGTTTTACATAACACTGTTTAATAGATTAATTTCATGGCTAGTACAAAGACACTGTTTCTTTAAGAAGAAGCTAACATCACTCAAAACCTGCAGGACCCAGGTTTTTAAGCTAGCAAGTGCCACCAGATTTTGCCATGGTTTACTTGCTTTTATTGATATTTTAGGTGTCTTTTTGGGAGGTCGATTTACCACTCATGGCTGTACCGTCACACTTTTTTTTTTTCAACTGTAATGTAAATTGAAGGACATTTTTAAACCCAAATGTTATACTTGCTAACTTAACTATTATCTAACAGTGCTATCTGTAGTGCAGTGTAATGAACCACCCTGTAACAGTCTGTATATTTGATATTTCTATAAATTATACTAACATATTAAGGACATCTTAATGGCCATTTGTGCCTTTAATGTTTTGAAATAAACGTATTAACTGTGTTTTTAATGGTCTGCATCATGTCTGTCATGAGGTTGTATCAATACCATATCTGGGTCACAATAAAAGGGTTTTAAGGTATTTAAAGCTGAGGTAGGAATACGTTTTCATGCAGGTCATTCTGTATGTTTCCAACCTAATGTAAATGTCTAGTTTATAAAATGCAAAGTGGTATCGGTCTCGTGGACGAGTGGACCGTCATGACGGTTTTATCAATAGCTATTTTTGGTCCACAGAACTGTGTTTTAAATAAACAAGACATTATTCCTCACTTCATGCAGAGATTTATGATGATGGTCCAGCAAATCAATCCTCTTCCATTCTTCTCTTGTATTCCAGGTTGTGTTGCAGCAAACAAATGGTCGGATCAATAGCTACAGGCCAGAGTCGACCATAGGGACGCAATCAATTAGACACTTTCCCATCTAACCCCCGCACATCATGGCTCTGGAGAACTCCGTCCTCCCGTCTCGCCCGGACACGCTTTCCCTTCCCGTGGACGAGAAGGGCGACGTCGCCGTGGTGCCCTCGGAAACCACGGCCCCCGGTGCCGGGGACCTCAAAGTTTGCGAGGAACTGGGCCACGTCGTCACCACGGACACTGTGTCGTATCCCCCGGTGCCGGTCAAGATCGGCCGGTCCTTTCAGGCCAAGCTAGCCGAGCGGGAGGCTAACGCCAACCAGTCGAGAAAGAAGGTGCAAGTGGAAAAGGAAAGGGGGAGATTCGGATGGGGTGAGTTTTCTTAAATCGGCATCAGAGCCTAAAGCACCTTCACGTCAAGCACAATGTATGGGTTGATATTGATTACATTTGAGCTACAATATAGGCGCGTGGGATGGTGTACGTGTGGGTCCGAAGTATCGATACGTCTCTAGTTTCATGCGACTTCAGAGGACACACAATTTCTCAAGGTAATAAATAGGAACTTTGGTGACAGTTTGGGGAACCGATAGCCCAGATTTTGCCTTCATCATCAGTAATAAAGGTCACAGAGCTAATCACTGCTATGGAGGATCTGAGGCAGGAAGGTCCACATTAGATGTAGGTACAAACCTGCCGGTCAGATCCGCAACTATGTCACCCGAAACCTCCACCTTCGACTGATCAGCAAGCAGTGCCTTGAGTGTCGCCTTATTGCGTTGCATGAACGCAGAAAAGCCGTCGACATCCAGGAAGGATACTCGTACCCGAAGAAGATGCAACTATGATCGTGACCTGAGCCGGCCAAAGACAAAGATCATAATCGGACTCACGTTGTAAACCTCTCTTACCGTCTTGAACGCATTAGAACGTAAGTGTGTTTGACGGGAAGTCGAGCAGAGATTTAGCTGCGTCAATAAACGAAAGACGGGAAATAAAAACCCATTTTGACAAGCGATGTCTGAAAAAATGTCTCTCAAGCATCAAAGTCAGACCTGCGGGTGTATGAAAAACACATCCAAATTTTTGATTTCTGCACAAAATTGACTCTTCAGCTCGTTACTGTACTATCAAGGGAAGCCTGCGGTTATGAACGTGTTTAAAGATATACCTTTGGTCCGTTTGATTGGTTTCCCAGCTGAAGTACAAGGTCCAATCCTCTACTCTCATGGTACCACCCATCCTTTTCTTCCCCACAGCACGTGCTCGACGCAAGAGGCAGCGTTACGTGGAGAAGAACGGACGCTGCAACGTCCAGCACGGCAACATGCGGGAGACGTATCGCTACCTGACCGACATCTTCACGACACTGGTGGACTTGAACTGGCGCTGCTCACTGTTTGTCTTCGTCATGGCCTACGCTGTCACATGGCTGTTCTTTGGCGCCATCTGGTACCTCATAGCCTACTGCAGGTATGTAGTCCTTATATGTAAGTAAGTAAGTCATTTTTATTTATATAGCGCTTTTCCAGACCAGGGTCACAAAGCGCTTAAACAATCAAAACAATATTCAATAAAGTATATACTTTAAAAGGTCAAGATAAAACTGATAACACAACAGGAGTTCCAGAAAATCAAGGAAAAGCCTGAACAAATAGAAACGTCTTAAGATGTTTCTTGAAGGAGTCAGTAGATCATCAAACACAGAGGAAAGCTTAGGAGCAACAGTCTGGAAGGATTTCTCTCCTCTGGTCCTGAACCGTGTGCGTGGAACCATCAGTAGATTCTGATCCACAGACCTCAGAGCCCGAGCTGGGGTGTAAGTCTGGATCAGATCACTGATGGAAGGTCTGACCATGAATAGCTCTGAAAGTAAGAACCAGAATTTTAAAGTTGATCCTGAAAGAAACTGGAAGCCAGTGAAGAGTTTTAAGGATCGGAGAAATGTGAGTTCTTCTACTAGAGCGGCTCAGAATTCTGGCTGCAGAGTTCTGAATCAACTGCATGCGGTACTCAAAAAACTTAGGGCATAGGCCAGGGGTGGGCAAGCCGGTTTTAGTTTCAACTGTTTTTCTGTGGTTGTACCCACAAAACGTCTCCGGTTTCTGCATGAGGCCCAGGCAGCATTATCAAGTCCTGACACCGTACCAACAATGAAGCATGTTTCGGATAAAGAACTCGAGTTCAGTCAAACAATCCTAATCACACTTGGTCACTTCGAGGCTAACAAAGCATCTGAGGGAATGATGGCAATATTTCTGTGGCTAAGTCTCTCCGAACAAAGGATTAAAGACGACAGAAGTGGCAGCCCCGCGGGACAGTTCTGCAACGTCGGCTGAAAAAACGTCCCATAATTCTGCCATAACAGCAAAACCATCAACTAAACGGTATTATCATCATATTTCATGGAGAGACGTGCCTCCGGTTCACCACGAATCCTTTACGCTCATTAGCTCAAATTACAACCTTCTTATGTCAATAACTGACAGGACGGCCGGCGCTAGCTGTGTTGCTGTGGTCACCAACACCGGTCAGTGGACGACGTGCGTGAACACCACTTTCTTTAATTACACGGCTCGCTCCGGTGTTAATCGCAGACATTAACTCGTGTAGTTTATCGTCAGGAAGTAAATCTGCCCGAAGGCAAAGAGCCGACGCGGCAGATGGCGCCATAGAAAAACCTATATCGAACGTACTAGATCTTCCTTTCGTCTCACTTTCTATTTTTGTCTTTTCCACCTACCATTGTCCGCCCCTAAGGGGTGATCTGGACCATCTGGAGGACACGGACTGGACGCCGTGTGTCGCCAACGTCAACGGCTTCATCTCGGCGTTTCTGTTCTCCATCGAGACGGAGACGACGATCGGCTATGGTTACCGGGTCATCACCGACCAGTGTCCCGTCGGTACCATACTGCTGCTGCTGCAGGCCATACTGGGGTCCATGGTCAACGCCTTCATGGTGAGAACCACCGGGGAGGACCTTGGAAAAAGCGCTCAGAGAGTGCATACCTACCACCAAGTTCCTCATCTACACGCATGTATTTTTGCCGTACATATATTCCGTATCTATGATGGCTTTTTAGGCAATAAAGGTTTCGAGGTCAGGAACAGATCAACCGAAACAACTCCCTAAACATCCGGCTCAACATTAAAGTTTCCTTCACTTAAAGACAATGAGTGTCCAAGAATAAAGTGGTCCTGAATATTGATTGATCTTTCTACATAGCTGAGCCGTTGATGGGCGGAAGACCCGGGGACGATGACGGGTTCGGTCAATTAAGGAAAGTGGCTGAGATAAGAATAAATATCAGGGAAGGGATAAATCACTAGAAATGAACGTAGATGCTACACTTAAAAAAAAGATGGCTCTTTTCAGAAAGTGCTGATGAAGCGATTGGATGAATCACGGTTTATGTATGTTCAACGTTGGAAAGGTGCCAAGAGAAGGGAGGGGGACCAGGGGGTCCGGTCGCTCTGAAATGGCTTTAAAAAAAACAAAACCCTGTCTTCCCTCGTCCAGGTCGGCTGCATGTTCGTGAAGATATCGCAGCCCAACAAACGGGCCGAGACGCTGGTGTTCTCCAAACACGCCGTCATCTCCCTGAGGGACGACAAGCTCTGTCTGATGTTCAGAGTCGGCGATCTGCGGAGCTCCCATATAGTCGGGGCCAACATGAGGGCCAAGCTCATAAAGTCCAAACAGACGCAGGAAGGTAAGAACGGTCCGAGGAACAGTGCAAATGGAACTTCCCCTTTTAACTCAATGGATGCTCAGGGGCAGGCAATTCCATTTTCTTCTGGGGCCACATCTTTATCTATAAATAGGACTTTAGTTAGCCTGGTTCTCAGGGGTCCTACAGAGCTCTTCTGGACAAAGCCGTTTTTGGGAATAATTTTGTCTGCAAAGGCCTAAAACATTCCTCCTCAACTACTCCCTTATTACTAGTTACAATAGCGTGAATAGACTCATTTTCTTCGTCTCATTTAGAGGAAAGTTTTAGAGCTGAATACCTTGAGTATTAAGCAAGTAACAGCCTTTAAAAGTTGCAAGTCCTCCAAAAATGATCAGCTTCTGTGTCATATTTCGAATCTGTCGCACTCAACTGAAAAAAAATGAAGCTTGCACCCTTTTAAATATTAATAACTAAATTACATTATGCATTTTTTCATTTAAAATATTTTTTTTCTTGTATCTTCAGTGAGCAACAAGAAAAATAAAGACAAAAATGAGGGATTTTAATGATGTGTAAACCTTTACTAATAAAAATAGGAAACTCTTAAATAAGCTATTATCGTAATTTGATTGCATATATATATATATATATATATATATTTTATTTTATTTTTTTTATTGAAAGATTCTTAAGAAAATAACATGGAATATTTATTATATTTTTAAATTGAACATCAACCATATATCATTTTTTTAATGCCGTAAAATAATTGGTGCAATATTTAATTTTATATACATTCCATTTAAAAACATTCACTTTATTTCCCAAAAATATTAAAACAATACAGATAAAAAAGACAAAAAAAGAAAGAAAAAAGGATCTCACTCCTTCTCTGTGAACTCATCACCATAGCCATAGTCATGCAGATGTCTAACACATTTTAAAGGTATATGTCGTAATTTAAGAAAAGCTTTATCGCTGACTCTGCTCATTGCTCTCCAGGCGAGTTCATCCCTCTGGACCAGACAGACATCAGCGTGGGCTTCGAGACGGGCGACGATCGCCTCTTCCTGGTCTCGCCGCTCGTCATCTCGCACGAGATCGACTCCTGCTCCCCGTTCTGGGACATGTCGCAGTCCCAGCTGGAGAAGGAGGACTTTGAGATCGTGGTCATCCTGGAGGGAATGGTGGAGGCGACCGGTGAGAAAGAAACAAAAAAAAAACACCATCACGCGCTGCTGCAGAGTTCATTGAGAGGGAGTGAGACCAAAGTGTGTAGAACCATCATGAAGAAGAATAAGTAAAGTTTCAGTTCAGGAATATCCTACCACAGCAGCTAAAAAGTAATTAAAATGTATCCCCAAATTTTGATTACTCATGTCTGATTAGAGATCTTAATAGGGTTGTTAGAAAATATAGATGTGGTGCAATATCTTTTATTTTTAAATACTTGAGATACAGTATTAAGATACTGTATCGATATTTCTTTTCATTTATTCTTTTCATTTTACATTTTTGGCTTGGAAATCATATTTTATATGTTACCATAGTTCTTTTATGGTTTTTAGTTCAATAGAGTGGGTATAAAACATACTTAAAAACAATTTAAATTAACAATTAACATGTATTAAATGTGTTTTTATTTTTGTGTTGCAATTAAACTTCCGGCCGCTAGATGGCAGCAATTATTACGTCCTCCGCAGCTAAAGTGTCAATGGAATCCTGTGAGATCCCGGCGACGACTGAGGACGAGAGGATACAGTTGATTCTAGTAGCTTTTAAAGCTGATGTTTGGACATATTTTGGTTTCAAAACGAATGAAAGCAGTTACGACTTCGTCAAGAGTCATGTGGTCTGTAAATTCTGCAACACCAGAGTCAAGTACTCGACAATACTACAAATATATCCTTGTTACTACAGTATAAAAATATAACACAATATATCGTATTATTGCCCCTGGATTATTGACGATACACACCCCTAGTTCTTAATACTGTAGGACAAAGATTGCAATTCTTCTTAATTTAAACTTTCTTTTCACTGTCAAAAATTCCCAGTGATGTTGAATAACTAGATAGTTTGACAATAATCTTGAAACAAAAGTAAAGAAACACAAACTCATAGCAAGCGATTCTTAAGCCACTAAATCAAACTGACTAACCTGTACTTGGTTGTGGTTTGAACTCGGTTTTAATATCTGCATAGAGTTTGTTCTCTTTCATGATTTTTTTAAGATTTAAACGCAGACTCAGCACCACCGTTGACGTAGCAACAGTCAATACCAAATCTTTACCATCGATCAACCGTCCATTGCTGAGCTCGACAAAAGCTTGTCCAGCCTGAGCCGAAGGAGCCGCGACCGCAACCACCGTTTCCATCAGATTGTCCCGCGAAAAACTCTTAGGAAAATGCAAATCCCTGCCCTGGAAAAAAAAAACTGCTCGATAGCGAGAACAAACCGTATTGTCTCAGCGATGCTGTGACGGCGAGCGGAAAATTGATGTCGGACAGAAGCAAATGAACGTGACCACATTAATCTCCGAGATGCTGCATGTTCAACAGAAAAGCTTACGCCCCTCAACACGTCCATTAGAGAATGAAATCCTGCTTTTAAGACGTCCGCGAGCATCTCTCGTTATTGTTTCGGGAGCGACGGCGAGCTTTTAGATTTGATTGCCTAGTGAATATAAACATTTCTTTTAAAGATTACAGAGTGAAAGGAAGGCAGAGAGTTGCACTTATTATTTATTACTTATTCATCTTCATTTGAAATCGTAAGTTTGTTACATGCAGATAGCGCTGCTAGCCTCAAGCTTACCTAGCAAGTTTGCCAAAAGTTTTGAATGTCCTTCCGGTCGCTAGATGGCAGCATTTATTACGTCCTCCGCGGCCAAAGTAACAATGGAATCCTGTGAGATCCCGGCAACGACTGAGGACGAGAGGATACAGCAGAATCCAGCAGCTTTTAAAGCGGATATTTGGACATATTTTGGTTTAAGAAATGAAAGCAGTTACGATTTCGTCAAGAGTCATGTGGTCTGTAAATTCTGCAACACCAGAGTCAAGTACTCGACAATAATACACATATATCCTTGTTACTACAGTATAAAAATATAACGCAATATATCGTATTATTGCCTCTGGATTATTTATGAATTAAAAAATCTAGTGATTTTTTTTGCCTGGACTTCGTGTAACATATCGGTGTATCTAGCTAACTCAATGTATTTGTGTGCAGGGATGACGTGTCAAGCCAGAAGCTCGTATCTGACCGAGGAGGTGATGTGGGGTCACAGGTTCAGCCCAATGATGTCACTGGCAGAAGGCTTTTTCGACATAGACTACGGAGCCTTCCATCACACGTTTGAGGTAAAGTCTCTCTGGTTAAAAATGTTCACAGAAGACCATTCCGATTCCAACAATTCTGATTTGTTGGCAACTCAGTATAAATAAAGGGTCACATAGGGTTCACCTTAAAGTGTTTAGCCATAATACACTGATTCTATAACTTTCTGAGTTAAAGAAGTCTTAATATAACTTGTATTAGTTAAAGTTATTTCAGGTTAGGATTCTGACTTAAGGCTCTCACTTACTTAAACAAAGAATAGAAATCAGATCTGTTTTAAAGTCACAGATTTTACTTGTATACAAGTGAGAACAACACAGAGTTTACATGTCTGTCTGAAGCACGGAGCTGTTTGTTCGCTGTAATATCTTCGTCGAAGTTATACAAGCCGTTAATTATCTCACTCCAAAGGTTTTCACCCAAAAACAAACTTGAATAAGTAAATATCCTCCAGGTCAGAGGTGGCGTTTACTCCTTCGAAAAACGTTTTCCTGGCATCTCTAATCCTCACATTGAAAACTTAAGCACCGATCAAATTATTATAATATGCATTTAAATAACAATTTTAGATTTTTTTTAATACACTTATTAAACGTAATTAAGTACAATGTTTTTGTGTGTTGTGTCAATATATCAAATGTTAAGTTATTAATTTTTTTAAAGAATCGACCCACAAATTAGCACAAATCCTTTTTTTATTTAGACACATGCACACGTTTATTTTACACGCCTTTAATCACTTCTTTTTTTAACCCAACCATCCTGTGAGGGTTTCTCCTCTGGGTGGATGTCCTGGGGCAGACCCAGGACAAACCGAGTGTTTCTAGGGGATAGTCTTTACTTGGACTGCTGCCCTCGCGATGTGACCTTGGAAGAGAAATCAATTTAATTTAAGATTTTTCGTTTGGTACGTGTTTAAAATTAAAAACCCTGCGTAGAGAAACGAGCCAAAGGTAATAATCTTGAAACACCACAAAAACACAAAGCAACAACATTCCTGCCTCCACCTACATGTCAGCCGAGTTCTCACTCGTGGCCGGTCTCTCCGGGCTGCCTCAATGCATGCTGGGTAATGTTGGAAGTATTGATTCGGTGTTTATATCAACGGAAGACATAAATAGCTGGAAGCGTTGAGACGAAACCTTTTGGAAACGAGAGAGCTTTAAGCAGAAGATGGAGGAAAAAAAAAAACACACAAGAGCTCAAACAGTAATCGGCCAAAGAGCTGCGATTAGCTTGTAGTTTGAGCGGCGAGCGTATCAAACGCATTACTCACCGTCATTAAAATACGCCGCAGACATGATTGTAAACAGTGTGTTCCACAATAAATTACGGCACTTCAATTAAAATATTGATTGATTATGAGGTTAATCACTTGGTCGGCACATTTTTTCTGGCGGCCGGCCATCGCAAAGTTGAGTGGGAAACCAACAGAGTTCTACTGTGGGATTTTAAAAGCCTGCCAAAGAAAAGAGCAAAAAATATCCTGTTCAGAACGACTGAGCTGATGTAATTACTTCCTTCTTTCATTCATTTTCTTCAGCTTATGAATGTTCTCGAGTGAGTTGTTCCTTCACTGATGATTTGACGTGTCATATGTTATCGTAAATTCAAAGTTCAAGAGTAGCACAGAGAACATGAAACAAACATGGAGGTCAACACACACTCATTGGGAAATGATTCTGACGTATAGAACACAAAGCAACAACACAAAGTGGTCAACACGCACTCACTGGGAAATCATTTTGAAGTCTAGAACACAAAGCAAAAACATACACGGTGGTCAACACACACATACTGGGAAATGATTCTGACGTATAGAACCAAAGCAAAAACATACATGGTGGTCAACACACACACTCTGGGAAATGATTTTAAAGTCTAGAACACAAAGCAACAACATACATGGTGGTCAACACACACACACTGGGAAATTATTCTAAAGTCTAGAACACAAAACAACAACATACATGGTGGTCAACACACACTCACTGGGAAATAATTTTGAAGTCTAAAACACAAAGCAACAACATACATGGTGGTCAACACACACTCACTGGGAAATGATTTTAAAGTCTAGAACACAAAGCAACAACACACATGGTGGTCAACACACACACACTGGGAAATGATTTTAAAGTCTAGAACACAAAGCAACAACACACATGGTGGTCAACACACACTCACTGAGGAATGATTCTGAAGTCTAGAACACAAAGCAACAACATACGTGGTGGTCAACACACACTCACAGAACACAATAATAATGAAATATAATTATAATCAGAAAAAACAAAACATAATTTGTTATAAACACAAACACACTGGGAAATAATTCTGAAATGTAAAACACAAAACAGCAAAACACATGTGGTTGTCAACACACTCTCATGGAACACAATAATAATAAAATACAAAACACTAGAGCAAAAAACCATGTTGTGGTCAATACACACTGATAGAACAAATGTTGTTCAAATCCAAAACAGTAGATCCAAAAAAACACACCTAGTGATCGATCAACAATCACAGAACACAATAATAATCAAATACAAAAAGCTAGAGCAAAATAATACACGGTGGTGAACACACACACTCGAAGAACACATTAATAATCAAATAAACAACGCTAGAACAAAACAACACAAATAGAGAAATGTGTCATACACACAGGAATCAAGGAACACAAAACAGGAATCAAAATCCAAAAGACACAAATTTGGACATTTTTTCACAATGTGGCTCTATTTCGTCCTCTCAAAGGTGGACACGCCGTCGTGCTCCGCGCGAGAACTCTCACTTGCGGCAGCAAGACTTGACGCGCATCTCTACTGGTCCATCTCCAGCCGGCTGGACGAAGAGCCGACGCTGACCAACCAGGCGGCCAAGCAGCTGGACAGCTGCTCCACGAACAGCACCAGGGAACCCACCTTCATCCTCGGGGAGATGACGGACATCCAGGAACAATCAGGACTCGGCGAACTGAACGGCAGCGTCACCACCGACCAGTCAGAAACAGAGACCTAGGAACCAAGAATGTTTACAGAGACCTATAGTGTATCACGGTGTGTAGTTTCAGTTCGAACCGTAAAAGCCATATCTTGTGTTGCCATTTTAGGAATGCTCGTTTTTTGGGAAGGAAGTCTCTCTCAAAGTTGAAAAACAAGTGGAACATAATCTCAACCCCTCGGTGTGTCTGTTTCAGAAGGTTCGGAACTTTTTTTTTTGAGGCTAATGTCCCAATAACAGTTTTACTAGAATCGGACCACATGAAACACTCTCCATGCCCCCAAAGTGCTGCCTGTCAAAATCAGATGCCGTCCTGGTCATCCTCACGCCGGTCTGGTAACTTTGCCTCCGTAGACCTCATGTCTTCAGTCCATCATCTTCATCAGAGCTTACCTCACGAACTGCTTGCGTTCCTCTAACCACGGTGCTGGCTCTGGCATGTCCTCGTAAATCACGTCTTAGAAAATGTCTCACCTTTTCAACCAGAGAATACAAAACAAGATTGGAATCCAAAGGATGATGTAAAGTTACCAGTTCAGACAGTCTGCCTGAGGTCTGTGGTGAGACCAACTGAAGTATACTCAGTACAGTCTTTCTTAAGGTGATTATTGGGTCTTTTCCACTGCACCGTTCCAGCCCTACTCGACTTGGCTCTGCTGTTGTGTTGCGTTTCCACCGGCCCTGTTACTTACTCGCGGTTGGTGTGGCCGTCATAACCATCACTGCGAAACCTGGAGGCAATGGTTTACTTACCAGACACAAAAGGCCTAGACCTTGTTCAGGGAACAACGGTCCTGCAACGGTTTTATTGTAAAGAAGGGTTTGTTTCTGGTGTTGGGAGTCGGTACTGAGCGGATCTGGGAATATAACTAGGATCTGGTTCGATGGACTATGCTAGTGCTAGCGCAACACGAACTGGGTAGAGTCGAGTCCACAGCAGGGCTAAGACGAGCCGGTGGGAAAGGCCCATTAGGCTGAAGGTCTTTGGAAAGCCCAATGAAGGTAACACCGGAAAAGAACCTCAAATTCGCACCTTATACTTCGGACACCATTTTGGATCTTTCAACGACAATCTGCAATTGTTGAGGAACTAGCGAACAGCTTGTTTTTTTTATCCACGTTTGGCCTTCCAAACCTTAACTTTTTCTCCTCTGTTAATCCAAACCAGTAAACCAAAGCTATACTGAGCGTCTCGCCAGGCATCCTGGTCTGACCAGGACCTGGACCAGCACGGTAGAGGCACGTGTGCAGGAAATGATGCCTCTAAAGTACTTTACTGGAAATTTTGACTTTTGGCCGGCGTGTCCCTTAAAATCGGTGGCCGTGGTTGAGACATTATCGCTCTCTCCCTCTTTTTCTAACCAGTTCCGTGTGTTCTCTCTGCCTATATCTACATTTAAACACAAGCTATGCTTAGGCTGAGTCAGCAACACCCAGATGACTTGTACGAGAGCGTCGGAAGATTGTGCTGGGGGAAGTGTATTTTGCGCATGAATATTTCTAGATAACTTGAATAGTTGGAGCCTTATATTTATTCCAAGATTGTTGTACAACCTTTTTTTTTGTTTTTTAAAAACATTTCTCAGGTGTGATGGAGGATGGGCGCGTATATGTAGGACTTCCTGTGCACGAAATGTAAGATCATAAAACCCGCCCCTGAGGTCCCTTTACATTGAAAATCTTCTACCTTCTGTGTGCCGGACATATGTGGAGGAAGTTGCTGGAGAACCTAGTCCGCATGTTTAACTGCGTAAAGAGATGCTACGATGTGTATCGGAAACTATTAACATGTCTTTATTTTCAAATGTGTCCCACTTATTCCTTTAGGAACTGGTTAATATATCAATCTTTAAATGCATAACTGAAGATGTAGCTATCATCTCAGGAGTTTACCGTCCTCCGGGAATATCGGTTCCCCAAAATGTGTACTATCAAATATCGTTAGCATTAGCAAAGTATATCTCTTTCTTGAAATGCACACTAGTTTGTCACTCTTAAGGCAATATAATATTGATGCTAAAGCATCACAAAGAAACTAAACTTTACAAAATGTTTATTAGCCAGATTGTGGGTTAATATAACAGTTCGGAATCAAAGTATGTTTGCGTTAGAGGATCGCAACTTAAAGTGTTTGGAGAGAAAGCCAATGGCCACACAATGTTAGCTTACAAAAATGCGCAACTACCTATGTAAGATCACAAAGTAGTGTAGCTAGCTAGCTAGCTTAGAAAATGGCGGGACTACTAACATTTGCGGCTACTAATGTTAGCTTAAAATTAAAGGTGGTTGCCTATGCTAGCTCACATAGATTCATTTTTATTATATTTAATTCTTAAAGAGAGACATTATGAAGTGTTGAAGCTACATTTATTAGCGTGGAAAGTGGTGCAGCTACTTCACAACAAGAACCTACACCGGGTCAAAAGCAGCTAGCTAGTTAGCGTCTCACTTTATCTCTCAATGAATTATCTTGCAAAAGTAATATATTACATGTACAGTCATATTAAAGGTTATTAAACAGAAACAAAGCGACTTTCAAAAGTGCATTTATATCACTTTGCTTTGCAAAGATTCAACTCTCTAGCGCCACAGCAGCTGTGCTAGCTCGCCATTTTTTCTCTTCCTGTTTTTCTGTATTTCATAATGGATGAAAAAGGTCATAAGGTCAAACGGTCCAGGCCACAGGTGGAGCGTTAAAAGCCCATGAATATTTATTTTCATCTCTTATTTAAGGAAACATATTCAGGCAGTCACACTTAATGTGTCCGTCACTAGATGATGGGGAGAAAAAGTGTGTGTGTGTGTGTGTGTGTGTGTGTGTGTGTGTGTGTGTGTGTGTGTGTGTGTGTGTGTGTGTGTGTGTGTGTGTGTGTGTGAGTGTGTGTGTGGGACATCCAGAGTGTGTAGCGCAGGGATTTGTCGTCTTCATCTCCGCCGAGTAGAAATTAAAAAGCACAAAAATGTCGTTTCAGCCCAAAACTCCTGCTTCTGCTGCTGTGTAGAGACATTTCATTTTTACTTGATGTTTTTAATAATAGTCCACTACAATTAATAAACAATATATTACAAAACGGTTGTGAGTTTTTGTTCATGCAAATATACATATTCTTTGTTTTTTTACCTTTATTAACTGACATTATTTTTTTCATCAATCTCATCATCATCTCATCTTTTCTTTCCAAACAATAACTAAAATACATGTTATATCGATTTATTCTTACCACATTATCTTGACCTTTAAATTATATACTTTATTGAATATTGTTCTGATTGTTTAAGCGCTTTGTGACCCTGGTCTGGAAAAGCGCTATACATATAAAAATTACTTACTTACTTACATTGGGGAAGTTTTTGTTGTTTCAGCAGTACACACACATTTTAGGACATACACATTAAAACAAAAATAGAAACAAAAACAGTTATAAATAAAGATTAAGTAAGTAAAAAATGAAATATAAATGAATAAAATAAAAATAATAAAGTAGAGTACATTATAATTTACAGCGTGAAATGTTCTGTGAAACAATATTTAATTTGTTATTTAATTTATATTAACTTGTTATTTGTATAAATGTTTATAAGCGTTTATGGGTTTAAAAAAAAAAAAAAAGAACATTTAGGAAAAATATTGATCAGAATGTTTTAAAAATAATATCTATTAATTGTCGTTTTATAAGTTGTACCACAACACAATCGATGTAACATTAAAATCTAAAACCACAACATGTTGTTTATCATATAATTTATTGTATATTATATTTCGATTATCTGTTTATGTTATAGTATTAATAATATATGATATTATTATTTTTTAGATATTTAAAAAATGCATACATACATTTTTATTTAATTAATTAAAATTTACACAATTATGTTTATTTAGCTAAATTTCTTGAAATTTGTATTTTTCGATTCAAATCTTTATTTTATTTGGCCTTAAACATAAACGTTATCTTCTCACAAATCAGCCCTGGATCGATGGATCTCTTTCCAGGATCCTCTTAATCTGTGTCCAGTGTAGCTCTGGTGTGTCACTGTAATAGAAGCGCACATACATTCAGCTCTGCTGCAGGAGAAGTCAGCAAATTATGTTACCAGGCAGAAAACACGTCCGAGGAACGAAGAAAAAAAAAGAAAAAAAAAAGAAGGATGAAAGTGTCATTCTATGTTCTGCTGATAGATGGCAGCAGAGATCCCGCTGACGTGCGGAAGACAGTCCCGGCTCAGCTGTCTCCTTGGCAACCGTGCTCGGGGACAGGAGTGTGTGTGTGTGTGTGTGTGTTTGGACAGCAGTAAATAAATATGGAGGTTAAATGGCAGTGATTTGGGTTTCATGTGGATTCATGGCGGTGAGTTTCACACCGAGAATGAAAAAGTATATCGTTTTCACAAGTGTATAAAGATGCGGAAATATTTGAGTTTTTTTGGAGCTCTTCTTTATTTCCTCAAATACCTTTTTAAATTCCTAAATTATTATTTTCTCGTCATCATCATTTTTTTTTATATGAATTTAATTTAATTTGTGGTTCATTTTCTTTTTATTTTAACCTTAACAATGCCTCGAATTTCTTACTTAAAATAATATCTGAACAGATAACGACAAAAATAACCTATTATTCCACTAAAAAAGTGTCTCGTGACTCCATTTTATGAGCTTTCAAAAATGAAATAAAACAACAATAAATGTCAAAATATATTTAAAAAGTCAACTGTCTACTAAAACGTTCTAAATCTATGTTTATTGTAGTGAATTCATGGTAAATAAATTTCTAAAACCTACGTTGTTTACAACAAGAAAATTGACTGTAAAGTTTAGTTATCATTAATAGTTTTATTCCATTTTTTTAAACCAAATTTTCATCAAAAAACATATTAAACTGTTCATTCTAAACAATATGTGTAAAATAAATAAATTCCTCAATACAAAATCTTGATTCATGTCTGCCCCGTAACGCTTACGTGTTCTTGGCTATTACGAGGACACTGTTTCTTTAACCGACATTACATTTGAGGATAAAAAATAAATACAGTTTTAAGTGAACTATAGGAAAGAACTTTTGAGTCTCTGATGTATCCTGACATGAAACACAGGAATGCTAATGCTAAAGTTAGCGTTTTTTCATTTCCAGATCGTGTCGTTAAAAGGTGTGAAAAAAATTAAAATGACTTAAAAAGTTTATTGATAAGTGTGTATCATTTCTATTGTCATGGATGACTCCCTATAGTGAGGCAATTGGCTGTGAGGAGGCCCCGGGACAGACCCGGGACACACTGGAGAGAAGATGTGTTTCAATAAAAGACTATATTCTTATTATTTTGTTGACTTTTCTTGTCCTTCAAACTTCACCGAGAGAAAATATTGACGAACAGATCAGTTTGACACCAATTTTTTTCTGAAAATTTCTGGTCAAAATAAAAAATATTTATTTCTTCTGAAGTACTTTTTAAAAATATAAGTAAAATATGTTAATTTCTTGTGATGAAATAGAAGAATAAAAAAAAAAGAATTAATAAAGTACAATAATAAAATTGTACATGTGGCAAACTAATACCCCCAATTGTTTGGGGGTATTTTTAAAAAAAAATTTAAAATTAAAATATTAAATGCTTTTAAAAAATAATTTAGATGTGTTTTTACTGCAAGAGAACAAGTTAAATATATGTATTTATTGGGACAAAATTGAATAGTGAAATTAATATTAGTTAAAATTCAAATTTTTATAATGTTGAGAATGCAATTTATGCTTAGAATACAAGTAAAATATCTTATTTATTAGGTCAATATTGAAGAAATATTATTCAATGTTTAAGAGATTATATATGTTGCTAACTAACACATTTATTTGTGAATTAATTCAATGCATTTTTAATGCAATTGCCCCTTAATTATAAGTAAAATATATTCATTTATTGGAAGAAAATAGAAAAAAGAAATGAATATTAGTTAAAAGGTAATGGGTGCCATTTCAAATTTAATAAAGCTATTTTTTAAAGACTTAGGTTGTAATGCTGCTTAAAATACATGTAAAATATATTAATTCATTGGGATAAAATCGGAGAAATATAATTAATTGTTCAAGAGTTTATACATGTTTCTATTATTAACACATTTATTTTGCTATTTGTTTTGCAATGTATTTAAATCTGAATAAAGCTTGAATAGAATTGAAAAGAAAGATATTCATTTAAAAAAAAGGGAAAATTCTAAATATTTTTTTTATCTAACTTATTACATTTTATGTAAAAAGTATTTATGGCAGCCCAAATAAAAAATGAATAAAATACAGTTAAGAAAACCCTTTTATTGACTTTAAATTCCTTCTGTTTCTGATAAATGTTTATTTGCTGCAAATTAGTTTAAAACAAAAATACATTTCTGAACAGAAAAAACACCACCAATTCATCTATGAAGATCATTTTTGTTTCTTCTTCTCATGTCCCCCTCACATTAGATCATTTCCCTTTGGCCCCCCCCTCACATAGTCGAAAGGGCCCCAACCTTGCATGGGACTCGACCTTTGCCCTCTGGTGAGGAATCCCTTCAGAGAGCAGTTGGCGCAGAAAAAAAAAGAAGAAAAAAACCCTGAGCCCAGCACATTGAATTACCCGGGGCTGTCTTGGCGTTGGGACGGGGAGGGGGACCCACATAGTGACGAGTCATCATCAACATCAGCAGAAAAAGGGCGAGGCATCTCCTGGAGAACAGGAACCACGTGAAAGGAGCCGAAACACACTGTTGCTATAGGATTAAAAAAAAAAAAAAAAAGGGGGTTGAAGTTGTGAGACTTTGGGAGAAACCATTCTCGCATCCCCGTGTTCTGTTGGCTGCATGCGTGCGAGCAAGCCCACCCCACCTTCAGCTGGAGTGAGGAGAGCCCATCCAGGCAGCAACCAGCGCGTCTCTACCTACCAATCATCATGCTCGGCTCTGCAGCAGCTCCAGCTGGGCGCAGGGGAACTGCGACGGCCGCGCCAAGCATCCTCCCAGGTACGCGCTCCTCCGCCTCACGCCCTTATTATTTTCTGTTCCTCCCTATAAAAACCTCCGCTTGCTGCTGCATGATGTTTCCACCCGGGAGGGCGCGGCTGCAAGCGGCGTAGGTAAGCTCCGTCACAAACAAAAAAAAAAACAGAGGCGCTAACGCCGCTCGTCCGCCGCTCGTCCGCCGCGCGCACCAGCGTGTTCGCCCTTCGACCGAGCCGCGCCGCTGCCGCGCCACTGACGCGTCGCATCTCCAGGAGCATGTGGAGGATTTTTTTTTTTCTTCTTCATCTCCTTCTTCCTCTCCTTCTCTCTCTCTCTCTCTCTCTCTCTCGGGGCGAATCATTTTCAGTCAATTTCCCCGTCGCTGGTGCCATATTGCAGCAGCAGGGGCTCCAGTAGGTCACACCGTTATCTTTCTATGTATTATTGATGGACGTTTGTTATGATACCTCGGATCTGTTTCACGTCATCATTCATTCATTCATCCGTCCGTGAACACACCTGGAATATTTACCCCCCCCACCCCGCCATCCACACGGATTTTTTTTTTAACATGCAGTTCTGGAGCTGCTCTGTCACTAGGTAGGATGAAGGTGCGACTCCCTCGCCAGGGATGGAGCTGCACCTGTGCATCACTTTGATTTTCGGGGGTTCATGGATGTCATGTGAGGTGTCGCCGGCGGAGAAAGAGATGGTTTATTATTTTTTTTTTAATGTTTTTATGGGGTGACCTTTTTTGCGGGATTAAGGTCGAATTGGGAACTGGAGAGAGAGAGAGAGTCACGTGACGTAAACTGGTTGAAGTTGGAGATGACGTTTGAGTTGTGGTGTCTGCACGACGACCATCGTGGCCAAAAAAAAAACATAAAACAAAGGAAATTCACACGTATGCTTTCTTTTTGAGGTTTTTATTGAAGTATTTTTTGCACCTCGAAAAGATTTAAGGTAATATATAAAATAATATTCGAAATTAGTTTACATTTTTAAAAATAAAGTTATTATAAAATCATATTTTTAGCATATATTTTATACGTTTTGCTACTCTATGTTTGCATGATGGCCCCTGCACAGAATGTGGCCCCTGAGGAAATTTAAACGATAACAGGATGAACATTTGAAATCATTGTAACAAGACGTGTGTAATCTCTGAAAACCTGAACTTTGCCTGGTGTGTATTTGGGATGAGAAGGATCAAAAGTACGTGTATATTGCAGTACAGTTGCAAATTTACCTTGTTATTATTTTCGTTGAGTGTAATATGTTCAACTTGAGGTGATAAGAATTATTTACCATCATTTTATTGAACTGGATAATCCATGAGATCATCGGAGTAAATGATTTAATCTTGTTGACTATTCTTTACATTGACTGAATTTTGATGAAGAATATTACGTTAAGTTTGAAGTTTCAAGTCATATATTTATCATTTTGCAGTTGCTGTAGAAGTCTTTTGCTGACATCCCTGCTTGTTTGTTTGTGATGACGCAGGTGTAAGGTACTTATTTTGGGATAATATAATCGAAGAAAACACTTTTTATTCACCTTATTTATCATATGTTTTTGGAGTTTCTCAAGCTACTGTTTTGATCTGAAGGCGGGGAGCTTGATTTTTCCACCACAGCAGCAGGAGTTTGAGCGAATTATACGCAGTTAGTGATTGAACACGTCACAGTATTTCTGACACTGCGTGAGAATCTGTTGAACCGTGTGTGTGAGAGAGGTGAAGGTGTTTATATCAAGCCCGCCCCGTGGAGCTGTTACATGGCTAAAAATGTATATATAAATGTGATTTATGATTTATAATTTAACTTTTTGTTGATCCATAAGTTCATCTGCGTAAATCATCAAATCTTGTTTACTTTTCTTTGCATTGACTGAGTTTTGATTTTTTTTTTCAAGTATTTGTTTGAAGTAGAAATGTTTAGTCTTTATTTCTGATGGAAAATAACTAAGCAAATATGAAGCCAGATTTTAGTTTTTCAAAAATTTTGAAGAACATTTACATCGGTTAATTCATCTTATTTTTAGCTTCGACGTCGACCGACCCTTTGATTGATTTGATTGACAAATCGATCCGGGGAAATGTTCACTTTGGGAACTCATCCTGAAAAGTTGTTTTTGTCAGGAATACACAAAAAAAAGGTCTTAAACTACCTCAATCTTACTTGTCTAAAGAGCATTTGTGAAGTAAAATCACAGGATCTTCTTAAATTTGACGTTTAAATTAAATTGTGACTGTATTCTTAATGTTAACATGGGCAGTTAGCGTAATTTGTTTTTAATTACGACATCTTTATTTTAAATTAAGTTCAACAAAATCATCCTAATTTTATCGGGTTAAAAGTCCTTTTCTTTAACAGCTAACTGTATTTTTAGTAGCACTCATGAAACAATTGTTGGCTAACATGCTAACAACCTCATTGGCTAAAAACACTCGCTAAACTTACATGATTACAAACATTTTTGGTAACAAAAAACAAACACTTTTGTATTTACATTTACTTTACATCAAGTTTTTTGAACAACAGCGTCAGTGGCGAGCTATAAAAACGAGGAACTCTAAAACCTAAACTTACCTCTGCCAAGGAGTGAGGGAAGTTTTTTACCTGTGTTGGATTGTATTTTTCTGTCAAAGCGAAGGTGAAAAGGTTGAGGTAGAAGAATTTCATATTGGTGTTGATCTGTGTTTCCATCTGGACTTAAGAAAGTTTTGAAGGTTTTGTCGCTCACTTGTATGGCTTCTCACCGTCGTTGCTCAACAACTATGTTCAGAACTACAAAAAAAACTATATAAATTAACTACAATAGTGAGAACGTTTGTCTAGTAGTTAAAACTCTTTTCGCAGTTAAATAAGAGGTGCCAGTTATAATCCCGGATTTTTGCTTTTACTGCATCATGTATATTTCATTAAACGCTGTACGCTGTACGTGTAGAAATATGGTCGACTCCTTGGCAGAGGTATGCACCATCTCACTACTTTTGAAGTCCCGGATTGAATCAACATATTTTTAAATGTACTCTTAATTACCTCTCAAGCCGAAAACACTCGTGGTGTTCCAGATCTAGATTGCGCAAACGCTGAGCACTGAGTTGCTTCTGAGGAACTGAGCTGCTTGGTGGGGGTCTGCACTCTCCTAGTGTTATTCAGATATCTTCATGCTTTAGTTGTAAGTAAAAGGAGCATAAATGCACTGGATTCTCGAATCGTTTCCTCAAATGCACGTCAGGGAATGTGTTGCACAATAACAGAGCGAGAGGTTGTTGGTCAAACGCCTCGATCAGTCAAACGTGCATGTGTCTGTAACTAAACTCTTCAACTGTTACTTTGTTTTTTTTATTTTACTTCTGTGCTGATCTTTAAAAACCATTCACGTCTCCTAAAATGGAGAATAAAATGAAGAACAGATAAGAAAATAAAAGCTGCTTAAAATACGACACACATAAGTGTAAAAGCACTTTGAGAGGGCAGCCTCCTGCCAAGCAGCTCATTTTCCACTTTCCATATTCGTAATTAAACACCTTTTATAGCATTTGAAATATATATCGTTTAAATAGTCAAATTCAAATGATCCAACTGTCGCTTTCTTCACAGAGGGTAAGGATCTTCAAATAAGTTTCGGATCCAGATGGTAATCTAGAACATTATATGTTCTTGATCCTATTATCCACACATTTTGACATTTTCTCTGTGGAGAAATTCCATCAACAGACAGACAAACAAAAGTAAACACAATATTAATAGAATATATGACATTAAGTAATAGAAGTAGAAGTACAATCATTTGTAGACATTAAAATAGCAGAATTTAACAACTGAAACTATCAAGTAATAATCATGAAAACTTCATTTGTTTATTTTTGTTCACTTAAGAAAAATAATGAAATAAAATCTACTGCTTATTTACTTTTCGGGGTAAAATAATAATTGTAATTAAAGTAAATTATTTTTTTGGGTTGTTCTTTTCTATCATACAAACTTTCTTTCCCCTGAGTTGAATTTATAATTATTCTTAATAAAATGTTGCATTTTTTATGGAAAATAATAAAATAGTAATTGATATAATATACCGGTGGAAACCATAACTGCACCTTTAAATCCTTCTGATGATTTTAAAAACTCTTCCGTGCCAAGATGGCCGTCACATCTGTTAAAGTTACAAAAAAAACTGTTCCTGTGTTGTTTTCCACTGAAGGTTTTGTTGTTGCTATGCAAAGGAAGGTGTCACATGACCCCGTCGCAACGGTGGCAGAGCATCGGCTGCCTTTTGTGTCAGAGCTTCTCACCTTCTCTGAGTTAATTCTGAAAAAAAAAGCCTCCAGTAGATTCGCTGCTCGTCGTCTCCACTTGACGAGCCAGGAATAGTTGGAGGACGTATGGATCATAAGAGCCCGATTCTTTTTTTTTTGGGGGGGGGGTTATTTTTAGGATCAGCCTCGACGAGACATTGATGTTTCATTTACTTTCATCACCAGGGATTATTTTAAAACCTCAGAGAGAAGTGAGAGGTTTTTTCTTTTTTACAATGAGTCAGTTTTTAATGAGCGACAAAATGAACGTCATGTTCCGATCGTCACCTTGTTGTTAAGATCAGGAAGTTCTTGAATAATGTCTCAATAGTTAAATATATGAAATAAGAATATAATTCTTTTTTTTTGTAAAGTACAATTCTTCCAGTTTTCTTCAGCATTTTAGCGAAGATTTCAATCATTTTTAGAGGCAAACATACTTATTTTTCTATATATATATATTTAAATATGTTTATAAATATTTAAAAAAAATTATACAAAATGTTTTTCTCTTTTTATTAGTTCCATAAATCTTTTCTCCAAAAATTAAAGACGTTTTGGGGATTTATTCATTATATTTATTTAACAATTGAAGTTCGATTTTTTTTTAAATCTGCAAAAAAAAGGGATTTAAATCTTTTTTTCTTGGTTATAGTTCTGTGATAATTCTACATTTAACTTATCGTCATCATAGCAAGAGTTCTGGCTCTTAAAAGAACAAATATACAAATAAATAATAGATAAATATGTTTTTTTTCGTGTTTCTGTTTTGAGTTTATTATTTGTTTATTCATTTTAAATGTGTCTTGAATCAAGCTTTTCTTGTACCTTTTAATCATTTCAACCTCCTTTTTTTTAATAGAAATAAAAAAAGAAGAAATACACCATTGCTTTTTTTTGCTTTTTAAAAGAAGCACAATGACTAAATTGTTTCCTATCTGAGGAGTGTCTTTGAACGCAGCACGTTTGTAACACACAATAAATGTCACTATACAGTATGTGTTACACAAATGACATATATATCGATTAATAATGTATGGATTTAACACTGTATTTAATTCTATTTTTAATGAAAAAATTATATTTAACTGATTCAATATATAACCCATTAGCTTTGTTAACTAAGTAGCTAGCATCTCTAACCTTGAGCTCCGTCGTCCATCCATGACTCGGGGTAGATCTCGTCGTCGTCGTCGAGACTCACGTCGGACATCCATCAACACCCGCATAATTGAATGTGTAAAACAAATGAAAAGTCTCCTCCCGAACCAAGATCACTCGCGTTTAACGGCCTCGGCGTCAGACAGACTTCTAACAAGACATGAATCAAGAGTCGCCGGACCACGAGTCAGAAAAAACCTGATTAGCCAAAAATGCTTGAGTGTGCAAAAGAGCAGACGACGACGACGACGACGACGACGACGACCGAGATGCTGTTTTACAAGCGTCGCTGTCGTCTCTGTCGCTGCAGGACCGAGTCTTCCAGACATGAACGGATAAATGTGATGCTTTTCATCTCTCGCTGGCGTCTGGAAACATTTTCCATCCACTTAAAAAAAAAAGAATAAAAATTCTCAGGTGCATAAGTGACTAATGATTGGTTACAGTTTAGTGCCAGACCAGGTGCTAGGGAATATTGAAGACATTTGTTTCTGGCTCCCCCTACTGTAATAATAGGGTATTTGGAAAAGTCATGACTTTCTAGTCACCTTAGCCCCGTCAACGCGTGTATTGGTTCGGACAAGAATCAAGTTTTTGTCACTTTTTGTCTTCCTGGAAAATGTACTACTGACTCTTTCAAGAAACATCTTAAGAGGTTTTTTTTTATTCGTTCAGGCTTTACCTTGATTTTGTGGAACTCCTGTTGTGTTATCAGTTTTATCTTGTCTTGAAGTATATATTTTATTGAATATTGTTTTGATTGTTTAAGCGCTTCGTAACCCTGGTCTGGAAAAGCGCTATATAAATACAAATTACTTACTTACTTACTTACTTACTTACTTCAGCCAAAAAATGGAAATGAATGCAACTGCCGTCACGGTCCAACTGTTTCTAAAGCTGTTTGGGGGTCACATGGGTGTCTCGTCATAAAAAGTTTGGGTCATGAAGATAAAATGATAGATACAATTGAATGACCTTAAAATGTTCTTCAAAAGTGCTTCAAAAAAAAAGGGAAAACGCACGAATTTTGTTCTGAAAAAACTCTTTGAACGTGTTTCCATTTTAACAGTTGCCTACGTTAGTGATAGTTCACTCATTTTCAACTCACCCTTGTGTCAACTAAGGGTTTATTTTTAGAATTACAGACGAAAATCTTTGTTGTATGTGTCAAAAGGAAACTAGAATTTTTTGGCTGAACTTTAAGTTCTGTCAGTATAATTTTGGTCAATGTTATCTGCTTGTAGTTTGTGTCCCATGGTTTGTGCTATCACGGTACCAAAGTATCATCTGTACCCTTTCCCCCGTAAGTGACCCTCCCTTCTCTCCCCTCAGTGATGGCCTCTGCTGAGCAGCCGAGCCCCAGCGTCCACCAGCGTCACAGCGCATAAAGGCAACACACCCACCTTTTGCCCTCGTGCCCAGCCACAGACCCGCCATGTACAGCGTGGAGGACCTCCTCATCTCGCATGGATACAAACTGCCCAAGAGCGGCCCACCCTCTGCCACGCCTTACGACAAACGCCCCGCCACCGACTGCCAGCGCGAACTCGTGGACAACCGGGGTCCCGTCCGGGGGGCGCTGAACGGGTACGAGGCGGAGCGCGGGGCCTCCATCACGGGGATCTACGGCAACAGGCAGGCCCTGTTGAAGGCGTACCCCGCCATCGACAACGAGAGCGGCGAGAGGAACCAGAGGAAAATCGGCATCGGTATCCTAGGAGACGGTCCGGCTTTAGGAGATTCTCTGGCCACAGACAGCGGGTGAGTTTACCGCCCCCCCCAACTCACTCTTCCATTCACACTTTGGCCCTTTGGTATTGCATGCGAGCCTGCACTGCGCAGGTTTTTCTCATCCTCGCTTCCCCTCCTTCCCCCGAGCTGCAGCAGAGAAATATGAAATGTGTCTTCTTCTTGAGCGATCCTCCACGCCGAGCACGCCCGGAGACGTAATCACTCCACTGTAAACACTGGCGCACCGAATCACGCCCAGCACGTGCTCTGTGATGTAAGCATGTTGCTGGGCAAGTGCTGCTGCTGCTGCTGCTGCTACAGTAGCTGCTGCTGCTGCTGTTGCTGCTGCTGACGATGATCCATTGACTCGGATGACGAACAGATCTGCAGAGCATCAGACCTCTTTTTGATTTATCCCCCCCATTTTTTCCTTTCACACTCACCCGCGCCGCAAATTTCACATGACGTGGTTTTCACAACGTGATCATGCCACTTGCATTTCGTGAAGGATTACAGACGAAATTACGGCGACGTCTCTCCCTCCAAAGATACCGTTTAAAAAACCAAACATCTCACATCTTTCATTATCACGTCCAACGCCGACATATCCGACACGCAAGGATCAACCTCCGCCGATACCATTCCTCTCTTTTCCTTCCTTGCTCTCCTCACTTGTTCCCCATCTCACTCCCAACCTCAACACTCTTTGTATATTGAGAAAACTGCAACAACATCACTATACTAAAGGCTACATTCATAAAAGTAATTATAATCACATATTATTGTTAATACGGTGAGTAATACGGGTCATTTTTGTGGTAATTACAGTTGGTCCTATTGTGTCATATTGTGGTTAACCTTCTAAGCTTTTTTGCCAAATTTTTAATTTGAATAAACTGCATATTTAAATACATTGTACCGACTGAAAAGGCACCAACGTAGTCTGTCATTTTAAAAAACTGTATTTAGTAACTGATGCAGCGAATGCCAAAACACAGATACACTATTCTCAGCTTGCGGTGTACGACAACAACAACAACAACTCTTACTTACTATTAACTGCAGAAACCGAAATATTGCTTAATCCAACCCAGTAATCCAGTACCCATCGGTCTCAAGACACCTTCACTGACTAAGGTAAAACTCTGAATTTAACGACTGCAAAATAAATTAATCTTAGGATCAATACATCAAAAAAGAAGTACGTTACAGACAATGGTGGGGACGCAGCGTGATCAGAGGAGCTGTAATATAATTTCACTGGGTTCTTAATCTATAAGGGATAGTTCACCCAAAAAAAAAGTTTTCTACTCACCCTCATGTCTACTAAGGGTTGGGATTATTTTTACATTAAAGGGCACCTAATGTGCTGATTTAAGTGTCTCTTAAATTGTTCTAGGACCTCTATTATACTCATCAGAATATTTATTTTTGCACAAAACTCTCATAACAAAGATATTTACATTAGAGAATACGCTTAAGCCCCGCCCACTTAAAATGCGCTGTTTTGCCTGAAAAGAAGTCTTGTCCAAGCACCCACGCCAACTCTGCTCTGATTGGTCACAAAAACACAAGTTGCATTCAAGGACTCATGTTAATTTCAAACTCACCCCTGAAACTCCCGTTTTGTACAATTAAAACAAATAATTAAAACTAAAGTTTGCTTAATGTACACGTTACAAAAAACACCTAAAGGCAGAAGTAACTCTCACCATGTTTACATAAATATTTATTTTGTTTATTAACATGTATGTACTTAACTGATTTAGTGCTTCTAGGGGAGGACACCTGCACCGGTGTGATGTCAGAATGTTGAATTTAAACCGTGATCTCGTTTGGAGAGATTTTAGACGAGAACTTTATTAAGTAATAACTTCAAAACGGAGCAACGTCGTGATGAACGAACAACTGCAATTTGAAGAGGACGACTTCAACATTTACAAAATGTGAATAGGTCGGAGAGTTGGGTTTTCACATTAGGTGCCCTTAATAAGTTGTTTTAATGTAACGTGAAACTGGAGCTCAGGTGTCTTCGTCTTCATCTTCGTCCAAAAAGAGACTTAAAAACATCTAAATACCTCCATACTGCTCGTCTATAACGTCCGTCTTGTGTTGAAGCCTCAACAGGAGCACAGACAGGAAGTACTCCGGGCGAATATCGCTAGAGCTTCCAGTGTAGACAGTAGATATAATAGAGTAAATTTTGGATGAACTATCACTTTAAAGGGCACCTAATGTGAAAACCCATGAATGTGTTGTAATGGGTACATTAAGCAGCAAACCTTATTTTTATGATTAGTTTTTAATGCAAAAAATGGGGGTTTCAGGGGTGAGTTTGAAATTTACGTGAGTCATTGGATGCAACGTGTGTTTTTGTGACCAATCAGAGCAGAGTGAGCGTGGTTGCTTGGACAAGACCTGAGCTGTGTCTCAAATCGCATACTTGCGTACTCAAAGTTAGTATTTTTAGTGCGTAAGTGTGTCTCAATTCTTAGTATGTAAATGTAGTGCTCCATACACACTAAATTGTCACTAAAACGCCCACAAAACTGAGTATGGATCGATGGACACTTTCTACCCAGAACGGCTCCATCTTAGTGACGTTGACGTTGACGTTTTTTCTTTATTTCTTCTTCCAAACTTGCAAAACGTGCTGCCAGAAGGTGGCGATAGTGTTCCTACAGCTGTCGCGTCATTTCCTGTTAGTGTGTAGCAGCAGTGTTTGATTTGAGACATACTATCTGGGGAGAATTAGTTACTAGTTAGTACGTACACTATCCTGATGCATACTAACTTCTAGTATACTAAGAGAAGTATGCGATTTGAGACACAGCATTGATCTCAGCGAAAACAGCTAATTTTAAGTGGGCGGGGCTTAAGCGTATTTTCTAATGTAAATATCTTTATTAAATGATGGTTTTGTGCAAAAATAAACGTACTGATGAGTATAATAGAGGTCCTAGAAAAATTTAAGACACACTTAAATCAGCACATTAGTTGCCCTTTAAGAATTTCTCTGAGTGGATAAACTCTGTGAGAATGTATTTGAAAAGTGAAAAATTAATTTCACAGATTTAATTCATTGCTTAACTCGGAATGTAACCCTTCAAAAAGAGGGGACAGAGGTACTGTAAATAATATACCAGTGGTCACCAGCACCACTTCTCTATCCACCAATAATTTAATGGTAAATCAAAATCCCAGAAATGTTTGTTTGATGGTTGAAGACATCGGCAGATGAGATTAGACACACTAACGCCTGCGCTCACATGAAAGCCGTTTTTGCTTCTGGTTATCAACCTTTTCCTGTGACAGTTGCGTTATTGGCACAGCTGCCAGATCTTGCACCTTAGAGATAAAAATAAAAGTGTAACTAAATCTCCTGGAAGAAGAATTTACGGCTACTGGGGAATAATGTGGAAGATTTTTTCACATCTCATGCTCATCGACTCTGATTTATATTCAAGAATTAAAAGCTTCTGATCTTCATTTTCATCGTTCCAGCGGCCCAATGGCCTCAGACTAATTCTGTTCTGATGCGCACACGTGTCTGAGTTACTAGTCTTTGTGTGGAGGAGATTTTCCACACTGTGAATTCTATGACAAATGGTGGTGAAGTAGATGTTTTTCTAGAGCATTTTTGAAGAATTGGGGCTTTGGCTTTTAAATTCAAACTGTAACTAGCTAATAGCCACTTTCCAAAATAATCAAATCCACCTTTAACAAACATGCAGATTTAAGTTCCCTCAGAACTCCACCCTAATCTGTTTTACTTTGCTGACATGTTGTCCTTGCCCAACCTGCAAGGTGTGACTGTCTTGGAGTTGGTTAAAGGGGCGTTAAACCTATATTAGCAGCCATACTTCACCGGTGATACAGTGATAAAATGCTAACTGTCAATGTGCTGATGTGCTCAAAAGAAGTGTTTCTTCCTGTAAAACACTGGGCTCTTTGTCTTTCCAGGTTCTACGATGTTCCTAGTTTGACATATTCCGAGCATCTAAGCCACGATGAAAGGGACATTTCCTATTGGCGAAGGCGAGGACAGGACTTCAGTATCCTTTTGGACTATGCTGATGGCAGGGAACTTAGGGCCTCAGCCGGAGCTTGGAGACCACAGGCCCTGATAGCAGCAGAGGAACTTCGCGCAGAGAGACAAGCGCAACAGCTATGGGAGGAAATTTCCTGGTTGAGGGACCCGGATGCTCCTGGTCACCTCAGGGTGACCGGGGAGCGAAAGTGTCAAAGCCTTGGCACAGAAGAATGGCGACCCGCTATAGGCCTAGGAGATGGAGACCGGTGGACTCAGGATCAGTATCGTCTTCGAACCCCTGAAGGGTTTTTTCACCCAAGAACTAAAGCAAAGTCTCAATCTCTCCCAAGAGTTTTGTCACCTGATGGAACGGAAGGCAGGGAACTCATTCCATCCAGACCAAGCCTGCCAGATAGACAACAGAGGATGAACAGCACTGTGTATTCTGGGCCGTACAGCCGATATGTCTACAGTAGTGCTTATGGCAGGGACCGTTGGGGTAGGAATGCCGGGCCTAGCAGCCAAGTTGCACTTTTACCAAAGCCCAGGTTTAGCAGGCCTTTAAAGCCACCGTCATACGAGATTCACCAGCAGACCAGGGGTAGCGCAGAAATGCTCGCCATAGACCAGGGTTATAAACAAAAAGACCGATCTCTATACTATCATAGGGGTGGAGAGCTGAGACATGACTATTTTGCACAACAATCCCTCACTGGTATGGAGCCACCAGGCTATATTCCTCCTCCATCATATAGAAGGATCCCACCGCCCAGAGCAGTGTCAATCAATCGCAATGAAGTGATGAACCTACGTTGGAGGTCAGAATCAATGCATATGCCTAGTTCAGATCCGGGGAGGTGGCTTTCTAGACAGGCGAGTAGTTCGTGGGTTGGACATTATGGTGATCGTGGATCAACTTATAGGAGGCAGGTCCATTCTGGGTATGATGATGTACCAAGCCAGCCTCGGTCTTTACCCATCGAGGACATCAGAGCGAAACAAATCTCAGGAGGACCCAGTGGAAATTCTCTCACTGACTCAGACAAAATTCGTAATATCAACAAAGAGATTCCGTCCACTAAGAATTTAGGACAATCTACCCATGATAGTGCCTTTCCTCCCCAGCAGGGTCCAGCTCCTGTAACAGACACACGCAAAACAGCTTCTAACGAAACAGAAAATAATATAAGATGGTGCAACAGGGGTTTAACGAAAAAAAGTGACAATGTAGCGTTAGAACAAAGCCGAAGTCAGTTTTTCCCTTCATCTATCCTGGGTAAACCGCCACCTCCCCCCTGCAAGCCAGCAGAACAGGTCGCCTCTGAAACAGCAACGGAAATAACAAAAGTGGATCAGCTGGAACTCCAAGAGAAAGAGCGTGAGAAAGAGAAAGAAAGAGAAAAAGAGAAGGAAAGAGAGAAAGAGAAAGAAAAAGAAAAAGAGAAGGAGAAAGAAAAGGAGAAGGAGAAATCAAAGAATCTAAAAAAGAGACTAAGTGAGACAATATTTTGTCTGGTGTCTGTGCCTGTTACTCCACAGCCCACTGGAACCATAATACGTGATCAGAACAACAACAATGAGAAGTCGCCAGACCCAGCAGACAGTCCCTGTGACAATAAAACTGGTCACTTGACAAACCAAAGTCTCCAAAGCACATCTTCAGCTGAGGCTGAGCTACAGGCACTAACAGGAAGCTTTGCAAGCAGTAAAACGAGCAGCAGAGCGAGCAGTAAAATGTTCAAGAAACTTCCCTGTAGACCCCCCAAAATTAATCACTACAAAGAGTTAAAACTTTCAGGGTCATGGCCTGCTAACCAGTATAGAGACCAGGAGACTCAAACTAGCCCAGAGGCTCAGGATCCCGCCTCTGAAAACAAGGAAGCACATGAAGACCCTCTTCCTGCTGGCTCGGATGTTCCACCTGATCCTACTGCTGTGGGCTCGGCATTCACATTCCCCATAAAGGGAGTGAAGAGTCTTAAACTCTCAAGTAACAGCGCCTTTTCTCTGACCGCCACCTTCTCCAGCCAGTTGAACAAGAGCACAGCTCAGCAGACAGCAATGACGCCCTCAGGAAATATGGAGGATCCAGCTGCAATCGGTGGGGAGGAAGAAATCGAAGTTCCTGAATTTCTCTTGAAACCGGTGAGTCGACCATGGGACGCTGTCAAAGAGCTGGAGACGATAAAAAAGGAAGTCCAAGAACAACAGCAAAAACAGTGCAACAAACAACCCAGTGTTGATAAGTGCATTGAGGACCTCAATGAAGCCTACAAGGACATCCTGGAGCTTGGCACGGCCAGCAATAAAGTTCCCGATGGCTCAGTTCAAATTCCAGAGCGTATCAAAATCCGACTGACATCAGAACCACTCAATAAGCCCAGCAGCCTTAGACGCAGTGCAGTTAGCTGGTCTGTCGATCCAGAATACAGGGAGATCAAAAGCGCCTTTTCCAGGCCGGCCACCAAATCTGTTACATTTAGCAAACAGCTCAGAGAGGAGCTTCCCGTGCCACCACGTGAAACCGGGTTCAGAGAATACAGGGTCATGTCGCATCTTGCACGCAGACGCAGTAATGACGGCAGGACGGTTAAACTGGACCTGTCGGACGAACCCGTAGAGACACCGCTTAGTGACTTTAGTCCAACGGCAAATACTGCAGCAGCAGAGGTACCTTGGGCTGACAGACAGCCCATGCAAGATGCTTCAACATTAACCAGCCCACCGGACTATGAGGACATATGTCAGACCTTGCGTAGAGAACCAGGCGATCCTAACAAGCCGTCCACCGGGACTGATGGAGAACTTCTACAAGATCTAGGTGCAGATTTGGAAGAAGAATGTCCGATATGTAAGAGAGAAATGGAGAATCAGCTGCGACTGGCCCCCCTGCCACCACTTCATGAGGAAAACAGTTCTGACAGTTCAGCCAATCAAAATGGCAGTCCTCCACAGTGCGGGCCGCTAGACAGTCCAAATGAGAATGAAAATACAGCAGAGCAGCGTGACTTAAGCTTGAATCCATCAGATCCTGATCCCTGTCCTGAACAGCCTTTGTCATTGGCTGGAGAGGGTGAAACCACAAACACTCAGACAGAGGACTCAAGCGCAGCCAATACTGGGGACGTTGAACCCGC
Organism: Callionymus lyra; assembly: GCF_982586985.1. NCBI lineage: Eukaryota > Metazoa > Chordata > Actinopteri > Syngnathiformes > Callionymidae > Callionymus > Callionymus lyra. Next base: position 17,927,902 of record NC_141833.1, read on the forward strand.
CAATGAAGTTTTAGAATGCACAGGATGTGACGTTTCTATTGAACCAGCTGGTGCTACGGAACATGATGAAACAGCATCAAAGGAGTTGGGTACAACCGATGCCATGATAGGAGAAACACCACAGTGTAGTGGAGACACGGCTGAAATTAAAAATGACCTGGAGGACAATACGAAGCCAGAGGAAGGTGTAAAGGTGCAAGAGAAGAAGCCATTTTTAACTCCTGAACATCGGTTAGGTGTACGGACTTCTCTGGGTCGGGATCACCCTGGTTTACCAGAATTCCCCCCCGACAGACTGCCACTCTCAGTGCCTCCCACCCTGGATCGAAGGCTGTCTCTCAGTTTGGAAGGAGAGCGAAGGAGCAGAGGTGCCGCCCACAAGATGGAAGTGCTACAGAACAAATTGGCCATCTCTCCGGGTCGGGTGACGATTGAAAACCTGGCCAGTATGAGGGAGGTGGATTTTATGTATCGCATGAGGCGTCTCAGTATCAGAAGTACAGACTCTGGCGAAGGAGAAGTCGAGGGGGAGGGGAACGGTGACAGGGAAGAGGACTTGCCCTCTGCCTCTCGGCGAGAGACAGATAATGAAAAGGTCGCCCGTCCTCAGCTGGTCTCCTCGGAGACAACGTTGCAGTATAAGGAGCCATTTTTCTCAGGTAAGCCAATGAGCTTGCAATATCATGTTTGTAAAAAAAAGTCTAATGTTTTACCCTTTCCAGTTCCCCAAATTTGTTCTTACAGAAATATTTGAGGTTCATTCTCCATTTGGTATTCTCTGAACTTCATCTAAGGATTACTCTTGACTAATGCTATAACTTAAGCCTTATGTATATGAAGGTCAAGTTGACCCGGAGGCCTGAAAACCAATATGTTTGAGGTATCCCTTGTTTCGCCTCTGGGTCAAGGTGAACGGCCTCCCTGGCTTCCGGAAATACAGATGCAGTGGTGGAGTTTGTTCAACCTGACACAGAGGCAACACAAGGGATACCTCAAACATATTTGTTTCCATCTTCCCTTCCTTACTTTCTACTGTAATTGTGAACACTACACACTTTTTTCTTACTGATTCCTTCTCTTCTTTGCACCCCAGAACCCCACGATCACAGTCGAGTGAAGACATTGTAGAGAGAGACTGCGTCCACCCGCCCCCCTCTGAGGTTTTTAGCTCCAACACTGTGACCCGGCTGCCTACTAGAATGCCTTCATCTCATCTTGACACTGAAATGGCCTTCTTGTCCGACAAGAGCATTGTGTAGAACCCTCACCCTCTCTGCGCTGACTTCTGAGTGCTGTTCCACTGCCAAGGGAGGCGCCCCTTTAAAAACTCGTCGGGCAACTTCCACCATGACCCACACACTCCGACCCGCCCTAACCCCCCTTTCCCCCGCCTAAGGTTTAGTCTATTTTGTAGCAGCATCCCGTCTCCCTTGCTTTCCCTCCCAAACTCTCATTGGCAGACATTATGCAATTGATTTGCGCATACTGGAACTTGTGAAGCGTCGTGAGCGGTGCAGATCTTTTCTTTTCTGAATGAATGTTTCTGCGAGGTAGATTTGAATGTAAGCATTTATAGATTACAGTCTGACGGGGGGAGAGGTCCGCTCTTTATCATTTGCAGCAGAGTTGAATAATTGCAATTTAAAACATCGAGACGGAGCAAACTCAAGTCGACTCATATGTGGACGCTAGAGACAGTCGTGGGTGTCCCCTCGGTGTGTTAGGTAACAATGGTAACCAAGATATATAATTCAATATTTAACACAGACCAGTAGTTAATAATGACCATAACAACATTTATTATAAATAAGGATATATAAAAAAATAAAAGTGTAAATATTTGTCTTACCTTTATTTTCAAATCAACCGTTCAGCTTTACACCACTAGGGGGCGCGTGACAGCTCGAGTGGTTGCGATTATTCCGACCTCCTGCAGGTGATACGAGATTCTCTCCTCGAGCGTCAGAGTTGTTGTCATTAAGCTATTTCTTCAGTTACACCAAAAATATCGTGGTCTCGAGGCGAGGCTGTTTTTAGAAACTGGACTTCACTGTACCTGGCTCCAGAACTGTTTTACTTTCTAGATCGATCCGCCTTTTTTCTTTTCTCAGACGTCGTGCCCTTTTTTTTTTTTTTTCTTTTTCTCTCTCTTTTTCCTCGCGGCTTTTTCCTAACACGCGACCGAGCTCGTCGTCGTCGTCATCGCTCGACGAAAAAAACGAAAAAAAAAAACGAACTGCCTTCTCCGAAAACCAGACGAGCGTTCCCGGGGTCGGGTCGGCCGTGATTCTCCTCCTGATCGGATTTGACGAAGCTAAAATCTCCAGGTCACTTCAGGAAGCAATAAGAGAGAGGAAAGGGGAACGCCAAAAAAAGAGCAATATCGTTGTGGGCGGAGCTACCTAAGTCATGTGACAGGTGGAGGTGTCAGGGCAGGGGAGGGGGGAGGGAAGGGGTGGGGGTGGGATCTTCATTTATAGATATAAATATATATCGAACAGTCATCTGCAAAGAGACATCTCGCTCAGTATTTATTTTCCTATCATCCTTCTGTTGGCAAAATAAAAGTCTATTTTAAGATATATTTTCTAGTTTTATCAGTAGAAGAGTCATATTTAGATCCATCCAAAAAAAAAAGGGGTCGCGACCCCGAGCTGCCGCATCTTTGTCTTTTGTTCGTCTTCCAGTCGTGTCGTTAAACTCGTTCCACGTCGAAGAGATTCAATGGAGACCATGTTCGCTTCCTCGCCATCGACGAGACAAGAGCCACATTTATGAGAAAAACGACGACAGGGTTTTGTTCGCGAGTGAGGGGAGGTGGGAACAGATGGAGCAGAGAGGGGGAGTGGAAAAGAGCTGAGCCAGAAGACAAGTTTTTGTGCGATTTGAAAAGATCATAAACATCCAAAATTTTTCTAAAGAATCAGCTTAAATTGTAATTATACATATATTTAAATTACATTTTAGGCGAAAATACTCACCAAAATTAATTGAAAGTTTTTTAAAATTTCATGAAGTACTGATTTTATCCAACGCAACAAAAAGTTGAACCGTCGTGTTTATGATTTCAGTGACGTCATCATAGGAACCCAAAGACCTTCATGAGAAAATGTGTAGTTGGAGATGAAAACTGGAAAATATTGTGGATCGTTAGGAAGATACAAATATGACAATCAATTTTATTAAAAACCAACAAAACTGGAGACGTTTCTTCTTAAATGTGGCTCTTTTTTCATATTTTTTTCATACACAGACGAACTCCTGCGACCTGTAGAGTTTGTGACCATTAAGATAATATTAAAAAAAAAAAGAAAAAAATGTTAATCAATTTAAATTTCTGATTCTGGAAATGCAAGATAATTTTTTAACAAAATGATCAGTGAATCAGAAGTTGTCAATGCTAGATTTATTACGTTGTGTACGTTTAATTATGTGACGTATTAAATGATCATTTACAATTTTTGATTGAACACTGCTCCCTAGTGGTGACGTTATGAACTGCACCCTCTGGTCATCGTGTACATCCGACATTTAACGCGATTTTGACAAAGAACTTAACAAATGTATCAAACCCAGATTTAAGCAACGTTAGCTTTACGACGTACAGTACGAGTGACAATCATTTCAAAATGTTACGATGTTCTCGCAGGAAATATTTTCGGAAAAAAAACGTCTTTTGCGTAAACTCGCATAACCAGAATCAGAAAACCTCAAATATCGCATCTTCTCGTTTGAGTCAAACTTGGACCTAATAGATTGAAATGTCGAAAATGTTTTTTGTACGTGTTTTCAAGTCGTTACGACGTTACGTGTCACTTCCTTGTAACGTAGCATCTCACAGTTACTGTAGCATTTAGCTCTCGGAACATCGTCCTGTAAATCCGTCACGTCGCCTTATAAATACGTTTTTTTTTTTGTAACTTCAGGCCAAATATTTCAAGCACTGTTTCGTACCTCGAAGGGGTTTTTTCGTAGCATCGTCGGCCATTTTTGCTTCTCCGGGGCGGGTCAAAAAAAGTCCGAAGTCGGTTTAAAAGGAATCGGGCGTCGACGACACGCCCGAGTGATGATTCGTTTTTTCGTAGAACTTGCCCCGCCCACCTTAAATTCAGAACCCCACCCCCCCAACCCCTCCGCCCCCAAATCAAGAATTGGCATGTCAGGTACACGCGAAAGTGTTATTTGACTTTTCTACTGCAGGTGATGTGCATCACGACGTACTTATGCACACTTGTAATATTTTCTATTTTCGTACGAGATTTAAGTGCTTTTTTGTACTCGCCGACATCTTTTTTCTTCCTAGCATGAAATGCGACGCGACGGGAGGAAAAAAAATGTTTTTCATAAAGTATATTTGCATTTGGTACTGCAACAGTTGGACAAAAGACAAAAAAAAATAATAATAATTAGCAGGCAAAGCAGTTTTTTTTGTTGAGTTGGTTTTCAGATCTATGCCAAGTACTTCGAAGCTATTTTTAGAGTAAGAAATTGCATTCATTTCCTTAAGTTCAGACATTGCCTTTATCTTTGTATAGATATGAGCATAATCCATAGTCACATGATTGTGCTACTGTTGTATGATACTGAGGTCGATTCATAAATAAACTCTTTGCATGAACACGAGTCTAGTTTTTATTTCTCCACGAACTCTCGTAGCTCAGGCGTCCACGAGAGACTCGCGGTAGAACCTCCTCCGAGAGGAACCCGGTGAGGGGGGTCGACAGGGAGGAGTCCACAGGGCGGACCCAGGATTCCTTCAGGGGAAAAGGGATCGTCGAGGACGGACGTCAGACAACGTTGAAGAAGAAAAGTGTGTTTATCGTCCTTCAGTGAAGGATGATTGAGCCATAATGGCTCTAATAGAGGAGCAACTGACTTTGGACTGAAGTCAACTTTTCAATTAACGATCATGTTCGAAGAGTTGACTTTCTACTAATGGTTAGTGTGTGTGTGTGTGTCTGCGTGTGTTTGTGTGTGTGTGTGTGTAAACATTTATATGTCTGTGTGTGTGTGTTTGCCTATGTGCATGTGTGTGTAAATGTATGTGTGTGTGTGTGTCTGCGTGTGTTTGTGTGTGTGTGTGTGTACACATGTATATATGTCTGTGTGTGTGTGTTTGCCTATGTGCATGTGTGTGTAAATGTATGTGTGTGTGTGTGTCTGCGTGTGTTTGTGTGTGTGTACACATTTATATATGTCTGTGTGTGTGTTTGCCTATGTGCATGTGTGTGTAAATGTATGTGTGTGTGTGTTTCTGCGTGTGTTTGTGTGTGTGTGTGTGTACACATTTATATATGTCTGTGTGTGTGTGTGTTTGCCTATGTGCATGTGTGTGTAAATGTATGTGTGTGTGTGTGTGTGTCTGCGTGTGTTTGTGTGTGTGTGTACACATTTATATATGTCTGTGTGTGTGTGTTTGCCTATGTGTATGTGTGTGTAAATGTATGTGTGTGTGTGTGTGTGTGTGTGTGTATATATGTATGTGTGCGTGTGTGTATGGGTGTGTTTGTGTGTGCATATTTGTATGTGTCAGTGAATGTGTTTTTATTTGCGCCTAGGTGTGTGTTTTTGTGTGTATATATATTTAAATCGGTGTGTGTGTGTGCTCATGTGTGTGTGTTTGCGTGTGTGTAAATATGTTTTTTCCCCGTAAAGTCTGCTTCTGTGTGTGTATGTGTGTATAAGTGTGTGTATATCTGTTCGGCGGGTGTGTGTGTTTGTATGAGTGTATATATATTTAAATGTGTGTGCACTCGTCCTTGTGTGAGTGTGTGTCCGTGCATAGGCGTGTGTGTATGTGTCTGTCTGTATATATATATGGTTGTGTTTTTATATACGGTATATTTAAATGTATGTGTGCGTGTGTCCATGCATGTGCATGTGTGTATATATATATTCAGATGTGTGTGTGTGCATGTGTATAGGTGTCTGAATGTGTGTGTGTGTATGTGCATGTGTGTTTGCCTGTGTGTGTATAGGTGTATGTATATATACAGTATATATATATATATTTAATTGTGTGTGTGTTTGTGTGTGTATGTATAAGTCATGTGTGTGTGAATATATATATTTAAATGCGTGTGTGTGTGTGTGTGAATAGGTGTGTGAATGTGAATATGTGTTTGTGTGAATATGTGTGTGTGTATGTGTGTGAATAGGTGTGTGTGTGTGTGTGTGTAGGTGTGTGTGTGTTTGTATAGGAGTGTGTGTATATATATATATATTTAAATGCGTGTGTGTGTGTGTGTGTGTGAATAGGTGTGTGAATGTGAATATGTGTTTGTGTGAATATGTGTGTGTGTATGTGTGTGAATAGGTGTGTGTGTGAGTAGGTGTGTGTGTATAAGTGTATGTTTGTGTGTGTAGGTGTATGCATGTGCGTGTGTTTGTGTGTGTGTGTGTGTGTATAGGTGTGTGTGTGTGTGTGTGTGTGTATAGGTGTGTGAGTGTGTGTTAGTGTGTGTGCGTGTGTTTGTGTATAAGTGTGTGTATGTGTGTGTGTGTGTGAATAGGTGTGTGAATGTGAATATGTGTTTGTGTGAATATGTGTGTGTGTATGTGTGTGAATGGTTTGTGTGTGTGTGTGTGTGTGTGTGTGTGTGTGTGTGAATAGGTGTGTGAATGTGAATATGTGTGTGTGTGTGTGTGTGTGTGTGTATGTGTGTGTGTGTGTGAATAGGTGTGTGAATGTGAATATGTGTATGTGTGTGTGTGTGTGAATAGGTGTGTGGATGTGAATATGTGTGTGTGTGTGTGTGTGTGTGTGTGTGTGTGTGTGTGTGTGTGTGTGTGTGTGTGTGTGTGTGTGTGTGTGTGTGTGTGTGTGTGTGTGTGTGTGTGTGTGTGTGTGTGTGTGTGTGTGTGTGTGTGTGTGTGTGGATCATAGATCACAGCTCTGGCAGACACAGTAGAACTGCTAGAGTCTGGATCGCCTCCATGTGACGCTGCGACTCGTTCATTTCTCTAATGCGACACGTTTTGATCACAGGAAGCTTCACTAATGTTGGCAGATCCTGCAGACATGAGGACAAGAGTTTGTCTCCCTCAGGACTGAAGGAATCAAAGACATCTTGTGATAGTTTATTTGTTTCAATTCACAAATGTATGAGTTTTTATATCTAATATATATATATATATACATTTTATTCAGGAATAACACAAAAAGGAATTTGTTTTTAAACTAGAAATTCAATTTTTTTTGCAAATTGCAAGTGAATTCAAAAATATATACTGTATTTATTATTATTAACAAATATTAAAAAACTCTATTTTTAAGTTGTTGAAAGATATTTGGTTTTTTTTCTCGTTTATTTAAATTAAATCTTCTAAAATGGTATTTGTGATTTAAACTATGTTCATTTTCATGACAGTGTGCGTGAGTGTGCGTGAGTGTGCGTGAGGCTCCACAGTAACAGGTGGTCGTAATGTTCCGGCCGATCAGTTGTGAACACAGTTGTGTGTCCAGTTGTCATCACAGCTGCTACACGTTGTGAACACTTTGTTCTCGAGCAAAATGTAAAGTGTCACGTGACTTTAACACGCGTTGAGCTGGGCTGTGGCGTCAACCTGCCACTAGATGGCGCCACTAAGACGTCATTTAATATAAACCTTAATTGTGATTTTAATTAATTTGAAGAAGAAACGGAACTTAATTCAGTAAATGTATTTATTTAATTTACAATGATATACAAAACTTACGTCATAATATTTTTTTAAAAAAGCGAAAAAGGGTTTTATTTTTGGTTTAAAAATGATTGTTAATTAAATAATGTATAATTTGATTTTAGATTAATTTGAAAATCTCAGGTATATTTGGAATTGCGTCCATGAATTAAATTAAATGTTGGTGCTGATAAAGAAACTAGAGTAGAAATATATTCGTTACTTATTTAATTAAAAACTCTACTACATTGTGATATCTTAAATTGTTTGAATATTTTTTTCATATATAAAACATCATTTAATTTTCAAAACGTTAAATCGAAAATAGGCATTTATTATTTACAAACTACAACCAGTGATAAATATATATTATCATTATAATTAATATATATATATATATATACAAAAAAAAGATAAATATACATATTTTTTAACCCTAATTATTTTTTTAACTCAAATTATTTACAAACTTAAACCACTTGTTTAATTAAATATTATAATATTATTATTATAAAAATTATTATAAATATACATATTTTCAAAATTTCAAGTTAAACCGAAACACAAATTATTTACAAACTTCAACCACTGATTTACATAAAATATTATCATTATTATCATTATTATTAATGTTAAAATGATTATAAATATAAACATTTTCAAAATGTTAAATTAAAAAAATAAAAAACACAAATTACTTACAAACTTCAACAACTGATTAAAGGTTTGTTTTAATTTTATTATGAATATAAACATTATTATTAATATACAAAATATCATGAATATACACATATAAAGAATTGTTAAATAAAAAGAATAAACACAAATAATTTTCAAACTTCAACCCCTAATTAAAAAATATATATATATTGTCATTATTATGTATTTTAAATTAATTTTCACTATACACATTTAAAAAAATGTTAAATAAAAAAATAAAAACTAATTATTTAAAACTACAAAAACTGATTTGAAACTTTATTATAAAAACCTTATCAGGGGCTGAGGGAAATCCCCCAGGTTGCCCATCATAACCCAGGTTCTAGCACCTACTCTGTTGGGTTAAAAACTCTGAGAACTACATTGTATCATAAACGTCTGGATGAACTTGACATGATCTTGAGTGAAAACTTGTGAAACATCCATGAGTTGCAGACGTTCTCAGCGTCGAGTCTAAACAGCTGATTCTCTTGGAGTCGTCGCTCCGGCTATTTATGGCCGATGAATCCAGCCTCTCTTCAGCCCTTACAAGGCTGCTGCAGGATAAGGTTACCCCACGATCCTGGGCCTCGGAACCTGCAGTGGCCTCCACCAGAACCTGCTCGCAAGAACGAAGGAACTCTTTCTCTCCCTCTCTCTCTCTCTCTCGCTCTCTCGTTCTTCTGCTCCCTCCTTCTGGTCCGGCGCCGCTGAGCCGTGGATTGTTGTGGCTGCACAGGAGGAAACACCTCGACCTGCTGCTCGGTTCTGGAGTTTTTTTTACCTGCTGGTACCTGCTCTGGTTCAACACTGATGGACCCGTGTGCAACTTTTGTGAGTATTTGATTGTTTAACGAGTCAAACACTTGCAAAATCTTTCATGACATAAAGTTAAAAAACAAAATCAAATTTTAAAAATCACATTTCGCTAAAATTTTGTTTTTCTTTTGCATCAATATTTTATTTTTAAAAGGTGTTTAAAGCCAATAAATATTGTATATATGTTGTTTTATCAGAGGGAATTTGGTGCCAGTGAACGTTTAGCTGGTTAGCATGGTGTTGCTAATGGCTACATTTGAAACTGTCAGTTATTTGTTTGTTTGTTTTTGTTGTCGTGCGGTGCTTACAACAACAAAAAGACACAATTGAATCAACATAATAATGTTCAGTGGTTGTGTTTCCTGTGATTTACTGGAAGGGTGTCCAGGGATTCCCTTGCCTGTTGCCCTAACTAGCTTGGATATGTGGCAATGTTATTTTGATATGAAACGGGCCACAATGTCTTCTAGCATTGTTGTGTTTAGAATTTAGAATTAATAAATATATATATATATATATATATATATATATATATATAAAATTGTAAAAAAAATTAAAAAAAATTAAAGACTTGAAATTGAATAATGAAATAACATTTTCTAGTATTTATGTTTTTATTTGCAGTTGAAATTTTATTTTTTAAAATAAATCAATCAATGTTTTGTTAAAAAATTACATAATATAAAAAGAAAATAATTAAATACTTATTACAAAGTCTTACAAGTGTCAAACTGTACAAAGGTTTTTTCCCCTGATTACTACTATTTAAGTATGTATTTATTGAGCTTTGAGAATTAAAAGGCATGATTTAACTTTTTTTTTTTTCATTGAACTTAAAACATATTTTCAAAATATTCTTAAATGATTTATTTTCTGTATTATATAGATTTATAATTTATTAATAATAATCATTAAATAATATTAACTATAATTCGTTTCCAGGAAATATTTCCAATTTCTTACATTTTTCATCCATTTAATTTAAAACATTTTTTCAAAATATTATTTAATGATTTCTTGTCTGTATAATTTTGATTTGTAATTTATATTTTATTAATAATAAACATTAAACTATATTAATATAATTAGTTTCTGGTCAATATTTTTATGTCCTCGTATTTTTTGTTCATTGAATTAAAACTAATTATTCAAAATATTCTATAATGATTTCTTTTCTGTATAATTTAGATTTATGATTTATATTTTATTAATAATAATAATTAAATTATATTAATTATAATTCGTTTCCAGGAAATATTTCTAATTTCTTACATTTTTTATTCATTTAATTTAACACATTTTTTCAAAAATATTTTTTAATGATTTCTTGTCTGTATTATTTCGATTTGTAATTTATATTTTATTAATAATAAACATTAAACTATATTAATACTATAAGTTTTTGGTAAATATTTTTATGTTTTAAAAAAATATATATTTATTTTCTGTATAATTTAGATTTATGATTTATATTTTATCAATAATAATCATTCAATTATATTAATTATAATTTGTTTCCAGGAAATATTTCTAATTTCTTACATTTTTTATTCATTTAATTAAAAACATTCTTTCAAAATATTTTTTAATGATTTCTTGTCTGTATTATTTCGATTTGTAATTTATATTTTTATTAATAATACACATTAAACTATATTAATATAATACGTTTTTGGTAAATATTTGTATGTCCTCGTATTTTTTGTTCATTGAATTAAAATCAAAACATTTTAAAAAAGATTTATTTTCTGTATAATTAAGATATTTTATTAATAATAATCATTAAATTATATGAATTATAATTTGTATTAAGTAAATATCTTTCTTGTATGTATTTCAACACCAGGATTACGTTGATCACATGATCCAGGATTGTTTCCTGAGTTTGGATCAGAAGCAACAAGTCCTTCTTTTGTCTCCACTTTTCTTCTGCTCCATGTTCTCCAGTCTCAAGTAACCTCGCGGGTATTTGCATTCCTGCTCCAGATTATGTGGCAGCTGATGTGTGTTGTTCCAGCGAGCAGCAGCCGTTATTCCTCCAGCGTTTGTGTTGTTGTAGGTCCAGTGTGTGAGGGTCGCACACCTGCCCGACGGGGTCACGGTGGGCGACAGGTTTTACTGACGGGCCGAAGATGGTTTTTGATTACAGTAGACAGTCGGGGGTTGGTTCTCGAGTGAAGGGACACGACGGGTCGGGAGGTGAAGCGGTTCATCTCAGGGTCAAATATTTGTTTCGAGACACTTCAATGTGACATTGAAATATATTCATATATTTAAATTGATATATAGTAGAAAAAAAAGAAGTTAATAAACAAGATATAAACAATAATATGAGTCAAATTTCAATTAATTCTAATTTAATGATGATTGAACTGAATTTTTATTTGAAATATTATTATTATAGACACACAATGTTGTTGTTTTTTTTATAGAGAAATACAATATCAACATCCTGCTCAGTGAAGTTTCATTTATGGGTAACAATGTGGAAATATTTATCACATCAAAAAAAAAAAAATGGGAGCTGTAAATTATAAATAAAACTGGTTCACTTTTCACTTTGGTTCAATATTTAAAAAAAATTATATATATATATATATGTATAAATATATATATATATATATATTAATTTTAATGAATTATTTATTTGAATTTATGTGAATGAATGATTACTTAATGTTGTTTTTTGGCCACTTTAATGTACAAGTCACTTCTTGTTTTTTATGTATATTTTATCGATTTATTTCAATTTTTATTAAATTAATTTATTTCATAACATATTACCAAAAATATCCTGTGTTGTTTTTTTAAAATACTGGAAAAAAAACGTTCTCTGATCTGATTAAACTTATTAATGTTTAAAATTATTAGATTAATTACCACCGGAATACTTATAAAATAAAAAATAAAGTAATGTTTGGATATATTTATTTAAAAAACATGGTGTTGTGTTCTATTTAATTGTATTATTTGATGTATTTACTGTTCATGTGGGAGGAGGTCTCGGTGCGGAGCGGGTCAAGCTGACCCGGGAACACCTCGACGCCGACACTGACTCGTGGTCAAGTGTCTCTCGTCCTTATATGTCCAGCGACGCTCGGCAGCAGATCCTAAACGAGAGTTTGAGCTCAGAGAACATGTTTATGTTCCTTCGCTGTTTGAGTCACTTCTGCAGACGACGTAGTTTCAACGTTCGGCTTCATGACGACGATAGAAGTAAACAGTTTGTTAGCTTGAGCATAGCTAGCATGACTCTGCAGAAACATGATTTTTTCTCGTATTTGACATTTAAATGAACCATTTTTTAACATCATTTGTACTCGACAACAAGTACTTACACACAAACATTGCTGCTTCACATGGAGTCTGAAAAATAAACAGTTAAACTAAATTTTGACAAAATTTAGCTACATAACAAAAAATCAGTACACTTGAATGTTGCTTAATATTGCATCATTATTCAAGAGCACTGTATTCAATTGTTTGTATTGAGATCATCGTTTTTTGATGGTTTATATTTCAATAAAGTGTGTATAAAAAACATTTTTTATTTACAATTAACCTGTAAATATTCATGTTGTTTGTTCATTTTGTGTTGCAATTAAACTTCCGGCCGCTAGATGGCAGTGGTCATTACGTCCTCCAGATCTAAAGAAACAATTAAATCCTGTAAGATCCCGCCGGTGACTGAGGACGAGAGGATACAGTGACTCCAGCAGCTTTCAAAGATGATGTTTGGACATATTTTGGTTTGAAAACAAATGAAAGTAGTTACGACTTCGTCAAGAGTCATGTGGTCTGTAAATACTACAACACCAGAGTCAAGTACTCGACAATACTACACATATATACTTGTTATTACAGTATCACTTATTGTATCGTATGTTGATACATATCGTGTCGCCAGATTATTACTGAATGTTTTGAAACGAAAAAATAAATCGTAGAAACAGTCACTGACCCAGCAAAATTCTATGAAGGTCAATGTCAATCAAACTTTGTCCCGCCCCCTCCCTGAGTATCACTTCAATCAGCTGGGGGTGGGTTTAGAGGGGAGTCTGAAGAAAGGAGTTTCTTAATATCCGTTTGTCTTGTAAAGAAAAAGAAAATCTTGGCAAAAAACGTTATCGACAACTAACCAGACGACATGTGTTATCTATGAGATGCCGTTTCTGCAATAAAAACATCTCAAAGTTTAGAATTCCTGCTCATTCATGGGTTTGGTCGACATGACGAGTATTTATCAATGGATCAGATTTGAAAAGGTGATCGAGAGGAAAAAGTGCAGCAGTTTCTGTTCATAGCAGCAGGTGATTGGTGAGTAGATTCAGGTGTGCAGCAGGTGAACCAATGATGTCACTCGTAAGAGTTTTATGTTTTTGAGTGTCGTACTTTTATAGAAAAATGTTAAAAATATTTGTTTATTAATAAGTTCAAGACTAATCTAATCACCAAGAAAACATCAATAAAAGGACTAAACCTGGAAAAACAATTTGGAAATAAATGTAAAAATAAACATATATATATATACTATATATATATAGTATATATATACTTACTTTTCGTTCTTGTTTTTAAAAAATATAAAAATTCGACCAAACCATTTTTAAAAATACACTAGTATTTAAAGGTATATGTTCATCATACTGCAAAAAAAATAGGCCTCTTTCTTTAAGCACTTAAATATTGTTCTAGACTTGTAATTGTTTTGTTGCTAGTGATGCTAATTGTTAGCACTTAACGCTATACATTGCTCAAGACTGTTTCCGTAACTATTTTGGCTGCTTTTTGTTATATCGTATAGAAAACTGTTGTTGTTTCTGATGCAGATTTTTCTTTGTAAACCGTACATTTCGAAAGTTTTTTCGAAGAGGGTAGTTTTGGGCGCGAGCCTCGTAACTGTGGTTAGATCTCATGAGAAAACCTGTTTTGAAAATGAAGACAACAGAAGTTCAGAGGCAAAGTCCGTAAGCAAAACAAAGGTCATGCTACGTTCAGCTACTTCCTGTTTGGGCGACGCTTTCCTACTTCCTATTGGGACGATCTCAGTTATTTCCTGTTCCAACCAATTGCTATTAGGGCAACATTTGGATAATTGTTGTTTCAGTGACACGTGGCTACTTCCTGTTCGGTTAAAACACCTGAGCTGTGTCTCAAATCCCATACTTGCGTACTCAAATGTAGTATTTTTAGTGCATAAGTGCGTCTCAATTCTTAGTATGCGAAATGTAGTGCTCCGTGCACACTACATTTTCGTACTAAAACGATTAGTTGTTCTATAAGAATGAACTGAAGAAGCTTCTCAGATGATAAACGTCTTCCTAGAACTCTACAAGGTCCAGTTGACTCACTTTTGAACCTGATAACCATGACCTGGATGACTGAGAACCTTTACGGGCCAATCAGACCATGTTCTTCCTGGAGCTGATAAAATCATTGCAAGTACTAAAAAGGGTAAAAAAGGAGGATGAACTGTGTGGCATCATTAAAATGCATTAGACTGACCCCCAAGCTAGTTATTCTGGACCTGCACCGGCATCTACTGTATCATGGTGGTTCTGGCACAGTTTCAAGTCTGTTAGAGACATTGACAGTGATAGTTGATGCAAGATGTCGAGACGGTTTAGAAAACTTTGTGCATACAACTGTCAGGAATATTTGGAATCCTGAAGTGTAAAAAAAGGCGAGAAAACAGAGGGAAAGCCACAGATCAGGAATGAGAGGGATTTGAGCAGGAATGATGGGCGGAGTCTGAGGCGAGCGTGCGACGAAGAAGACAAATCTGGGGAAAGAAAACAAGCGTGAGCAGGCGTGCTCGCTGTAAACACAGCCGTCCGCCTCACAGGGTGACCTCTTACCCAGGCAGCCATTCACAACACATGTTGCCTTATTAGGGGTGTCCAAGGCAAAGGGTGAGTGAAAGGGGGTGAGGATAGAAACCCACTGAAAGCTGCAGAAGTATAATCATGATTGCATTTGAACCTGTTGCAAAATCTTTACTCGGTTGTGTTCCCTGTGTGTGAGAATGAAGGGTAGATTTTGTGAGTTACTCTGACATCTAGTGGTGTGTGAGCAGATTGCTATCGATTCCCTACCTTCTCTCCTCCCTCCAGGGTCCCTCAGTGCTGTTGTGATAAATTGTGAAACTTCTCTTTTTCATTCTTCATCTGGAGGTTACATGCGCTATCAGGGATTTCCATAGAAGTCCATCTCTCTGCGTCCACCTGTGAACCTCTTTAGTCGTCCTCCTATACTCCTTTTTTGCTAGTATCTCCATCGTCTACAGTCTGTCTTTGCATTAGTCCCCGCTTACTTGGTTCAGATCTTGCCTCTCAAGTATATGATGTTAAGGGCTGTGGTTCTGGTCATCTGAGTATGTACGCCGGTAGGAATTTCAGAATCTGGTCCTAATACTATTGCAAGATCAGCGTAGGACTTTTGTAGCCCCTTAATTGGGTCTGCATATTTATGTTGTCACTGAGGTTCCTCAATCCCGCCACCATCATCATGGCACTTGTGCAATAAGGTCGGGAAATGATCTGACTCTTGCTGGGCTGGTTTCCCAAACCACCCTCTGCCCCCTCCTTCATTCACGTCCTGGAGTTTTTATCATCAAGGCTAATTTCTGCCTGTAATCTGATTATGGCTCTGAGCAGCTTTAGCACCCTGCTGTGCTGTCTCTGCACACACACACACAGACACACAGACTTAAGGTACAGACGGCTTGAATGACAGCCAGTCTGTGTAGCCGGTGAAATCATCCTGACAGTGAGTGTGCGCGAGCGTGTGGTTCCCCCACTTCGATCCCTGACTCGCTTGTGTTCTAACCTCCGGTCCTGTGCTCTGCCGCTGCACCTCCTCTTTAACCTGGGGGGAGGAGGGGTTGCATCCTTCTGCTCGTTCCAATCATGTTTCGAAACCCATGGATCTCTAGTTTCCATGTGGACCAGCATAATGGCCAAGGTAAGGTACTAAGAATTAGCACTAGCTGAATAACCCCAGAGAAGCCTGTTGTTTAAGAGTGGTTTGGTTAAGGAACTTTGATAACCTATTGAATGGAAACCAAAGATAGATTCCAATACGTAAATATTCTTAACTGTATGGTCTTTAACGAAACATGTTAAAGGTCTATCATATCTAAAAGGATTCAAACACCATATGAAAAGTTGGGATCTATGTTCATATCAACATCACTACAGTATCCTACATTGCTTGTATAGAGATGCCCAGACACTCTTCCGCTCTAGTAGAAGAACTCACATTTCTCTGATCCTTAAAACTCTTCACTTGCTGCCAGTTTCTTTCAGGATCAACTTCAAAATTCTGGTTCTTACTTTCAGATCTATTCATGGTCAGACCTTCCATCAGTGATCTGATCCAGCCATACAACCCCCACTCGGGCTCTGAGGTCTGTGGATCAGAATCTACTAATGGTTTTCTTGCACATGGTTCAGGACCAGAGGAGAGAGATCCTTCTAGGCTGTTGCTCCTAAGCTTTGGAACAATCTTCCTCTCTCTTTGCGCTTGATCTACTGGTTTCTTGAAGGAGTCAGATCGCAAGACATTTGTGCAGCCTTTTCCTTGATTTTCTGGAACTCCTGTGTTGTTCTCCGTGTTCTCTTGATCCATATTTTATTGAGTATTGTTTTGATTGTTTAAGCGCTTTGTGACCCTGGTCTGGAAAAGTTATCTATAATTATAAATTACTTACTTACTTACTTACACAGAATGGAATGTATGCATGTGTGTCAACGGTGTGTTAAATCTGTAACCATTTTAGAGCCAGACACAAAATTTGGTGCCTTGGTACCCTGGCACTGGCATTTTTTTTGCTGGTGTTCTAGGAGTGTTTGACCCCAGAATAGGTGAATTTTCTCTTTGATTTTTAACTTTAAAATTAGCTTTGAAAAGTGTGCAAGTCAAAACCTGATGAGGCTAGTTAGCTTGTTCCCTATCTGTGTCAACATCTTTTTACTGTTACGAGAATCATCACCTGCTTATGAGGACCAACAGTCTTCACATTACACGGCAACATTTCCTCTTAGGTTATGGGTTCAGGTCTATTTTCCACCTCTGAATATTTATAGAAAGTCCCTCTCTTTCAGCGTGATCACTTCTGGGATCATCAACAGTCTAAGCTGCACCGTGGCCCTGCCAACGTCCTTTTTGTTGACAACTCCAGGGGCGTTTCTAAGGACTCTTGTGGAAGGGGATTTCTGAACGCACTATGAATCAGAGCTTTTAAATAACTTCATTAAAAATCACTGCTACAATTTCTATCGGCTGACTGACAACCATCACCAGAAACTAAAATTTCATCAAATCCTTTTCACCGGATCTTGGAGGGTTTGTCCTAAGACTTCCCCTGGACTCTAAACGACACAGCTACACTTCCGATCAATTGTATTAGCAGCGACCTGTCGAAGTAACTTGATCTCTTGAACCTATCCTGGGAGCCAAGTTTATAGCCGGTCAGCAACACTTACTAGAATAAATGAACTTGGGAGTCACTTTTAAACGGCAGGTTGGTTTTTATAAACTATCAAGTGAACACTTTGAGTCAAGAATGCAAAAAATTGTTTTTGATCATTCTAGTACGTTAGCTTGGAGAGTGATGGCGACATACTTCACAACAAACTAACTAAGACATTGGACACTGTCCAGGGACAGTGGGTGACTTGTAAAGGCTCAATTGACACCAACAAGCCAATGGTTTGTTTCTTTAAATTCCAAATATTAATCTTACGTGTCTCTGTTCACGTATCTGGTGTCGAAGGTATTGGACTGTTCCTTTCAGCAGCTGCACCTGAAGCATGAATTTCTGTTGGTCCTTGTTTTCCTGGTCAAAATGGGTAAAAGAAAGATAACTTTAGAGTTAAGAACAACAATAGAACACAGTATAGTTAATTCCAAGCAGACTAAGTCTAAATTGAGCTATTGTATTAGTATTGTTCTAATGGTACTCACTGAGTCATTTAAGTCCTTTTTAGGTGTTAATCTCAAGAAGATGCTTGATAAGCCACCGAGACACCGATCAGTTGCTAAAACACTGTCCAATTTCTCCTCAGGATTTGGATCTCAAGCTCCGAGCAAACTTTCCAATTCAACGTCGCTGCCAACAGAAGCCTTAAGGTATTTCAGTCAGCCCACACGTGTCGCTCATGTTTAGTTTAGGAAGCGTGTGAACTAGAGAAGGACACGGCTTTAGCCCCCTCTGTAGTAGATTTTAAATCATCATAGGGGATAAACTGTATAGCAATACATTTGTTTGGGACTTTAGCTCTCTGTGTGTTGCAAGAATTAAATGCTTGAAATGTTAAGATCAGATTATATTGGCATAACAGGGATCAGCCTGCACAAAGAATTCGATTTAAATTGTTCTCTTGCATTGCACTAGTCCGGATAATGTACAGTTGCCGGAATTAGTTTTAACTAAGCATTGTGGCTAGGCTGAGTATTCGGTCGAGAATCTAGGCCCACGTTTATAAACAGGCTGTCTTGGCTGTATCTGAATTCTCTTAGTTTTCCCAATCCTGTGAGTATTGAACGATAGTTGGTGCACTTTGGGCATTACAAGAGCCTCGGTATAGATGCTTTTTCCAAGTCAATATGACTCAAATGTCTTAAAAGCAATTATTTTAACATTCTAAAGTTGCAGCTATACGCTTATTTTACGTTGTTTTTTTTTTTAGTTTTGATAGCGACGTCCCTCTTAGAAAAAAAAAGGCCACTCTGGTCAAGAGTGTCTCAGACACTGATGCTAAACTTCTCTACGTCCTTCCTAAAGGTAAGACTTATCTCAAAAGCTTATCTTCACTAACTACATAAATATTTTTTCTAATGTTTCAACATTTCAGTTTCAGAGCTAAAGAAATACTTTGAGGCATCTGTAGAGGCAGATTTAGAGATGAACAGGTAAAATCACAACATTTGCTTTGGTGTTAAAAACTGTAAATAAAAGATTTCCCACTTCTGACTGTTATTTATGTCTGCGATAGGAAAGAAAGAATTGCCCGACGCCTGGAAGGCATGGAGAACGATGCTCCACCTGCTTTGGTACCTGGTGGCTTAGTAGCTAACAGAATGCTGGAAGAAGACGCCCCCAGGTACACCCGAGCCACCGATCCCTGTGAGCCGTGTGTGATGGGTAAGCATTGCAGGCATTTTATTGAATGTGTGTTTTATGACTGCTTGTACCACCACCACTGCAACAACCAAATGAGTTAAGTCATCTCCATGATTTCACTATTGTATGATATAAAAGAATAAAAAAATAGGTGACACAACAGGATATTAGGGTCAGCCTTTTGCGTCTTAACCACTTCGCTACTAGAAGCTATGGCATATTCCAGGGTGCCTATATCTCTTCAACAACACATGTTGTCACGATAATTACATGAAAATGTATTGAGCGTAGTTATTACATTGTATGCCGTTTTCTAGAAATTCAAGTTTTCTGGTTTTAGCCCATCAAGTTTACGCTTTACGTTCTGTTTCACAGTGAGGCGTTACAGCCGAGAGGAGCTGGAAGCACCCCCAAAAAAGGTTTCATCTCCCCAAAGATCATCGCATGTGAAAGGAGGTGTTGCAAGAGCTGATCCAATGTTGGTTCATGTCAACCCTGCGACTGTGTCCGCCACACCGACTACAGACCCTGCCAGCCTCAGTTCCAAAGCTGAGCGGATCGCTCAGTATAAAGCAGAACGGCGAAGACAGCTGTCAGAACGATACGGCATCCTCTTAGACCAGGAACCGGATATTGACTTTACCCCAAGGCATCGCTCACGAAGAGACCGCGAGACTTCTGAGCGACAACCACCCATGAGGCAAGAGCGAGCAGAAGGGGAGGAAGAAGGCAGAGATCAGAGGATGCCGTATCGCTCTGGGGTCGGAAAGGTTTACATGAGGACTCAACAAGATCCCGCAGACACCCCTAGCCCTTCGCGTACAAGCCAAGTGCCACCCCCTGTTCAGGAAAGGTCAGGTCGATTTTCAGACCGGGAGAGAGCGATGAACATGGAGAACTTTCGACGTGGTGGGGCTCCAGAGCATCAAAGCAGATCCCAGCCACCACCTAAACAGCAGACAGATGCCTCTCACCAAGACTTGAGTCCTACCTCCACAAGGGACAACAGAACCGTTGCAGTGCCCAGCTCACCACGGACTGCTCGACGGGCCTCCCTGCCTTCTACCCGGTACGGCCTCTCACCAGGGGATTTATTCATTGAGCAGCAAGCGCAGAGCATCCTCAACAGACAGGGGTGAGTCCAACCCGTACCGAAAGTCTTTATCAATAGAATTAGCCCAACAGTTAGAAACCACCATCTCCTAGCCTTTGCAACCCTGTCAAAGAGTGACTGGTGTCTCTACAAAGTTTCAGACAGCAGCACTCATGCACCAAGGTACCAGAAGCCAGAATCAGTGAGCAGATATTTCCTTTAGGAAACAAAACTTATCAACTTATATGATAGAATCTTTTGTAACAAGCGTTTACCTCGAGTAGCTTTGTTTTCTAACTTCAATTACTACTTACATATTACATATGACAACCAAATTATTTATTTAGACCTACTAATATTTTGAAATCTAACATGCATAAACCACCCAGTATAGCTATGATATATTAGAGTTAGACTAAGTCTTGTGAACATAGTTAATAAAAAACATTCCTAACTAAAATTACATGATTAACAATATTTTTCAACTCACAGCGTACAACTGTTGGTGACACAAACAGGATTATCAAACAAAGTACCAGTGTACAAATTTTGTTATCTAAAACATATCTCCTGTTGAGAGCAGTTCATTTCCCCGAAAAACTTGAGTTGCAGAACAGAATCTGCCAACACGGCACTTAAGCGTCTATTTCTATATTTGGCATTTCATCTTGGAACATTAAACTAGCAAAGCACCATCACATGGACCATTAGCCTCGTATAAAACTGTCTGTGCTGAGCTGCTGAGGAGTGTTAGTGAAGGAGCACTGATGGAGTGACAGCAGTAGTCAACTCCAGGCTCTGACCCAAGCAGTCACAGGTCCTTTGACAGGGGACGTCAGCTGAGGCTGCACTAATACCTCGACTCTGACATTTCATCTGACTCTTGTAGCCCACCATAACGTTGACAGTGCCATTTTTGTCTTTTTTTTTCATTTTTACACACAGAAGGTGATGTACTTGATCACAGCAGAGCCTTATGAGACAAATCTGTAAAAATGAATCAAGTTGATACTTGTATATTTAGGGTAGTAGCTTAAGTAAGGTTGTAAATTCTCCTCTGCTTCTTAGGGACGTTTGACAGGTAGGAAACGATTGTCAAATTATCTTATACGGTAATAATAGACACTTATCCTGTGAACACTGTCTGTTTTTTATGATTAACATCCATCATGGTGCCGTCTGTGCAATTATTCCTAGCTTGCGCTAGCTAGTGTTACTGTGCCTTAATTTAGCTTGAGCACCCGTTAAATCCCTCGTGCCGTGTCAGATAAGACAGAGACCTATCAATTATGTCTGGCTTAGAAGTCCACAATGAGATTAGCGTTGGTCTTTGCTACTAGAGGTTACAGATGGAAATAGTTTGGCTTACTTTTTGGCACCAGACAGAATTTTTCACTTTGGCGCTTCTTGCCTCTTGACCTTGTGCCTTTTATAGATTCTCTGTCTGGGCTTTAAACCCATTTATATATACAGTATTTAAATTGAAGGGTCCATTTTGTATTTTTTCTACATTCATGCTTGGGTTTACATTTTAAATACCTTTAACGTTTGCTGGACATTTCTTGGGGATATTAAAAAAAGGATTCTCAATGTCTTTTTTTATCCCTCCTTTCTCTCAAGAATCAAGGTAAGAGAAAGGTTAACCAGAGATGAAACTGTCCAGCGGCCAGCTGAGTGGAGCTCAGACAGGAGCCAGGCTATCAGAAACCATGCTCCTGGGAACACTTTCCAGTACACACCACAGAGTCCAGAACCCACAGGACAAAGGCTAGTTTCCCATGTTCAACATAGTCCGTCTCAACCATCAGTACGTGGACAGACCACTTACTTGCCTTCTCCGCCTGAGTACCATCAAGGGAGTTCTGCCCTGGAACATGAGCCACATTTACCCATGCCAGGCCCATCATCCACTAGGAGACTCCCTGGGCCTCCTGAAGTACCTCGAAGAAGGGTGAGCGCTGATCAAATCTATGCTGCCCATAGAGAGGCAAGGTTGGAAGCCAGACAAGCTTTGAAAAATGAAGCACACACCGAGGGCTTGCTAAAGAGCAGGAAGGCAGTACTGCCCTCACAAATCCGCCGCAAGGAGAAAAATGTGGACGAGCCCCAGAGGGGACAGATTGAGGGTGTGGAGTTTCAAACCCAGAGCCCAGAACGAAGAATTGCTCAAGGAGATGACGACTGGAATAAAGAACATCCAAGAGAGGGGGAAAGAGGGCGTAAGGTTGAAAGAATCGTAGAGCGGGGAAGAGAAGGACCCTTTGGCTTTGAAACCCAAGAAGAGAAAGTGTCCATACCTGTACAAAAGTTATCTGAGGTTCAACAGCCAAGACAGCAGCATGCATTAGGACATGTGCAATCCCACGAGGCACTCTTGCAACAGCAGCAACAGGACCCCAGAAGCAGGCACAGTTCTCAAATACAACAAGAGCAGCAGAGGCCGTCACAAGTCGTGATGAGGCAACCCCAAACCCCACAGAAACACCTGCCTGTACGACATCAGAACCCTGAGCCTTGCAAGCCATTTGAAGACCTTCAGAGGAGACCAGTCGAATTTGAGCTTCCCGGTGAGCAGCGGGGACGATCAGAACAACAGAGATTGGAATACCAGCAAAAAACTGCCTCCTTGCCTCAGGCTCAACAAAGAACTCGGGAAATGAGTGAAGATCCTAGACCCAAGATGAGAACCCGCTCCTTGTCTGATATTGGTATCAGCCAGCATTCGACAATGTACCGTATGGAGCGAGCAGCTGCTAGGCGAGAGGCTGCAAGAGTCGCAGCTTCATCTGGGATTGCTAATGGCGAAATGGGAACCCTTGACACGAGGGTGTCCGTGGCTCAACTTCGGCACTCATATTTGGAGAATGCCAACCGGAAGCCTGAGTTGTAGGTTCAAAAGCATGGGCTATGTGTTGCAAATTCAACTCTCAACTAACTTTGCTGTTGAAACAAATGTTGTCAACCTTACAGTTGGGTTTCCATCACCATTGGGAGTTTGCAGCATCTAAATAGCGCATTAAGGGCCGTTCATTGAAACACCTGGAATTACCAAAAAACTCCTCAAAGTCACAAAGCGCTTTTCGCATGAGAAATCCCTGTTACATGGCCTCTGCCAAACAAACTGTCTTCTATTTTCTATTTTTTTCATTTTTAAATCTGATAAGGTGTAGGCCTTAACAGTATCAACAGGTTTTGATCATCCTGTAGTCTAAGGATTCAGTATTACAAACCCAAGACGACCTTTAAGAAAAACGAGTTCAAAGTGCAATTTTCCTCATTCTGTAATGGAAACCCAGCTAGTGTCTCGTCGCATGAACTTGTTGGTTCTGTTACGTCCGGTGCTGCATGTCAACGTTGGCTAATTATTTGTTGATTTTGTCTTCTGTGAATTTCAAGTGTGGTTGCACTTAATTCAAGTCATCGGTCAACTATAAATCTCTCTCCTCTTCCTCTTTCATTTTCTCGCCCTCATCACTCCATAAGTGAGACGACGAAGGTGGATCTAGCTGCGATGGGAGCCGAGCCGTCAAACAGCAGCGATCGGGACCCTGCCCCTCGAAGACCTCGGCGCTACATAACACCGGGAGAGAGTCGCACATCGGAGAGGTTCAGGACTCAACCCATCACTTCGGCAGAACGTTTTGAGACTGATAGGTACATGAATGTGTTCTGGGAGAACTAAATGTTTTGAGGCAAAGGAACCAAAATACAGCACGAGTAACATTTGAATCAAAAAAAGCTCCTCAGCGTCCAACCCATGACATATTTGCATTATTCCAATCTGACATCTGCTTTTCCATATTTAAGTGTATTTCCTTCCAATCCAACAAGACTAATCGTGGCACTTAGGTAACACATAGTAAGCTGCCTTTGGAACAACAAAGCTTTAACATCGTTACCTCAGTAGGTTGGCAGTTTCAGGCGACTCTTTATCTTACTCAATTGTTTTAAGGTCACCTATGGCCTGCAAATATCAAATTGGCCGACCAGATTCGGCCCCCTGCCCCATGTGTTCCAGAATTATGTATGATTTTTATTCTTTGTTAATGCTGATTTGTATCTTTGTTTTTCTTAGATCTCGTCTCAGCCCACCTCAACTACAGGACACTGAAGGTAAAATATTGATATTTATTCTTACGATCCATCATCCTGTAACTATCAGAAATCAGAAATGGTCTAACAATACCTGGCACCAACTAGAACCCACAACAAAAAATCTGTATCTTTACATATTAAGTCAGCAGAGTTTTTAGAAACTTAACCACCTTGTGTGAAAGACTCAAGGAGATCAAGGTAACAATAGCTTCCCAACCATCATCATCTCCATCCATATGCTACTCTAATCCCCCCCTTGCTTCACCAGCATTAAACATAATTAGGTTGTTTAATGACGTGTACAGGCCATTACTTTGATGGCAGAAATACAGTCATGTAAAGGACGATGAGACGGTAAACAGTCCGTGAACAAATATAGGCTCAGAGGTGAGAACCTTATTAATTAACTCGTATAAACCCTGGTTCAACATTTAGGATCAGAATATATTCATAAAAATTAATTGAGTATGCATTTTTCATTCAGGGATTTTCGGTCGTTTTGTCCATTGTAAAAATAAGTCCTGTTGGTGGTCCAATGAAAAAGTCTACCTAAGACAAGAGTCCATAATATAGTAATTTTCTAAAGACTTTACCAAGAATCTAAATTAATTTTCCAATATTATGTATTAATACCAAAAAGTTCGAACCAATGTCAAACTTTTACCCCTAGTTCAATCCAACCACACCACTAACCAACTAAGTTCTTGGGTCCAACATCAAATCTTATCCACCTTCTGACCAGTAGAGTTCTTGCTGTTCTTTGAAGGCGATGAAGGGAAACTGGACGAGAGGGCGAAGATGAGCGTGGCAGCCAAGAGGTCTCTCTTCAAGGTAGGGCCTTCCCCCCCTTGTCCCCATCGAAGGCTGTTCCATTGAACCACGATTTGAATTCCCAAGGAGTTGGAGAGAACCTCGGACGGAAGCGTTCCCACGCCACGCTCGAGGAACGCCGCGGTGGAAAGGCGCCTCAGACGAGTCCAAGACCGCTCGCACACTCAACCCGTCACCAGCAAGGAGGTGGACATCGCTCACACGTAGGTCACTCCTCCGCCGGTTGAATTGCCTTCTCGTCTCTCTCTAAAACTGTCTTCCCTCCTTTCACCTCCCAGTGAGTCTGTCGCGTCGCCGTGTCCCACCGGCAGCCAAGAAACAGCAACTCGCATCCCCAGTCCAATTGCTGTTAGCACTAGCATCGCAAGCATCAGGTATAGGAACCTCCATGTTTTAACGGAACTTAAGTGTCTATGCATGTTGTCTGGACTCACTATTAGAGACCAGATGAGAAGCACCTTTGTATCCAGAGAAGCCATTTCAGGTGGCTAAGGTACTGTTTTAGGATTCCTTGGAGTGTTCCAAGTTATATTGGAGGAGACCTCCG
The DNA here is from genome assembly GCF_982586985.1 of Callionymus lyra. Classification (NCBI taxonomy): domain Eukaryota; kingdom Metazoa; phylum Chordata; class Actinopteri; order Syngnathiformes; family Callionymidae; genus Callionymus; species Callionymus lyra. The sequence goes on from NC_141833.1 coordinate 17,953,774, forward strand.
TGCAGATCCAGAACATGTTTAAGGGCCCATATCTCCTGTTTAACCCTAGAAAGCTTGGTTCCCCTAGAAGTGCTAGGAGGGTTTCTAGGGAGAGGAATGACTGGACCTCTTCGCTTTTTTCTGATGCCCTCCTGAAAACAAATGCGTCCACAGTTTTAAAATGTTATTCTAGTTATATCTTCATATTTAAATGCTTCATTTCAACCCTCTGGTTCAGTGTCCAGGACCAGTCTCAGCCGGGCTCGGCAGGCCACGAGCAGGAAGTCCAGGAGAATCACAAGCCCCCGAGACAAGTTCTGGATTCTCAAGGCGAAGGAGAGGGTGTGGCGTTCATCCAGGACGAACACGACTTGTCTTCCCTCAGCTTGAGCGAGAAGATGGCGCTCTTCAACCGCCTCGCTCACCCGCCGGACAAAGCCACGGAGCAGCCGAGAGGCGACAGTCGTCAGCGAAGGGCCAACGCTCGCTTCCAGACCCAACCGATCACCCAGGGAGAAGTAGAGAAGGTCCATCTTTTTTATATGTACTTAAAAATTAAGATTTTATTCCCATTATAATAATGAAATATATTTGTTTTTACTAATCTTGGCTTTTTTATATCCTACCAATTTTATATAATGAAAATATATATAGTATTTTAAATTATATTAAGAAGGTTTGTTATAATCTTTGAAAATTATTTAAATCTTTATTAAAATATTGTGTTTAAAAAGTTAATATTCTCTTTTTTTAAACATGATTTTACCTTTATAATATAACGTTAAGAAAAACTTTGATACATTGTAATTATTATCATAATGCAAAAAAACTAAAGAAATAAAAAACAGAAAATTAAAACTAAACTATATATTTGTAAATATATAAATCGTTTTATTTAAAATAAAGATTTCCTTCCAATTAATGAAATGTTTTTTTATTTATCATGTTTGTATTTATTTTGTACCAATTTAAATTTGTTATACTATTTTCAAGGCTAAAGTACATGAAAAGGATTAAATAAAATCAATATGTAATAAATAAATACATATAATACATCCTTTTATAAATCTTTAAAGGGAAGATAAAAAAAAAAATGTATTAGTAGAAAATCAAAATCTATGTATATATATATATATATATATATATATATAAAAACACCATTTATTAGTAGTGAAATATTTTTATTTATTTTTTTAATTACAATTATTTCTTTAAATGTTATAATCTAAACTAAAAATAAGCATTTAATACAACATTAATATTTAAAATGATGCGTGGTTGTCCCCTGTTCTCCACAGGAGCCTGTAAACGCTGCAGCCGTTAGTCAGGCCAGACGAGAAGATCAAGTAAGATCTGCTGCTCGAGGGAAACTGTGCTGCTCGATTGCTTTGGTCTGAACTCAGGGAATCACTGCAGAGCCACAATAGAGGAAGAAGTTTTGAACTAAGTGTCCACATAATCTAATAAAGTGGGTTGTAAGAGAATAATACATTAATTTTAATAAGAAATAATTCACAGATTTGTCTGTTGTGGCTCGAGTGATTCAGCAGCTGAGGACGAGGCTGAGAGTTGATGCTTCATATGGATTTATTCTTTTCTCTTGGAAAAGAATGTTGCTGTTAGAAGTGAAATAGAAACGGCTTTGCTCAGGTTTGCTTGAATATTTTTCTAGATTTAAGAATTGTTTAATGTCAAGAGCTGTGATGATGAACAAAGGTTGAGTTGGTTCTTGGTTCGTTCCTTTAATATATTTAAACAATAAATACATGTATATTTGTTTTTAATAATACTTTAGTGTTTTAGAGTAAATGAAAAATGACATCTTACCCTGCAGTGAAACATTTTATGACTTTTTGTTGTTGGTTTATTTAAAAAAAAGAAAAATTCAACCAATTTTTGAGAAGCTTAGTATGGAGGTTGATTTTTGTCTTTTTAATTATAATCCATATAAAAGTTGGATCAATCAGAAAAATAAAACAATTTGCTTCAATAACTAAAAAGTTCTGTTAAAAAAACTAAAAAAAAACCTTCAAAACTTTTTCCGCTTTATTACAAAAAACGACTTAAATATGTTTCACTTTAATAAAAAAAGAAAATACCCATAATATCGCCGAAAACTGAAATTATTACTTAAATAAAAGAAAACTGCTTCAATCCAAAATAATATTAATAATTAATATTAATAATAAAAAAAAAGTATTGCACCTACTTTTTCTTTTTATTGAACATCTTTTTTTTAATCAAAGAAACGTTTTTTTTAACAGGAACCTTAATTTATTAAAACAAATTTGTTTTTGATTGAAAAAAAAACATTTTTATTAAAGCAAACTTTTTTTTATTTAAATAATTTAAAAAAAAAGCTACTCTACCTCCATAGTTTAGTCAAAGAAGAAATGATCTCATGTAATAAATATACAAATAAACATTAACCTGAACATATTAGAATTAGAAAAAAACAACTTGTCAATTGTTTATTTTTAATTCACACAATAAATCTAGACTTAAAGACAAAAAGCAAGATAGTGTTATCAATATATGTGATTTTTTTTTTGTTGTCCTCTTGTGTGTCTGATGCTCGTGACGTTCATGCTTCAAATGAATAGATAAATACTGAACTTCTTATTGATCAACTGAACAAAATACTGAAACATGAAAAATGATCTTTTCTTCTCCAGCTGAAGAACGGCGTGGAGATCAAACTGGAGCCTCTCTCGGCCTCCCTGATGCGCTCCGTCGCAGTGGTCCCCTCCCAGGCCTCCGTCTCCTCCGTCGCCATGGCGACCGGCGTGGTGTCCGCCACTGACGCCGGCCGCCGTCCGGAGAAACCCGCCGCCGCCCAGCAACAGGCGCCCGATCACCAGGAGAGGACGCTGCGCTACTTCACCATGACCAAGAGCGCCGACCCCTCGCTCCCCCCCGAGAGGCCGGGGGCTCCATCCGGCAGGGGGGAGAGGGAGGAGGAGGCTGGGGGGAGACGGCAGGGCGGAGCCAGAGAGACGGAGAGGGTCGGGAGGCAGCGGCAGCAGCAGCAGCATCAGTCCGGCGACACCTCGTCGTGGAGGGAAGAGTCCAGAGCGGCGGAGGAAGTCAGGGCCAGGGGAGGACGTCACCTGCGAGAGGCGCCGCCGCACACCTCAGGTAACACATGTGTGTGTGTGTGGAGTGTGAGGCGTAGTAGTAGCTCCCACGCATGGCTGCACCGGGGGGGGGGTTTGATTTGTGTGTGAGACGTCTGCCTCCCATTAGCATTTTCTCTCAATTCACCTCCCTTTGTCTGTGACTGCATGTCCTGTGTCTGTCCCTCACACATGTCGCAAACACACACACATGTGGGAAAAACACACACACACACATGTCGGAAACACACACACACCCTCCTTTTGTGTCGCGATCATGAGCCGAGGTTTGAAGTTCACGTTTGGACTTCAAAATGTTCCACTGGTTGAAGAAGAAAGTCACAACCAGCTCCTTCACCAGCAGCTGAAAGGTTTTTCTCGCCTGACCTGGTTCCTGATGGTGAGAGCGGCCGCAGGGGGTTCTATTCCCTCCTGTGCGCTGCTCAAGAGATGGAGGCAGGGGTTTGGTACTTAGACCAGGAGAAGGTCGAGGAGAAAAAACAGGGATGTCGTACCAGATTTTTTGCGCTTTTTAATCGTTACAAGTTATCAATCGTTTCATCTAGACTTTCAGCTTGCAATCGAGGCCCGGGGGCCAGACTTGGCCCCGACAAGTCATTAAACGTGGCCCGTGAACTCATCAAAGTTCAATTCTTTACTTTAGAACATTCAAACTGAATTGTTGAAATGAAATGAACTGAAAATGTTGTCGTTTCAACAGAAAAACAAGTAAAAAAAAACCTTTTTAAGACACATATGATGTTCAAAAATGTTTCTACTTTCGATATCGATACACTTAAATATCGCGATATTTCTTTACCCCACGATACAGTATCAATATTTAACAGCGTATTACTATCTTATTTTATTTTTAGTATTGTTTTTTATCGTAATTTTATGATTTATTAAATACATCTTTTCGTTTATTATATTATTATATGTATTTATATATTTATGTTTGTTCATTTTGTGTTTAAATCGCCGCTAGCCGCTAGATGGCAGCAGTCATTACTGAGGACGAGAGGATACAGTGACTCCAGCATCTTTTAAAGCTGATGTTTGGACATATTTTGGTTTGAAAACAAATGAAAGCAGTTAAGACTTCGTCAAGAGTCATGTGGTCTGTAAATTCTGAAACACCAGAGTCAAGTACTCGAGCAATACTACAAATACATCCTTGTTCCTACAGTATCACGATATATCGTATTGTTGTCCCTGTATCGCAATGCATTGGACATTTTCACAATTTACTTTCTTCCATTATTTTTAAAATGTCATTCACTCTACATTACAGTTGAAAATATACTTTCGTTCTATCATGTGTTACGAGGTGGAAAGTTAAGCTAACCGCTAAGCAGCCAACAAAGAGAGCAAGTGAACTACAGCAAGTTGTAACTTTCTTACACTTAAATAAAGAATGTCTTTGTAATAGTGAGCATACGCACAGTGTGTGTGTTAAAAGGTGTTTTTAGGAAACTTTTAACTAATTTAACCAATTTGTAGGGAAGTCAATAGCATCGAGAGCTGGACGTCATCAAAGGCTAACAATGCTAACTAACAATGCTAATTAGATTAGCATCTCCGTACATTTCAAATGTTTCATTAAATTCCCTGATCTTAATTTTGACTTTGAGAAAAGATTACAGAGCAGTTTAAAGGAAATACTGAAAAGCATCAGTAGCAGACTAGCTAGCATTAAAGCTAACAAAATAACTTAGAGACAGGGTTATTTTCAGTAATTTCTACCAAACTCTGTGTCATACATTAACATGTCCGGGGACAGAGAGGATTTGTTTAGGGGACTGGCTTCTCCTGAGCGGACCTAAAGCGGTAGGTAGTAAAGGTAGTAAAGCTAACATGGTTAGCATCGTTGATTCACCACGAAGTAGAAGAACATCATAATCCACGAAAGTTTTCAACCGAAAGAGTCTTAAACTGTTCAATTTTCCTCTCCAGACTCCCAAGACCAGCCTTCGTCCGTGAAGCCTCTCGTGGCCAAAGTGTCGTCCAGGGTCGCGTCTCACGTGCAGAGCATCCCACACCAGCAACAGGCGCCCGTCATCCAGCCTCCTCCAACGCTTCCCAAAACGTTCTCGCAGCAGCAGCAGGCGCCGCCGCCCACTCAGCCGCTCGTCCAGCCCCCGCCGACGTTTCCCAAACCTCAGGGATTCGTTCAACCTCTGCCCAAGCCGTACGCCCACGCGCCCGCGGGGGCCCAGACCAAGCCTCAGGGGCCTCCTCAGACTCCGCCCAAACCTCACTCCTTCCCGCAGCCGCTGGTCAAACCTCTGGATCTGAGCGACGAGGTCTGCAGACAGAGCGTCCTCTCCAGCGAGCTGCTGTCGCCCACGGAGTCCGGGGAGCGATCGCTCAGCATGTCCAGCAAGCAAATGTCCATCAGGGAGAGGTGAGACCTTCATAGCTGTTTATCTCATGCGCCCCCTAGTGGCCAACGCAATTATTTATTTTATAATAACAAATTAATGCGCCTCTTTAGGACTTTAAGCGACTACTTAAATACTTTTCCTTTGTTTGAAAACAGGAGATAAATCAATAGAAAATGCAGAGAAACATGTTTGTACTAATAGAAATGTAAGAAAAGGAAGTGAAAAAAAACCCAGATGTTCATTTGTTTTTTTACTTCCATTTTGCTAATGATATATTACAGAGTCTCTCAAAGACCTGCAGTGACTACTTTGAGAGTTTCGCGTTACAAAAAATGCAGCCAACGAAAAAATAAACGTTTAATATTATGGATATTGAAGAAATAATCGAAATGGCAGATCTACTAATAAAAATAGGGGAGAAAATCGTTTTCTTTCTTCAATTTTTCGAATGAATGATCAATATACTGCCATCAAGGACTTCAAGTTTTGTTCAAAAGACTTTTGTAATTTTTAAAAAGAAAAAAAAAAGAATTTAACTTGATAAACTTTTAATTTTATAGATATGTAAAACAAAAACTTGATTGCGGACACTAGGGAGACCTTTTCGTTATATAAAAAAAAAAAAAAAACACAAAGTAATAAACAAAACAAGATTTTTTAATAATAAAACAAGTATAAACGTTTTTATTTATTTATATATATATGTTTTTAATATATTTTTAATAATCTATTAGAAGAGTAACAAACATACAGCAATATTAAAAAGTCTTAAAGTAAAAAACACATTTTTATTAGGAGATTCACGTGATGATTGAGTGAGTCTCACACGACTGCGATGCTTCTTTAAAAGACGCTGACACACTTTCTCTGGCAGCTTCACTTTCCAGCCGAGATGGAGTTGACCTGCTTTTTTTTCTTCTGTTTTTTTCGCGCTTCATCCTCAGAGTGACCTTGATCAAAAAATTGTCTTTAAACTACAGAGTCGGTATTTCTGTCATGTGTCGTTGGACCAAATCCATCGGGCTCAAAATGCTATTTATTTTTTATTATATAATCAAATCAATAAAAAGGTAAAAATGTCCACGAGTCAACACACGGTTTATTGAAACCCAAAAATATGTGTGACTCATCAGAGTGGCTCTGCTGAAGAAGAGCGGTGAAGAAGACTGGAAGAACAGAATCAACAAGAAACAGGAAGTGTCGAAGATAGCATCGACCGAGCCGCCGCCGCCGGAGCCAGAGCCGGAGTCGTGGGAGGCGGAGCCGACTCAACAGAAGGTGAGACTTTAGTTACTTCCTTATTTTTAATGGTTTAAAACATGTTTTCTTTAATTTTATTTTGAAAAAAAATGCTTTAAAAATGTTTGTGCCAGTTATGTTGTAATTTTAATTAATATGTAATAATTTAATTTCTTAATCGCTTGATAAAATAAATAAAAAAAATATATATATATATTAGGTAGGTGTGTAGGTAGAACTTTATTGATCCCTCAGGGGGTCTCCTTCGGGAAATTGTTTTTTTCCAAATTATCCACGGCAAATACAGCAATTTTTCATAAAAAATTATCAAAATAAAATAAGAACAAGAACAATGTTCTATGTATGAAAGTTTTTAATCTATTTTATCCAGAATAAGGAGAAGCCAGTGTATCTCTTGACACATTCAAATTAATCTGGTCTGGATTAATCGAACAAACCTTGAACATTTGCTCCTTCTGTCCCTTAAGTCTTCATAATACGGAAGATTTCAGCGATTTTAAGGATCTGAATTGAGCCAAAACTAGCCGTTCACGATCCTGGCGTTTGAGGTTCTACTGACCCAGAAACGTCCAGCTTTATCAGTAACTATGTCAGATGCTGGTTTTTGCGACCGGTCTCGTTTTCACTCCAGGTCGCAAATCGACACCCACATGTGGATTATTAATCCTCTAATCTCATCTCAAATGTCCTGCTGAGGTTTTTAATGTGACTTTGATCCCATAAAATTTTCCCATCAGAGTTTGTGAATCCATCACATTTACACCAGCTGGACGTTTGTACCCACAACCATCTCAAACATCAGATTATTATCTGTGAATTAACAAATCATCTCTCATCAGAAGTTAAATATTGCCGTCATTGAGGTCCGGGATCCTCCGTTATTCCTGCCCGGTCTCTAGTCTCCGCCGCCGTCCATCTGCTGTTTATTTCCAGCGTAGAGATTATTGGATCACAGGAAGTCGCCCTGTAATCGAAGGGGACAGTCTGCTGAGGGGATTAGCGACATGATCAGGTTTCACTTCAACATGGAGATGTAATAAGATAAAGATGCTTAAGAGGGAAAACACGGGTCAGACGTGTTTCCGATCTCTTTGTTGGCCCTGACGCGACACTAAGTATCACTGGAGCCGTGTACTGCGTATAAAGCACTGGTAAATAAATGTAATGATCAATATACCACTGTATAGTATTACTATATACTTGTTTTCTCATATACCAATCAAAATACAGATAAATAGCACTGGTACACGAACAATATACTTATCATTATACCCATGTAAAGCACTGGTAAATTGATTTAATTTTCAATATATCAATGTATAGGACTGGTAATTTAATATACCAATCACATCACTGATAAATGATCAATATCCTTATCAATATACCGATATATATGGCACTGGTAAACCAATATACTTATCAATATACTGATATATAGCCCTAATAAATCAATATACTTATCAATAATATCAATATACCGATATACAGTATATAGCACTGGTAAATCCATATTCTTATCGATATACCAATTTATAGCACTGGTAAATCAATATACTTATCAGTACACCGATATAAAGCACAGGTAAATCAATATACCATTATATAGCACTGATAAACCAATAATACTTATCCATATACTGATATACTGTATATCACTGGTAATTCAATAAACTTGTCAATAATATCAATATACCAATATATATAGCACGGGTAAATCAATATTCTTATCAATATACTGTATATAGCACTGGTAAATCAATATTCTTGTCAATAATATCAATATACCGATATATATCGCACTGGTAGATCAATATTCTTGTCAATAATATCAATATACCGATATATATAGCACTGGTAAATCAATATTCTTATCAATATACTGTATATAGCACTGGTAAATCAATAGTCTTGTCAATAATATCAATATACAGATACATATCGCACTGGTAAATCAATATTCTTGTCAATAATATCAATATTCAGATATATATCGCACTGGTAAATCAATAGTCTTGTCAATAATATCAATATACCGATATATATTGCACTGGTAAATCAATAGTCTTGTCAATAATATCAATATACCGATATATATAGCACTGGTAAATCAATATTCTTATCAATATACTGTATATAGCACTGGTAAATCAATAGTCTTGTCAATAATATCAATATACCGATATATATCGCACTGGTAGATCAATATTCTTATCAATAATATCAATATACCGATATATATAGCACTGGTAAATCAATATTCTTGTCAATAATATCAATATACCGATATATATCGCACTGGTAAATCAATATTCTTGTCAATAATATCAATATACCGATATATATCGCACTGGTAAATCAATATTCTTGTCAATAATATCAATATACCGATATATATCGCACTGGTAAATCAATATTCTTGTCAATAATATCAATATACCGATATATATCGCACTGGTAAATCAATATTCTTGTCAATAATATCAATATACCAATATATATAGCACTGTTATATGATCAATATGTCTTAAAAGAAAGACTCTAGTAATGAACGAACGTGCTGAAGACATAGACCCCGAAGAGATAGAATCCAGTTCAGATTCTCCAGCAACACGTCGAGGATGTTGTGATGTTTCCTGCAGGTCTGTATTGACATTAGTATTCATCAGGGGCCGTCGCTGCCTGAACCTTGCATGGTAATCCTCCGGGCGCTCTCGCCCCCAAAAAAACCCATTAGCACCCCCTCCTCCGTCTCCCCTCCCTGACAAAGTCCGTCCCCTGTGTTTATCCCCCCAGGACGAAGGGGTGTTGGTTCAAGACCAGTCTGCTGTGTCTGAGCACTTGTGGGTAAGAAACGTCCTGCGGCCTATCGGCTTCCAGCTGCACCGCACCCGTCCAATCGGAGCTTTTTGTGCACTTGTGTGAGGCTGGCTGCCCCCCCGACCCCCCCGAGTCTCCCGTGGACATCTTTTCTCTCCGGAGTCTGCGGGGTTGTCGGGAAGAGGCCGAGGCTGGGCCGCCGAAAAGCTTTTTCGCTGCTGCTTTTGACCACTTTTTCGGTTGTTATCACCAGACTAATGCTGCCACAAAATACTGTAGTTTGGAGAGAAGTGTGTGAGGGTAGCGCAGCAGATGTAGGAGGACGGCGAGACAGTGGAGAGGTTGAAGAGCGGACCGTGATGTCTGATGATGATATGGTGATTTGAGTTGTAAAGACAAGAAGCCGCAGAGATGAAAGTATAAGAGATCAACGGAGGCGAAGAAGAGAGTGCAGACAGGGCGGACAGTCGCGGACATTGATGCGTGGCTCAAAATAGACCTGGAAAAATGTGGCTCGGGGGCCTGACGTGGTCCTCTGTCCTCTACTTTTTTACTCACCAAGTAAAGATGTTCTGTTGGAATCTTAATAAAACTAAATATATATAGTAAATAATACTGATATGAATATTTTGTCTTTTAAATTTAAATGTATTCTTTAAATATAATATAACATTTTTTTAAACCGTTTTAGGGCCTTCGGGTCACCTTGACCCAGAGACAACACAAGGGATACCACAAAGTCTTACATCCAAATAAATAATAATTTAGCCTTTTTTAAGTTAGAAATACTATCATTAATACATCATTAAAAGCAAATACATTGTAATGTTTTTTCCCGGCTTGACTTTTTTTTTTACATGACGTATTCATTTAAAATAAATAAAATGAAAAATAAATAATAAAATAAAATAATTTATTTCTCTTTCCTCTTTTTATTAAATGACACGGCTTGAAGTTTCCAGGTTCATAGTGTCGGGAAGTTAGAAAAGTCAGAGTTGAAGATGCTCAGGTTTTCTTTGACTAGTAACGAGTCGTTACGTTGAGATGAAGGCGACCAATCAGGACGAGCGATGATGTCAGGTGACTGAAGATGTTTAGAAAAGAAGAGAATCCAGATTTCTGATTCGCTCGACGCTTGTTAGTTGCTCCGCATCTTTTCTTCTGCTGATCCTGCATGTCCTGCTTTTCCTTACTTTCCTCCTCTTGTTCTTCTCATCCTCCTTCACCTCCTCAGGAGCCTGTCTTCTCCTCCACCTTCACTCCTCCCATCTCTCTGGGCCTCAAGTGTCAGTACCATCACAGCCAGGTAAGATCCGGGTCAGGTCGCATGACGTCTTCTTCTTCTTCTTCTTCTGCTTCTTCTTCTTCTTCTGCTTCTTCTGCTTCTTCTTCTTCTTCTTCTGCTTCTTCTTCTTCTTCTGCTTTAACCGGAAGTCCTCAGTGGAATTAAATCAGCGCCATCAGAATATTTTGAATTGTTTTTTATTCAAAATGTTGAAACTTAGATTTTGTTGTTGTTGTTGTTGTTGTTTTAAGCATTGAAATTGTTTTTTTTTAAGTAATTAATATAATGAATGAATGTAATAATAGTAAAGGTAATATATAAAGTTAATATAAAATCATTTAATTTAATTATTTTGAATGTTGATATATAAAATTACAAATAATAAAAAATATATATAATATAATACAATACAATATAAATTAATTAATTAAAAAAAAAATCCAATATTTTCAAAAACAAAAAGTTTTCCACATAGAGTTTGATATTCTAATTCCATTAATTTAAAAATAAATTATCTAAATTCACTATTTTTTAATCTGTAATCTTTCAAATGCAATATAAAAGTGTTGGCACTAATATTTTTGTATTCGTTTTTATTATTGAATTTAAAAGTCTAAAAATGAAAAAATATTGAGTTTAGAAAAAATAAAATGTAATCATTGGATTCAGAATATTTGACTTCATGTGTAAAAACGTGTTTTTTTTGTTTTGTTTTATATTCAAAATATTATTCTTCCATTATTAAAAGAAAACATTATTCAAAGTCAACCTTCAAACAAATCATTAATTTAATTAGTTTATTTAATAAAAACATATTAAACCTTTTCATATAGAAATTACTGAAATCTATTAATAAAAAAATTAATGAAATGCTTAAAAAACAAATCAACAAAATTTCATAACATTAACAACTTAACATTGTAAAGTTAAATTCAATATTCTTATGGCGCTGAAATTCTTCCGTCGATGACCTCATCATGTTGGACTGACCTCATCATGTTGGACTGACCTCCTGTTGACCTCCACAGAAGGCGGACGATGACATCGAGGCCCAGATGACCATCGAGGAGAGGAAGCACCTGATCTCCACCCGGGAGGAAGCCTGGAAGTCGAAGGGAAGAGGAGTCGCCAACGACTCCACTCAGTACACGGTGGCGGCTCGGATGGTCAAGAAAGGTCAGAGCGTGGAAACCTCGCGAGATGTGTTCGGATCAGAACCTTGTGTGACCTTCTGCCTTTTTTGGTGCCTCCAGGCCTGGCCGCCTCCTCGTCCGTCGCCAGCCCCGTCTTGTCGCCGGTGTCGACCAAACTCAAGAACACGCCGACCGTCAACAAACCACATGAAGGCGAGTCGCCAGACACAGGAAACACATTATAATAATAATGTTGTCAGTCAGGAATATGTTATATATAAAGTATTAAGTATTTCAATGTTTATTAACCCTTGAGATGCCTTTCAATAAAAATATTATTAAATTATTAAAAATGTTAAAATATGATGAAATTATTAATTCAAAATGTTAATGCTTTTTCCTTGTGTTATCTTGTGGGTTAAGGTAACCTGAAACAAATGTGTTTCTGGTATCCCTTGTGTGGTCTCTGGGTCAAGGTGAATGACCTCACTGGCTTCCATCAATACATATACAGTGGTGGAGGTCGTTCATCTTGACCCAGAGACAATACAAGGGATACCACAAAAACATTTGTTTTCGAGGCTTCGGGTCACCTTAACCCAGAGAAAACACAAGGGATACCACAAACACATTTGTTATCAGGCCCTCGGATCCCTTTTTTAAACAACAAGATTAACTCAGTCGATCACATGACTACTTCAGTGCTAATAATAATAACAATCATTTGCTTGTGTAAAAATATATTTCATTTATTTATTAAAAACATGATTAATTAAAATATGTGGAAAAAAACAAGTGGTTCAAGTAAAACACTAAATAAATAAAGTTATATTTTATTTAAATTACAAGCTTTTCAAAATTAAGTTTAATAAATTAAGAATACATTTTAAAATTAATGCTCTAAACCACTAAACTGTCTATAATATATGTTATGAATATAATCATTGTATTTCAGTACATGATAACAATATTGAATAACAATAACATTTTAATATTTAAAAACTGTTTATTTTTCTACAGAAATCGAAGCCAGACCTGACATGGAATCTGACAAGAAGCTGGACAAGTTGGAAAACTTCCTGGGACGCATCAACAGCAAAGGTAGATGGATGGATGGATGGATGGATGGATGGATGGATGGATGGATGGATGGATGGATGGACTGACGGACTGACGGATGGACGAATGGACGGATGCACGGATGCACGGATGCACGGATGGACGGATGGACGGATGGATTGATGGACGGATGGACGGATGGACGGATGGACGGATGGACGGATGGACGGATGGACGGATGGACAGATGGACGGATGGACGGATGGACGGATGGACGGATGGATTGATGGACGGATGGATGGATGGACGACGGATGGACGGATGGACGGATGGACGGATGGATGGATGGACGACGGATGGACGGATGGACGGATGGACGGATGGACGGATGGACGGATGGATGGATGGATGGATGGATGGACGGAAGAATACAAAGATTAATATAGAATAGACTCATCTTTTCACTTCACTCCTGCCCCCAAAGTCAGAATTAAACAATCTAATATCACGAGGAATGAATGAGTCTCTGAGTCTATTAGTGTTGCATCATGGGAGGAGCATTCGTGCTCCATCCGCTTCTCACTGATGACAGTGTTCAGAGGATGATGTCATGATGGACAGTAGTTTGTCCAGAGACCTCGTTGACGGTTCAGGTGTGTTCCAGTCGCGGGTCTGCAGGAGACCACCATCACGGTGACGGAGAAAGCGGTGAAGGAAGTGATGAAGCTGGACGACGAGATCTTCTCAAAGTTCTACCGGCGGGTGGCCGAGTTCCCGCGTCTCCCCACCAGGATCGAGATCAGCGAGGACTTCGACGCCATCTTCGGTTCTCAGACGCCCATGTGAGTCCTCGCGCTCGTGGGTCAAACCCCAGAAGATCTCTAGAAGGTCATCTTCTCTATCTCGTGCAGGCTGGCGTCAGCCATGGTGCAGCATAAGCGCTCGGTGCGTCCCTCCAGGAACGTCCAGGCGTCCAGGAACCCCGTGAAGATGCTGGCGGCGAGACAGGACATCCGGCAGGAGTACACGGAGCAGAGGCTGAACGTGGCTCAGCTGGAGAGCAGGAGGATGAAGACGGAGAAGAGTGAGTGGACTCGGAAGTTGGCGCCGATTCCGACGCCGTCCTCACATTCTGACGCTGTTTCCAGTGAACAAGTCCAGCGAGTACTCGGAGGCGGCTCTGGCGGGTCTGGCCAGCAAAGAGAACTTCAGCAGCGTGAGCTTGCGCAGCGTCAACATGGCGGAGCAGACGTCCAACAACAGCGCCGTGCCCTTCAAGAACCTCATGTTGATGCAGGTCAAAGGTCAGTTTCAAAAACAGATCATGGCGCAAACGTGGATACGAACACATGAATACTTTCTTTCTGTGAATCTTTTTTGGTTTCGCTTCTGTTGTGTTGAAGTTTTCTGGTTGTTTTTAGTCATATATTGTGATAGTGTTTTTGGTTATTAATTTCCTTAAAAACAAGTTAAAAAACACAAATATTCAATTATTTTTCATTTTATTGAAGTTAGTTGAAATTGATATATTTAATATTTTCTTTATTGTTTTCTGATTATTTGTTGTGTCTATAATGATAGTTATTTTGTGTGTTTTATAAAAGCTTCTTTTAATTTTGTTACTATTTTTACTAAATGTGTCAAATTCTGACATCTTTGAGGGAAAGTTCATTAAAAGACATTTTATGTTGATTTTAATTAGTGTTCTTCTGCAAAAAAGCTTTTAATATAGTTTAAAGTACAAGATCTTTTCCGAACAATTACTCTTGTCGAGGCTTCGATCCAAGAGGGACGTTGCAGACGAGCAGTTCGGAGGTATTTGGATGTTTTTAAGTGTCTTTTTGGACTAAGATGAAGACAACTGAGCTCCAGTTGCTACATTAAAATGAACAAACATCTTTGCCTTTAATTCTAAAAAGGAACAAACTAACTGTGAACTAACCCTTTAAGAAGCCAGAAATTTGACCTTGAGACAACACCAGGGATACAACAAACACATTTGTTTTCAGGCCTTGTGGTCACCTTGACCCTGAGACAACACAAGGGATACCACAAGCACATTAGTTTTCAGGCCTTCGGGTCACCTTGACCCAGAGATAACACCAGGGACACCACAAACACATTTGTTTCCATGTCTTCGGGTCACCTTGACACAGAGACAACACAAGGGATACCACAAACACATTTGTTTTCGGGCCTTTGGGTCACCTTGACCCAGAGACAACACAAGGGATACTACAAACACATTTGTTTCCAGGCCTTTGAGTCACCTTGACCCAGAGACAACACAAGGGATACCACAAACACATCTTTTTCCAGGCCTTTGGGTCACCTTGACCCTGAGACAACACAAGAGGAAGAATGTTTTAAGTTTTCATATCTAAGCTGCTGTGGACGTCTTTCGCTGACATCGTGGCTGATCGATTCAAATGCATCCGCAGGTCGGCGACACGTCCAGACCCGGCTAGTCGAGCCCAGAGCGTCTTCCCTGAACAGCGGCGACTGCTTCCTGCTGGTCACGCCGGAGAACTGCTTCGTCTGGATCGGAGAGTTCGCGAACGTGATCGAGAGGGCGAAGGTGAGAAGGGATTTGGTTCTCGTTGTAGTGTATTTTACCGTCGATAGCTGAAGCTTGAAGAGACGAACTAGATATTCCGTTTGAATATTCAGACGATTCTCTGGTGACTCACAGCTCCTCAGATCCACTGACACACTTTCATCCATCTGTGCTTCCTCCTCGCGAGGCTGCTCTCGCGTCCCCACAGGACCTCCATCCAGACTCTCTGACAATATTGGTTTTTCCCGCTCAGCCCGAGCCTAAAGCGCTGACGCCGTCGACTGTGTTACTCATCAGTCTGACCCGCTTCCTGTCTTCAGGCGATGGACTTGGCCACGTTCATCCAGTCCAAGAAGGACATGGGCTGCCGGGCGAGCAAAGTCCAGACCGTCGAGGAAGCGTTCAACAGCCAGAGTCCGGACGCGCAGCAGTTCTGGACGGTCCTGGGAGGGCAGTCCTCTTACCAGCGTAAGGGTTGGAGGAGGTTCCTTTTAAAAGGTTCCGGTCTTGACTCCGTGTGACCACAGCTGCAGGACCGCCGGAGGACGACGAGCAGTTCGAGAACGCCATCGTGGAGACCAACTGTATCTTCCGCCTTCTGGACGACAAGCTGGTGCCGGACGACGACGAGTGGGGGAAAGTCCCTCGCTGCTCCCTCCTGGAGCCCAAAGAGGTCTGCATGAGTCCACCTCGTGTGGATCCTCGGGTGTGACGGTGTTTGACTCGCTCCAGGTGCTGGTGTTCGACTTCGGCAGCGAGGTCTACGTCTGGCATGGGAAGGAAGTGACGCTCGCCCAGCGGAAGGTGGCGTTCCAGCTCGCCAAGCATCTCTGGAACGGAACCTTCGACTACACCTGCTGTGACATCAACCCTCTGGACCCCGGAAGCTGCAACCCGTTGATACCCAGGTGGGAACGAGAGGCGTCGCTGCAAATACTGATGTCATTAGCTTTGACACACAAGACTTGCACCAACTACTCATGTGATTGTCCTCATATGTGCATGTGAAAGGATTTAATTTCTGTTGGTGACAAATGTACAAATTTAGTGTCACAAAAATGCAGAAAAAAACCACAACACAATGCAATTCATACACAGCACATATCCACATGCAACTCACACGAATGGTACATACGCAAAGGCATACGGCATGATAAGCAACGACTACACAACGAATACGAAACACATATGCACATGTTGTCCTATGACAGACTGCCATCCTGTCCAGGGTGTCCTCTGCCTCTCGCCCTATGATACTGGGATAGACTCCAGTCTCCCCACGACCCCGACATAAAGCGGTAGACAATGAATGAATAAATATGCATATGTAACACATATGAACATGCAACGCACATGCAACACTCATGGAACGCTTAAGCCCATGCAACACGCACATGCACATGCATATGCAACACGCACATGCAACACGCTCATGCACATGCATATGCAACACGCACATGCAACACGCTCATGCAACACACATGCAACACACATGCAACACATACACACATGCATACAAACATGAAATTGCAATGCACATGAAATTGCAATGCACATGAAATTGCAATGCACATGAAATTGCAATGCACATGCACATGCACATGCACATGCACATGCACATGCACATGCACATGCACATGCACATGCACATGCACATGCACATGCACATGCACATGCACATGCACATGCACATGCACATGCAAAGCACATGCACATGCAACGCACATGCTATGCACATGCAACGCACAAGCCACGCACATGCCACGCACATGCCATGCACATGCTATGCACATGCAACGCACAAGCCACGCACATGCCACGCACATGCCACGCACATGCCACGCACATGCCACGCACATGTAATGCACATGCAACGCACAAGCCACGCACATGCCACGCACATGCCACGCACATGCCACGCACATGCCACGCACATGCAATGCACATGCAACGCACAAGCCACGCACATGCCACGCACATGCCACGCACATGCCACGAACATGCAACACGCTCATGCAACGCACATGCAACGCACATGCAACGCATACACACATGCATACGAACATGAAATTGCAATGCACATGCACATGCACATGCACATGCACATGCACATGCACATGCACATGCACATGCACATGCACATGCACATGCACATGCACATGCACATGCACATGCCACGCACATGCACATGCCATGCACATGCAATGCACATGCAATGCACATGCAATGCACATGCCACGCACATGCCACGCACATGCCACGCACATGCCATGCACATGCAATGCACATGCAATGCACATGCCACGCACATGCCACGCACATGCCACGCACATGCCACGCACATGCCACGCACATGCAACGCACAAGCCACGCACATGCCACGCACATGCCACGCACATGCCACGCACATGCCACGCACATGCCACGCACATGCCACGCACATGCCACGCACATGCAACACGCTCATGCAACGCACATGCAACGCACATGCAACGCATACACACATGCATACGAACATGAAATTGCAATGCACATGCACATGCACATGCACATGCACATGCACATGCACATGCACATGCACATGCACATGCAACGCACATGCCACGCACATGCCACGCACATGCCACGCACATGCCACGCACATGCCACGCACATGCAACGCACAAGCCACGCACATGCCACGCACATGCCACGCACATGCCACGCACATGCCACGCACATGCCACGCACATGCAACACGCTCATGCAACGCACATGCAACGCACATGCAACGCACATGCAACGCACATGCAACGCATACACACATGCATACGAACATGAAATTGCAATGCACATGCACATGCACATGCACATGCACATGCACATGCACATGCACATGCACATGCACATGCACATGCACATGCACATGCACATGCACATGCACATGCACATGCACATGCACATGCACATGCACATGCACATGCACATGCAAAGCACATGCAAAGCACATGCAACGCACATGCTATGCACATGCAACGCACAAGCCACGCACATGCCACGCACATGCCATGCACATGCCATGCACATGCAATGCACATGCAACGCACAAGCCACGCACATGCCACGCACATGCCACGCACAAGCCACGCACATGCCACGCACATGCCACGCACATGCAATGCACATGCAACGCACAAGCCACGCACATGCCACGCACATGCCACGCACATGCAATGCACATGCAACGCACATGCAACGCACATGCAATGCACATGCAACGCACAAGCCACGCACATGCCACGCACATGCCATGCACATGCAACGCATACACACCTTCAACGCATATGCACATCCAACGCATACCCACATGCAATACATACACACATTCAAGACACGAAAGGCATATGCAAAGGCATACACATCAGAGCACTTGAGTTTATTGTACAAGTCAATTGTGACACACTTCAGTCAAACCTAAAGTCTTCTGTATCCGTGGTCCCTCAGGAAGGGTCAGGGACGTCCAGACTGGGCCATCTTCGGGAGGCTGACGGAGCACAATGAGACCGCGTTGTTCAAGGAAAAGTTTGCAGACTGGTTAGAGGCCAAGACGCCTCCGCCAAAGGAAGCCGTGGAGCTGTTGACGGAGCCCAAGGTGAAGCGTTTCTCCAACCTTCTCCTCATGGATGGAAATAAACATGTCGTTCTTCAGACCCTCCCTCAGGCGGCGACAGCGAGAGAGTGTCGACCCTACGACGCCTCGCTGATGCTGCCGATCCTCCAGACGTCCATCGCCACCATCGTGGACGGGCTCAACGTGGGCCGGGGACACGGCCCCGTGGAGACGGAGGATCACATGAGGATCCAGGAGATCCACACCGTCTCCGTGGACGTCTGGCACATCCTGGAGTTCGACTACAGCCGCCTCCCTCGGCAGAGCATCGGCCAGTTCCACGAGGGCGACGCCTACGTGGTGAAGTGGAAGTACACGGTCAGCACCTCAGGTCGGTCCGAATGAACCCATGAGAACGTATCGACCGGACTTTGAGGTTTTGAGACGAGACTTTGAATCTTCTTGCAGTTGGACGGAGGCTGAACCCCGAGGCGAGGAGCTCCGGGCCGGGGAAGGAGAAGTGTTGCTTCTTCTTCTGGCAGGGTCGACACTCCACAGTCAGCGAGAAGGGAACGTCGGCGCTGATGACGGTGGAGCTGGACGAGGAGCGAGGAGCGCAGGTTAGAAAATGATTCTGAAAGTGATTTTATTTTTAAGTTAAAAGACTAGTTTTTCAGGGTTGTTTCACTCAAAAGATTTTTTAAACAACTCTGCAGCCAAGTGAAATGAATAAATCAAGTTTTTTTTTCTTTTTTAAGAATTCAAATCTGTGTTGCAGGTGCAAGTCCAGCAGGGGAAGGAGCCTCCTTGTTTCCTGCAGTGTTTTAACGGAGGGATGATCGTCCACGCCGGCAAACGAGAGGAAGAGGAGGAGAACACGCAGAGTGAGTCCAAGACATGGAAAAATGTCTATTTATTCATAGTTAAATTATGAAAGCATCAGCTTTTCAATGTGTGATAAATACTGTATATTGGATATAGTGTTTTCTTTTACTGTTTATTTTCTTCTTTAAGATTATTTTTTTAATATTATTTTAATATGTCGCACAGTACAATTTTATTTTTTACACATTCAATTTCGAAATCTAATTTCAAATGTATTTACAAGTGATTCTCATAAAAGATGAGACAACGTATGGAAACATATATAATATAATATAATATAATATATAATATCGAACAAATCTTTGTTTTTTATTGAAAGATTATTTAAACATTTAATAATTTTTTCAATAATTCAATTATTTCGTTTGTTTTTATTTAACAGTTTCATTCAGTCATTTGTATATTGAAAGGTTTCTTTTTTATATATATATATATATACATAATATAAGAAATTAATGAATAGTTCAATATTCTTATTCCAATAATAAAAAAAATACATTTATATTTATTCATTTGTAGGTCTTTAAATCTTACGTAAAAATTAATATATCAGTGCCAATACAATTAAAACAGCCTGGATTCCAGCCGCAAATTTGTAAATTATTTATTTTCCAAAGTAAGTAAGTAAGTAAGTAATATTTATTTATATAGCGCTTTTCCAGACCAGGGTCACAAAGTGCTTAGACAATCAAAACAATACTCAAAAAAAGTACATACTTTAAAGATCAAGATAATACTGAGAACAACACAGGAGTTCGAGAAATTCAAGGAAAAGCCTGAACAAATAGAAACGTCTTAAGGTGTTTCTTAAAGTGTGATCATCCACCACTTGGACCTTTTTCTAAACAACTTTATTCTCTGCTGGCATTTTTGTTAAGCTTTGTTTTTTTTTACGCAATTATTTGTACTTTTTTGTCTTTTGTACACGACATCACTGTGTAAACAAACTGTAAGTATTAAAAAAAACTCTTCCTATAAAAGTCCGTCACTGTGCTCAGGCGAGTGGCGACTCTACTGCGTCCGCGGCGAGGTCACGGTGGAGGGACACCTGCTGGAGGTGGCGTGTCACTGCAGCAGCCTGCGCTCCCGAGCCTCCATGATCCTGCTGAACATCAACAAGGCGGTCATGTACCTGTGGCACGGCTGCAAGACGCAGCTGCACACGCGCGGCGTCGGCCATGCGGTGGCGCACAAGATAAAAGAGCAGTGCGTCTCCAGATCCCCCTGAAGGATTCTGGGATTCGTAGTTGACTCTGTGTCTTCTAGGTGTCCTCTTGAAGCCGGACTCCACAGCAGCAGCAAGGTGACCATCCACGAGTCCGACGAGGGTATGGAGACGCCCGGGTTCTGGGAGGCTCTGGGACGGAAGGACAGGAAGGCGTACGACTGCATGCTTCAAGGTGAGGACGCTCCTCGTCAGTGACGCTCGACATCTCTTGACCCGTTTCCTGTTTTCAGATCCAGGGAAATTCAACTTCACGCCGAGGCTTTTCCAGCTGAGCAGCACGTCCGGGGAGTTCGTGGCGAACGAGTCCTTCAACCCGTCCAGAGTTCCCGAGCTGGTCTGCTCCCTGCCGTTCCTGCAGGAGGAACTTTACAACGCTGCCCAGCCTGGTGAGCAACGACTCTCCATTTTGTTTTTGTCAAGCAACAACTCCTGATTTTTCCGACTTTCCTCAGCCTTGTTCCTGGTGGACAACTTCCACGAGGTCTACCTGTGGCAGGGCTGGTGGCCTCAGGACAGCGAGAGCACCGGCTCGGCGCGGATCCGCTGGGACGTGGACAGGAAGTGCGCCATGGAGACGGTGCTGCAGTACTGCAAAGGTACCGAGCGCCAGAGACAAAGTGGTGCAAATGAAACATTCGTTTCCGTTTGTCTTTTTAGAAAAGAGCGACAAAAAGACACAGAAATCATATCTGATCCACGCCGGACTGGAACCCCTGACCTTCACCAACATGTTCCCCAGCTGGGAGCACCGGGAGGATGTGGCGGAGATCACAGAGAAGGTCAGCGATAGTCCACCTAAAATCAATGTTCAATTCAATTCAATTCAATTTTATTTAAAGTGTCTTATCATAGCAAAGTTATCTCAAGACACTATACAGTTGAAGTAAGACTATAGTTGATTAAGGAAAAACAGATCCCAGCAATTCAACAAAGAGCAAGAAGCGAAACACTGTACAGTGAGCTATGGCGAGGAAAAACTTCCTTTTAAAAGGCAGAAACCTCGAGCAGAACCTGACTCATTGTTGACGGCCTCCTGCTTTGACCGGCTGGGAGGAAGGATGGGGGGGGTAGACAGATGGATAAGGAGAGGAGTGAGGGAGGATATAGTGAGAAAAAAAGAGGAGAGTGTAGGAGAGTCCATGGAGGTGCTGGAGAGAATTGGGGATCTGATGACGTGGTGAAGATCCTGGATCAGCAGCAGCTCTGGAGGTAGAGCCCTGGGGCTCCGGGAGAGAAATAAAAAGGTGTTTAAACTGCACAGGTGATGAATGTAATGCAGAAAAGAAGGATATACAGAGCTCGGTGTCTAAAACTCCTCCAGCATTCTCAGCCTATAGCAGCTAAGATAAACAGTTAGGTTAGTTATAGCAGCTAAAGATAAACAGTTAAGTTAGTTATAGGCTTTATCGAAAAGTAAGGTTTTAAGATTGTTTTTAAACATAGAGAGGGTGTCTGCCCTCCGGACTGAACCCGGTAGTTGGTTCCACAGCAGAGGGGCCCTGGCTCCAAATCTACATTTAGAGATTTGTGATATAACTAATAGATCAGAGTTTAAGGATCGTAAGGTCCTCGAGGGTTGGTAAGTTTGGATTAAATCTTTAAAGTATGTTGGTGCTAGACCATGTAAGGCTTTATAGGTTAGGAGAAGGATTTAAAATTGTATTCTAAATTCTACTGGAAGCCAATGTAGGGAAGACGAGCTGCAGAGTTCTGAATGAGCTGAAGAGTTCTGAGAGACTTTTCAGAACATCCTGAAAAGAGAGAGTTACAATAGTCCAGCCTGGAGGTTACAAAATCATGGATGAGCTTCTCAGCAGCATCTAAAGGAAGTGCCTGATTTTTTAAATGTTACGAAGGTGGAAGTACGCAGTCCATGAGATTTTATGTTGTGTATCAGTTTCTGCCTTCACTACAAATTGTACCTAGTTGCTCCCAAGGTTTGGGTCACTTTTAGCTATTACGGTCCAATGTCTACTTTTTATAGTATCTCTGGTGAAGGTTCTCGTTCATCCAGGTCATGGTCATCCAAGAGGTTCAAAAGCAGGTCAACTGGACTGTGTAGAATTCTAGGAAGACGTTTCACTTCTCATCAGAGAAGCTTCTTTAGTTCCAGATTAACTGGGTTTAGGAGCCAGTCTATGTTCTGCTCTGGATCAGCAGGTGTTTGTCCAAAAGAGGAGCCTCAAGATCTGAAGCCAATCATGGATTGTACTTTGATACCGTCCATAGATTTTGCTCTGGACAGGATAGGACTTTGCTTTGTCCACCCAAAGTTTTGCGTGAACCTGTGTATCTTCAATGGTGTGTTTAATAATTCTGGCATAAAATGTTTTTTATCTTTAACATGTTCTGCTGTGACAGGTGCATCAAAAATAATTAATTAATTCAAAAGTCCATCAGTACAGGACTGAGTCGCTCAGAATGTTGCCCAGGTTTAACTCGCCCCTCATTTCCAAATGTGAAATCAAAGTTAAGGCGTCATGGTTTTTCCAAAATGTGTGTGTTTCCTGCAGGAGGCTGAGGTCTGTCACCAGATCATCCTGGTGGAGGACGTGTTGGCCCGGCTCAGTCAGAACATCTACCCTCTGGCCCAGCTTCAGAACCGGCCCCTGCCGGAGGGCGTGGACCCCCTCCGGCTGGAGATCTACCTGTCCGACCCGGACTTTGAGGTCAGTCTCACTCGCTTGAGAAAACCAAAGTAATCACGGTCGTCGTTTTGACTCGTCATCGCAATCATTCATTTCGTCTGACCCTCGGTTCCACAGAGCGAGGCTTAGATGGGGGGCCAGGTAAGAGGAAGATCGCTCACGTTTGTTTCTGCACGGACAACCTGTCCTCTTTTCTTCCCACCACTCTTCCTCACTCACTCCTTTCTCTGCTGAGGCCGGACACGATTACGTCTCTTCCACTCGTGTCTCGGCTCTCGCCGGATCGTTGGATTCGTGGATGAATGACGAGGGAAGAGGAGAGATAGAGGGAGGGAAGGGGTGAGTAGGCGGACGAGAAGAGAGAGAGAAAGTGAGTGGGAAGGAGAGAAACTGTGGAAAGATATTATTAGCGAGGTAGAGATGGATCACGAGGACGGATGTGGTGAGTTTGAGACGGTGAAAAGAAGTGGAGGAAGTGAAGCGAGAGGTCGAGGATAGGAAGTTTGAAGGATGAAGCCAGGAAACGACAGAATAAGATGGAAAGATAGTAAAATAACAAGCGGATTGTACGGAACAGAGGGATGAAGGGAACAATAACGGGAAGATAAAGAAAGATGTTGATAGCGTTAGAGAGCCGAAGGTAAGAAAGTGAAAGGGAAGAGAGGGAGGAAAGAAAAGGAGAGGGAGAATGAGGGAAAGAAGTAAGAAGTAGAGCGTAAAGAAAGAGTAACACTTTCATAAATAAATCAAGTAAGAAACTACTACTAGATTCGATGTGAGGAATTGAAAAGAAGAGAGAAAAGAGGGTGAGAATGTTTTGAAAGACTGATGATGTCAATTTCTATCATAAGGGGCTCTGAAGCCGGATCACTGACCTTTCACCTTTCACCCTGATACTAGAGCCTTGCTGTGTTTTCACCTGAATGTGTATCACCTCCTGCAAGGTCACCGGAAATATAAATTATATATTTTTTTAGTTTTAAAATCACTTGTTTAAGAGGAAATAATCAATAATGACTTGTTTGGTTGGTGTTTCGTGTTTAGGGAAGATTCTTCTTTTATTCTGACTTTTAACTTGATTGATTTGTTTTTATTCACTTACTGATATTTTTTCAAGAAACACAGATCATCTTTTTTTACATGATTCTATTTAAGTTTGACTTATTTTTAATACAAAATATTTACAGATATTGGACTTCGCCCTCATGTCGTATAATTTTTTTAATCTTATTTTACTTTGATTATTTGAAAGGGTAAAAATAAATTATCCTTAACATCATCATTACGGATATTTGACACTCGATAAACACTTTAGGATAAAACATTTTTATCATTTTGATTTAGTGTGACCATGAACTTTGCTAGAAAAGAAAGTTCACTGGTTTTTCTTTCACTGTATTTTTAAATTAATATTTTAAACTATGAATAATTTGTGATCGTATAATCATATGACAGCTCCGAACGAAATTAAAGTGTTGTAGTTTGGAGGAAAAAAAATACACAATAAACACAATTTGAAGGGAAAGTCCAGAGCTAAAGTATGTTTATCAAATTCTTAGTCAAGTTTTTTTGGGGGGAAAACCTTTGGAGTAAGATGGATTGTGGAAAATGGGACGACGATATCACTGCTCTATGCTTCAGAAAGGATTCGGACAGACATGTAAACTCTGTGTTGTTCTCACTTGTATACAAGTAAAATATGCGGCTTTAAACCACATCTGATTTATATTCTTTGTTTAAGTAATAAGTCGTTTTTCTAAACTACACTAGAATAAAAAAAGGAATCCTGGTTACAATTTGCTCGAAAAAAGCCTTTGCTATCGTAGGTACAATTGTTCTTCCTTTTACGCCGTTTAATGAAAAACAACATTCACAGAAAGTGTTTTGATCTAATTAGGTACAGATAGCTGAAGCTAAAATGGCTGCACAGCACATGTAACACAGATAAAACGGAGAAAAAGTTCAAAGGAAGGATTCAAAACTTCCATAACCACTGAACATCACACATGTAACTTTCATTTTGTCTCTTTCAGCTCGCTTTAGAAACGACAAGAGAAGAGTACGAACGTCTGCCGGCGTGGAAGCAAGTGAACCTGAAGAAGTCGAAAGGACTGTTTTGAGAAAGTTTTTTTTGTGGGAACTAATCCAACACTGTGACGACGCGTGAAGAAGGAAGGACCGGACTGGAGATTCCTGCTCATCCGGGCTCGTGATCCGTGGGAAGCCCATGAGCGACCGAGTGCCAAGCTGCGTGACGACTGTATATAATGTGTTGATTTTAATACGTGTGCACATTTTTTTTAACTTAAGTGGAATCTCCAGGGTTGAAGGTCACGAAAGGTCGTCGACCCGACAGAAGGGAGAGAGAAGATGTGTCTCGGAAGGATGACGGACAGTTTGACGAGGATGTATAGTGCCTTTGCTTTTGTTGGTGTACAGTTTATATACAGAAATTCTAGTCTGCATTTTTAAGGACTTTCTTTGTGATAAAAGAATTAGTAAATACAATCACGCTGACGCTCGAGTGGGTTTTTGTTGTTTGTTGAAAGTTTCTTATTTTAATATTGCATCTGAAACAGAGGTTTAATTTCCTGAAGCAACACATTGTATAGTGTTTTATGGGGGGAAAGGATTTTAAATACTAGTATGAACAAAACATGTGAGTAAGTATTTTTTTGAGGGGCAAAAATTACTTTCTTTTAGGTATTAAATGACGGTCAAATATTGCACACAAAGTTATTTCATGTGGCCTGGAAGAGCATAAAAGCTACATCAAAATGAAACTCATTAGAAATTCAATGTACAGATGGAAAGTCTCCCCTATGGAGTACTATATTTGGGATTAATACAATAATAGGCTTTTCCTTGATTTTCTGGAACTCCTGATGTATTATCAGTTTTATCTTGACCTTTAAAGTATATGTTTTATTGAATATTGTTTTGATTGTTTAAGCGCTTTGTGACACTGGTCTGGAAAAGCGCTATATAAATAAAAATTACTTACTTACTTACTTACATAATTTGGAAATATCGACAGCCAGGGGAAAAGACAGTCCTTTAAATGGCTATTGTGAGTTAAATATATGCATAAATGTGTATATCACTATTGAAATACGTGTATTTTATATTTAAAAAAAAGAAAATTACCTTAAACTCTTTTAATAAATGGTCTATTTGCTCATGTTTTTTTTACCTCCAACACAACTTCCTGTTTGTACCTGGAATTCTTGTTAATAAAGTCTAAGAAGCAACATAACTGGGTCGCCCTCGGTCAGCTGGACATTTCTCCATGTTGACATTAAAGCTTAAAGTCACTTAAAAAGAGTGCAAATAAATGGCTACATGTGGCTTGGCTACCTTAAAGGAGATTAAAGTACTTTCTGTCTTAGTTACCTAAAGTTTTACTTTGTAATGTCACTGAAGATACAGGACAAAGACAAACGTCACGGCAACAAGAGCCACAGTGGAGGTCGAGATCTACGTTAAAACCACAGTTTTCTCCTGCGTCTGCTTTTCGACAATGAGGCCCCAAGAGCTGAAAGTTAATGGATGGAGGACCAGGAGGAAAACTTCGGACAAGGAGCAGTCGAGGACCCCGGAGATGATGAAACAGTTTTTTATGATCGTGAACAGAACGAGCCTTGAAACCTTGAGGCAACTTGTGGTATTTACAAGTACTGTAGCTAAACTGTATGGATCAGTCACAAGACTTGTGTCTCAGTGGTTTTATCCAGGATTTTTTGCGTAGTAGCTCAAAGAGTTTTTGTTCCCTTCAGGGATTTCTCCGTATTTATATAAATCGATGCACTAAGCTTCACTAAGCGAGGAGGCTTCTCAAAGCTGCTGTTGCATCAGTGTCTGAGAACTCTCGACAAAATCCATGACCCAAGTAAGTAAGTAAGTAATTTATATCTGTAGAGCGCTTTTCTAGACCAGGGTCACGAAGCGCTTAAACAATCAAAACAATACTCACTAAAATATATGCTTTAAAGGTCAAGATAACACAGAGACAAACACAGGAGGCTCCGAATATCAAGGAAAAGCCTGAACAAATAAAAACGTCTTAAGATGTTTCTTGAAGGAGTCAGTAGATCATCAAACACAGAGGAAGATCGTTCCAAAGCTAAAGAACAACAGTCTGGAAGGATTTCTCTCCTCTGGTCCTGAACCGTGTTCAGGAACCATCAGTAGATTCTGATCCACAGACCTCAGAGCCCGAGCTGGGGTGTAAGTCTGGATCAGATCACTGATGGAAGGTCTGACCATGAATAGATCTGAAAGTAAGAACCAGGATTTAAAAAGTTGATCCTGAAAGAACGTGGCAGCAGGTGAAGAGATTTAAGGATCGGAGAAATGTGAGTTCTTCTACTAGAGCTGGTCAGCAAGTAAGCGTAAGGAGTTGGAGGCGGCAGATGTAGTAAAGGTTTAAACATTTTTGTTTCTTCAGGAGAATAAACGTAAACTCGCAGTGAAGCTCCTGAACGATTTGGACGAGGCGTCCCTGGAGGGTCAATGAGTTTTTACATTTGTTTTGTACTTCTTTCTGGGCCACAGTTCATTTTTATACACAAACAAAAAAAACGTCTCTGGCTCTGGTGGTGAAGTCAGAACTACAGACTCTCTTGCACTTCCTTGTACCTATGTTTTTTCAACATTTATCCTGTTGTTTAAACTGTACGACTGCTTCATAAATACATGTAATGATTTGAATATATTTCCCTTACAGACTGTAAACACTCACACATTTATTTAAAAAAAAACCTTGAAAGATTGACTTATGCAAAGGCCAATGGTTTTATTTGGGTCATTTATTATGTTTAATACTTTGCTAAACAGTGTAAGGTAATATGAACTATGTTGCTATAATATATCTATAATATCTCATATCGATTTTAATGAAGTCACATCTTTGCCTCATTATTTATACAAAAATGTTTGTTGTTTTTTTAACAGATGGAACGATTTTTTTCCCCACTCTGACTGGAGAACGTCAAGCCTAAATTATACTCAAAATGATTAGTACAAAAAAAAATCGTTACATCTGTTAAAAAGAAATATTGTTTTTAATTTTGGTTCATATTAACTTCCTGACGAGCACCTTTTTATTTAAAATAAAAAATAACTAAAGATATGATTATTTTGTTTATTATTATAAGTGTTTCGTCGAACTATTACATTTAAATAACACAAAAAAACAAACACTATGAATCAGCAACTTCAATCAATCAAAACAGATTCTCGAAGGATGTTCGATATCATCACCGATTCCTCGCCGCCCATAGCGCGACGGCGAGCCTTCCCTCGCCGGGGCCACACCGCGACTTAAAACAAGCGCCCCCGCCGCTGCGCCACCGTCCCCCGCTGCTGCTGCTGCTGCTGCTAGGTGAGTTAGCTCGGCGGCTAGTCGCAAAGAAGGTAAACCCGCAGCGCCGTCAGGACGACCTAAACTCACACAATTTTACCCAAAAGCAAGACATTTTACTCGTAAAGGTCGTGGTGAGTATTTTGTTCCCAGCTATTTTTTTTCATTTTTCCCTTTTTTTGCTTTCTTTTTGGATATTTTTTTTTCCAACGAGCCTTTTTTTTCCCAGCAGATTGTTTGCTAGCTTGTTAGCTAGCCCTGAGACTCTGGATGCACAATAGAACGAATACTTTCTTTTTTTTTTTACTCAAGTACTATTGTCTTATTTTTGTGATAAATGCAGAGGATACTTTTCTACACCGGAGCCCATTTGTTTGACTGGATTTTTATCATGTTAAAAAGCTACATTTAGCCGCAGGTAGTCATTCAGGATTTGTCGAACCCGACCGAGAGTTTTGTGGGTTTTTTCCGAACTCTTGAACTGGTGCTGGTGTGGTTGAAGGTCCACTGGTCCTGGTGCTGGTGCGGGTTGAAGTCCACCAGGTGCTGGTGTGGTTTGAAGTCCACTGGTCTGTATTTTTTTTCCTCCCCGTGGTGGTTTGGATAACGTTAGCCGAGCTAGATGGAGCCCTCGAGGGTGGCGCCGGGCCTGTGTTTCGCACTCTCGCCTCGGGGTGGCGCTGTCCAGGCGTTTGAGTTGAGGATGGTTTTAGGTAATTTTTTGAACCCCCAAGAGTTTTCCCCAAAGTGATCAGATGTGCTTCTGTTTTTATGACGAGGAGAAACTACTTTTTCTTTTTTTTTTAAGGCTTTTTCTTTTCTTTTTTTGACAGTTGAACCACCTGTTCTTTCACGGCAACATTCCACTTCACTTAGACCCTGTTCTTTCACGGCAACATTCCACTTCACTTAGACCCCCCTAGTCGAGCACATGTACAGCCATGCGAGGCGAAGATGAATAAAGATGTATTATAAGTGTGTTAAATGTGAGCGGAAACTTCGATCTAATAAAACCAACAACCAAGTTAGAAATTCAAAAATTCTCCCTGATTGTAGATTTCCTGAAACAAAATTCTTTAAAAAAAAAAAAAATTAACAATTTTAAGAAAAAATGTATTTACTAAGTTCAAACGAATTTACAAAATTTTAAACAAAAAAAACAATTCTGAAATAAAGTGAGCTACTGTAGATTTCCTGAAACAAAATTTAAAATAAAAAAATTACAATATCCTTTTAAAATGTTTTTAGAAAACTCAAACGAAATTACAAACTCTGAAATAAAATAAAAACAACTCTGAAAACAAATCTACTGTGTATTTCCTAAAACAAACTCAAAAAACTAAATTGCAATTTCCTGGAAAAAAAAGACCAACTCAAACAAATGTATAAAAATTGAAATTAAACCAAACAGAGTAAATTATTGAAGTAATAGTTAATGAGAATAAAATCTGTCTCGTAGTAGAAAATGTAGTTCGACAGTTGGATTATTTTTGTAAATATTATTAATATTTACAGCTTAAACTCTGTGTAACAACATCCACACAATGAAGTTCTTGTGGTTCAGGACAACATGTGTGTAATCAAAACTCTTCTTTTCAGTATTATATATATATATATATATGTGTGTTAAGATCCATCTATTTTTGCAAATTTGTCATGATTTCTTACGCATTTGTTCAAATTCATTTATACCTGATGAGAAATTAAACTAATTATTTAAAAAAAAGGGTAGTAAATAAAACCTGTATCGGGAATAGAAAGAGACTATGGAAGTATTTCACAATATTGTAAAAAATAAAATATTTTTAATATAATGATCGGAATCTGTAAGATTTATTGCCAATTTTGTAAAAAGAAAAATTGTTGTGGCCGAACAGAATAAATGGGAAGAGTGAATGTAGCTTTTAAAAATATTAAACAAAAATTAATGAATTTTTAAGATGCATTTATATTCATTTGTTTTTGCTTTTCAACAATTAAATATTCCATAAGTTCGATATTTAATTTTTAGCTTCTTAAATTCTATAACCTTTAATAGGTAGGTAGTTGTTGTAATTGTTTAAATATATATTTGTTATATTTGTCGTTACTATATCAGTGTTTTATATTGATTTAAAAGGGCTCCGCGTGATAAAATATTTGCTTATGAAATTTGTTATTTAATAATTATAAAAGAATATCAACCCCTGTGTATAAAAAGTAAAAATTCATTAATTAGGAACATTTTCTATTCATTGAATTACATAATTCAATAACAATAAATTAAACCTTTCAATATAGAAATCCAATTATTTTATTTTTTATTTTTCAATTATGCAAAAGAACTCAAAGCTTAAAAACTACAAAATTTTCCAAAAATTGAATCATTGTATGTTTTGTTAAAACCTTGACGATCTGACAAGTACACATTTTTATCATACAATTATGCATCTGCTATTTTTGTCACTTTTTTTTCGAACTTGATGAAATTCAAATTTGTATCCAATTTTTATTAATATTTAATATTCATTGGTTCATAGTTGCTGATGCCGTTCAAGCTCTTCACGGGTTAATTTAAATGTTTCCATTCTACCGTTTGTTGTATTGTCTCCTGACCCCGGACAGGTAAGACGGGATTCATCGTAACCCTGCTGGGTTTGACCGAGGTGTGTGTTTGTGTCGCCCCAGTCAAAGTCAGGAGAGGGGGGCGCAGGTGACGGTCCAGACACCAGCCCAGACTGAAGCCCACAGTGTCGCAGCTCAGACAGACGACGGCCCTGAACACAGAAGCCATGGAGTGAGTGACGACTGGACGCGACCAGAATGTCTTTTGCTAATGTCATGTGACGCCGGTTCTCTGAGCCGCCAGAGTGTCCAGAATCTCAGCTCGAGCTTATGGTTCAAGATATTAAGTGTTGATCTCGCATGTTTGAAGATACAGTCGAGCCCTCGTCATTGGTCGGTGCGTCTTCTGTGGACTTGGTGTTTGTTTTTGTCCACCTTTCATGGAGACTCAGGAGTCCCACGGTTGCTGTTCCAGGTTCACAACTGATGTCTTAAATCTAAACTATTTTTTTAAACACTTTACTGTCTTTAATGTGATGGATATTAGGCGTGTGTATCAGGAAATATCTGGCGATACTATCACGATACAGGGGCAACAATACTATATATATGGTGATAGTGTAGTAACAAGGATATATGAGTAGTATTGTCGAGTACTTGACTCTGGTGTTGTAGTATTTACAGACCACATGACTCTTGACGAAGTCGTAACCGCTTTCATTTGTTTTAAAACCAAAATATATTCAAACATTTAAAAACTGTTGACTGTATCCTCTCGTCCTCAGTCATCGCCAGGATTTCACTATTTCTTTAGCTGCGGTGGACGTAATGACTTCTGCCATGTTATTGTCAATTTAAATGAATTATTTAAAGTGTTTACTTGTAAGATCCGTAGAAATTAAATATAATGTTAAAGCCACATAATATTTGTTGGAAGAAAAAGTAAATGCTATTGAATATCGATACAGTATTGTAGGGTATATAAATGTTTTTAGGACATGTATGCGTCTTTGATTCTCTAAATCCTCTTTAACAGCAGGCTCGTCCAGTTCCAGCCTACTTTTGTTGCAATTTGTTGTGGTGCTAACCCTATGTTTGTTTTTTTTTCCCCCCAGCAGCCGCTCGCAGGCCGCCAGCCTGATGGCCAGCAGCAACGTCACCAACAAGAACGACCCGCGCTCGCTCAACTCGCGGGTCTTCATCGGCAACCTGAACACGGTGCTGGTCACCAAGGGCGACGTGGAGGCCATCTTCGCCAAGTACGGCAAGATCGTGGGCTGCTCCGTCCACAAGGGCTACGCCTTCGTCCAGTTCCTCAACGAGCGCGCCGCCCGCGCCGCCGTGGTCAGCGAGGACGGACGCATGATCCTGGGACAAGTGCTCGGTGAGGAGGAGGAGGAGGAGGAAGTGTTGGCCGAGGAGGAGGCGACTTCATTGACGACCTTCTGTTCCTCCCTCAGATATCAACCTCGCCGCAGAGCCTAAAGCTCACCGCTCCAAGACCAGCAAGAGGTCCGCCGGAGACATGTACAGGTGAGTCATGTGATCCTTTAACCGGTTCAGTTTCTCACTCTCGTGTCTTTGCAGCAGCAGCAGCTCGTCCTTCGACCTCGACTACGACTTCCAGAGAGAATATTACGACCGGTGAGTCGCGGGATCTCCACTCGTGTCTCACGATAGTGAGATAATCGTGTTTTTTTTTTCCTCCCGCTCCAGGATGTACTCGTACCCGTCTCGCGTCCCGGCGCCGCCGCCTCCCCCGCTGTCACGGGCCGCCATCCCGTCCAAACGCCCGCGGGTCAGCGTCAGCGGCGGAGGAAGCAGCCGACGGACCAAGAGCAGCTTCTCCTCCTCCAAGAGCCAGAGGACCTCGTCCAGAACCAGTGAGTCCGGCTTGAACGCACGAGAGAAGAACCGTCGAAATCTTTTATGGAAACTTTTGCAGCTGCTACGACGAACATCAACCTTTTTATTGGCTTTTTTAAAATCATTCTTTCGGGATTTCTCTCCATATAGTAGTAAAATAAATGAAAGTTCAGCAGCAACTATGCAAGTATATCCGTGACATCAGAATAGTTAACATTTCAAATGTTAAGTTATTTTTTTTTATTATTACATTCAATAATTTCTATATAAGATCTGTTTTTTATATAACAATATTTTAAATTTTGGTCAATTTTTACACATGAGTTTTTATATTCTTATTCCAATAATTAAAACATAAATGTTCTAAATTGAATATTTTTTTAATCCATAGCCTTTTAAATTCAATATAAAAATGTTTGTGTAGCAAAAGCGTAAGTGCTACCAGTTTGACTCATGGTGTCGCTATTATACCGACTTTTTTATTGGAATTAAAAGCATGTGTGTATAAAAATGTATATTTTGAAATTATAATTGGATTTTGAATGATTCAACTTTGTCTAAAAAAAAAAGAAGAAAAATGTCTAATTCAGAAATGAAATAGAAAATCGAATTTGACCTTTTAATGAAAAACGTATTGATTAAATAAAAACAATGCTTTAAAAAAAAATGTAATCAAGTTCCAACATTAAAATGTAAACTTTAATCGTTCACAACTGTGATTATACGTCTATAAACGCCTCGAGG
The DNA here is from genome assembly GCF_982586985.1 of Callionymus lyra. Taxonomy (NCBI): domain Eukaryota; kingdom Metazoa; phylum Chordata; class Actinopteri; order Syngnathiformes; family Callionymidae; genus Callionymus; species Callionymus lyra. The sequence goes on from NC_141833.1 coordinate 17,988,233, forward strand.
ACACGGTTCTAATTTTAATCCTTGTATTTCTGAACCTCAGTGAAGGTGGACGACCTTCAGATCATCAAGCGCGAGTTGAGTCAGATCAAGAACAAAGTGGACGACCTGATCCAGAGTCTGGAGAGGATGGAGAAGGACCACGGCAAGAAGTCTGGTGAGTGAAAACAGACATGTGGGTCAGGACGCTCGGCTCGCCCCGTGGACCCCTTCCTAGCTCAACCAAAGAATTTCCCTAAAAACTTACTTTTTCGTCCACAGAGCTCAAGAATTCCAAAGCGGAACCGGGCGAAGTGACCTCGCCGCCTCGCTCGGGCTGCAAGGACGACAGCCTGAAGAGAGAACGCAACAACCAGGATCTGAACGACTCCGACGAAGGAGAGGAGATCGACGATGAAGACGAGGAGGAGGAAGAGGAGGAGGGAGACCTGCTGGAGGACGAGGTGAGAACCTTGCCGCGTCCTTCGAGTGCTATCGGAACGCTCCTTGTCGAGTGAGATCCAGACACATGAGTGAGACTTTCTTCTTCTGTGGTGTGCAGAAGAAACTGGAGGATGACGACGATGACGAGGAAGAGGAGGAAGAAGAGGAGGAAGGCGAGCACGTGGACGGAGACGACAGCATCAACGGCGACGACGACTCGTAATCCCGACTCTCAGTAGGAACTCGCAGGTTTTATGGTTGCCGTCGACGACACACGAGCATGACGCAGCGAAACACTTCACTTCGGCTACGATTCTGTCCAGAGTAGCAAGACGACGCCGCCGCTACTTCCTCTGTTGTAGCGAGTCGGCCATATTGATTTTAGCGTGTTTGCTTTTCTCTCTCATGGGTTTGTTTGTCGCGTGTGTCATTGTGTCTTTTTTTTTTTTTTTATACTACACATCTCTGATTAACTGTAAGGAATAAATTGAAATAAAATAATGTAAACCCGTAAAACTTCTCGTCAATTAACGGTTTCCTTATTTTAAAGGTATCGTGACGACTCGCTACGATATATTTCAATTCTTGCATCATTTTCTATTGGTTGAACTGTTGGAACTGAAAAAACTAATATTTCCAAATATTGGCTTTAAAAAACTGCTGCAGGTGACTGTATCCTCTTGTCCTCAGTCATCAACAGGTTTCATTGTTGCGCTGTGGAGGACAAAATGACTTCTGCCATCTAGTGGCCAGACGTTTGATTGCAAAATGCAACAACAAATATATTGTAAATAAAAGTACACACTAAATTTATTATAAAAAAAACGATAAAATAAAAATCGATGCATTCCTTTTGAATAACGATTACTATGGTAGAAAAAATATATGCTTTTTATACATTTACAAATAAACTCATAATGCAGTATATTGCGCTATTGTTGTGATACTGTAGTAACGAGGATATATGTGTAGTATTGTCGAGTACTTGACTCTGGTGTTGCAGAATTCACTGACCACATGACTCTTGACGAAGTCGTAACTAAAATGTCCAAACATCAGCTTTAAAAGATGCTGGGAGTCACTGTATCCTCTCGTCCTCAGTTGTAACTGCTTTCATTTGGTTTGAAACCAAAATATGTCCAAACATCAGCTTTAAAAGACGCTGGAGTCGACTGTATCCTCTTGTCCTCAGTTGTAACAGCTTTCATTTGTTTTGAAACCAAAATATGTCCAAACATCAGCTTTAAAAGATGCTGGAGTCGACTGTATCCTCTCGTCCTCAGTTTTAACAGCTTTCATTTGTTTTGAAACCAAAATATGTCCAAACATCAGCTTTAAAAGACGCTGGAGTCAACTGTATCCTCTCGTTCTCAGTTGTAACAGCTTTCATTTGTTTTGAAACCAAAATATGTCCAAACATCAGCTTTAAAAGATGCTGGAGTCGACTGTATCCTCTTGTCCTCAGTTGTAACAGCTTTCATTTGTTTTGAAACCAAAATATGTCCAAACATCAGCTTTAAAAGATGCTGGAGTCGACTGTATCCTCTTGTCCTCAGTTGTAACAGCTTTCATTTGTTTTGAAACCAAAATATGTCCAAACATCAGCTTTAAAAGATGCTGGAGTCGACTGTATCCTCTTGTCCTCAGTTGTAACAGCTTTCATTTGTTTTGAAACCAAAATATGTCCAAACATCAGCTTTAAAAGATGCTGGAGTCGACTGTATCCTCTTGTCCTCAGTTGTAACAGCTTTCATTTGTTTTGAAACCAAAATATGTCCAAACATCAGCTTTAAAAGATGCTGGAGTCACTGTATCCTCTCGTCCTCAGACATCTGCAGGATTTAATTGGTACTTTAGCCGTGGAGGATGTAACTAAGTTTAATTGCAACACAAAAATGAACAAACGCAGTGAATATTTGCTCGTTAATTGAAAATATATATTTTTGTACAGTTTATTTAAACAAACCATCAAAGATTTACGATGAAAGTAAAAACTTTAAGATGGTGTTGAATATCGTAAAAAAGAAATATCACGATATTTCAGTGTTTCGTATTTTTCTTACACCTGATGCGAACCCTGGGTCGTGATTGGTTGAACCAGCACCGTCACTCAAGAGGTCGTAGACACGAACTGCGAACTCCAGTGAACCAAAAGCCAAAAAAAAAAGTCTTTATTCCTCCTTCGATGTAAAACGTCTGGTCCTAGCCCATCTCGTAGGCCAGCTTGCCCGGCTCCGACGACCAGTAGTAGTGGTCGTGATGGAAGGCCACTCGCACCAGCTGTCTGTCCAGCTTGCCGCCCTGCAGAAGGTCCGGGAGGCCGGCGGGCTTCACGTCCAGCAGGTCCTCCGAGGACGTGTTGGTGGACGAGTCTCGCGGCACCAGCAGACTCTGAGGAAGACACTCGGAGATGATGACGTTGTCGATCTCGTCGTCGGCGTCGCCCACTTCCAGGGCGTCGCCCTCCGGACACGTGTTGAGCTCCTCGGGCATCAGAGGAACCCGGTTGTACATCATGAAGAACGGAGACGGTTTCCCAGGAACCTGTGGAGGAACGTTCGAGTCCAGGGTCATGATCGTGGAAGAAGTCAGTGGATTTATTGAAACATTGAATTCTATCAATTCAGTATTTATTTGACTTTTTAGTCATTTAATTAAAAACATTTATCTATAATATATTCAAGAATATTTATAACGTGATTAAATATTTTTATTTATTCATTTTTCTCTGTATAGTTTAATCAGTTAATATTTATTTTATTTATTTAGAATAGTTTTTTTTAAAGCTTTTAAATATTTAGATAATTTGATTGAATAATATTTTTAAATGGTTGAATTATTCTTTTTTTATTTGAATAAAATGTTTAAATACTTTCAAATTTAATGAATTAATGTGAAAAAAATAAGTTATCAATTCTATTTCTCTTAAATTCAACAGTTTTCATTAAGGATATAAATTAAAAAGTTAAATAAAAATGGGAAAAAATTCCTTGAATGATGGGAATTAAAATATCAAATTGTAAAAAAAAGAAGCATTTATTTTAAACTTTTCAAATTTAGAATTTAGTGAATTCTATCATTTTAAACCGATAATGCTTTAAATTACATTTAAATAAAAAACAAATCTCAATTTAATTCAATAGTTTTATATTAAAAGGTTGAACTCGTTTTTTTTATTATTTCATTTTTTAGTATAGTTTTGTTATTAAAATAAATACAAAAAACTCAATTTTTTTTTTTTAAATTCCTAGTAGACTTTTAAATGATTATTATTACTGTGTTAATATCAAAATGTTAATTCATATGGAAAACATCTGATTTTTTATACATTTAATTAATTAAAAAACACATTCAACCTTTAAATAAAAATGTTTTTTATAAAAGCGATTCAATTGTTTTGGAGTCGACTGTATCCTCTCGTCCTCAGTCATTGTCAGGATTTAATTGGTTCATTAGCTGCGGAGGACGTAACTCAATTCATGTTTAAAACATCTGATGTTTTACATTCAATTAATAATAAAAAATCCAACAAATTCAACCTTAATATAAAATATATTTAATAAAAATGATCCAAGATAATGTCAATAATTAAAAACTTCAATATTCTGCTGATAAACTCGCATCAAAAGTGTAAGAACTCACCTGTGGAGCGACGTTGATGTCGTAGACGACGGCCGGCAGGTGCAGATCCCAGTCGTCGTGCTGCTCGTTGACGTACGTCCACAGAGCTTGTTTGATGGACTTGGTCGTCCTGGCAACCTGAACGTTTTTCAGCTGAAGTTACGACGACGAGGAGAAGAAAGTCGCGCTCGGACTCGTTACCTTTCGGTTTTTCTGCGGCCGGAATGTTGTCGACACGGTGTGTTGGACTCTCAGGGCGGAGAAGATCTTTGTGTTGAGCTGCAGAACGAAAACATGAAGAAGTTCAAGGTTGTCGTCGAAAAACTTCTTCAAACACGAATCAAACATGGAAGTAAATCAGTGTCATTGAACATGTTATTCTTTAATTTAACATTTTTTTAATTATGTTGAAACGTTAATTTTTAATTTTTTTAAGCATTTAATTATTTTTTATTTACAGTCATTTTTTCATTGAAAGGTTGACTTTTTTATATACTTTATTTCGATAATTTGTATATTTAAGGTTGAATTTGTTTTCTTTAATTTAATAAAAAAGGAATGTTTTTTTAAATAATCATTTATTTTTTTAGATGGATAATACATAATGATTTAATTCAAAAATGTGTTTATTGAAAAGTTTAATTGGTTTCAATAATTTAATTTAATAAATTCAATATAAAAATACATAATGATTTAATTCAAAAATGTGTTTATTGAAAAGTTTAATTGGTTTCAATAATTTAATTTAATAAATTCAATATAAAAATACATAATGATTTAATTCAAAAATGTGTTTATTGAAAAGTTTAATTGGTTTCAATAATTTAATTTAATAAATTCAATATAAAAATGTTGGTATAATGGAACCACCAGCCAATCACGGTGGAGCTATTATACCCACAATTTAATGTTGAATTTAAAAACCTATGAATTTAAAAGAAATTGTGTTTTATTAAATTAATTTAATTTTTTTAATTTTTTAATAAAAAAAAAAATCAAACTTTATGTGTAAAAATTAAATTAAATTATTTTAACTAATTAAACTTTTAAATATACAGATTATACTAATTATTGAATAAAGTGTATTTATTTTATTTATGTGTAAAAACAAAGTCCTTTATTTAAAAATAAATTAGTTTTACATGTTTTTTTAAATTAAATTATAAAAACAAAATAAGCGTTTCATATAGAAATTATTGAATAATATTTATTTTATTCATTCATGTGTAAAAACAAAGTCATTCATTTTGAAAAAATAATAAATTCAATTGAATTATTAAAAAAAAACGATTCAATGGTTAAAATAAAAAAGTTTAAATGTTAAATTCAAACATAAAAAGCTAAACTTCCATAAACACATTTTAGTTTAAAAAAAAAGGGGGTAAAAATACTTTTTAAAAACAATGCGAGCAACTTTTTCTTTAAAATGTAATACGTAAAGATAAAAACATGGTTGAAGGTCACCTGGTCCACGTAGCTCTTCTCCTGCTGCGTCAGGATCTTCCTCACGAGGCCGAAGGTCTGCAGCGTCTTCACGATGGCGTCCGACACGTCGACCTCCGACAGACTTCTCAGCGGCTCGGCCACGACCCACTTGGTGAACAGGTCCGTCATGGCCACGATGAACTTCTTCTCCCGCGAGGTCTCGGGCAGAGGTCCGATCAGGTCCATGCCCAGCACGTCCCAGGCCTGCTTGACCTGCGGGAGCCTCGGGGTCAGAAGGTCCCTGCAGAGGTCGGGGGTCAACGCACCTTGATGGAGTGAAGCGCCGGAGGAAGACTCCGGATGGTTTTGTTGAGCTGACAGCGGTCGCACGACGACACCTGAGGAGAAACACCTGCTGTTGGTCCAGCAACCAGGAAGTGGCTGATTACATTAAAATATATAAAACGACAAGAAAAATGATATGTAGAGCTGTGGAGGGGGAAATGACTACTGCCATCTAGTGGCCGGACGTTGGATTGCAAAATGCAACAACAAACATATTGTAAATAAAACTACAAACTAAATTGATTGTAAATAAATCAATATGTAAAAATACAACAGAAAAATTATGGAATAATTAAAAATAAGTTAATTTATTAGAAGAAAAAAACTCAAAGAAATGTTGGAAATTATTAAAGTGTGAAAAATAAACTTGAAGATAAAAGAATTACAATAATTTGAGGCGATAAAGTGTTAAAACTTTATTTAATCATTCATTTTTATTGTGTTTAACTTCATTTGTTTTAATTATGAATTTATTTATTTTTCTATTTATTGTTCCAATAATGTTGTACAATAAATAAAAGAGATTTTATTCTTTAAATAAATTGAAATAAATATATAAATATTGTTTTGGGAATAAACCAATAAATCAAAAATACAGCAAAAGCACTTTTAAAATATAAATACATTTTTATTTCAAGAAATAAATATACGAATATGACAAATAAATATCATTATCAATACATTTCGTATTTATTTGTATTTTTCATTTCAACGTTTAACAAAAACCTGTTTTTTTCATTCTTTTTATTAGTCATTTTTGTGAGTATTTAGTATCAAAATGCCTTTAATCACATTTTATTAAAATTAAAACATGTCAGGGTGTAATTTTTTTTTCGTTTTGTTTTCTCTTCTTCATATATTCTTGACGGTCCCTAAACACATATTTAACGTGGCCCCTGAGGAAGCTCCACTCACCCAGTCGACCACGTCCCTGTGCATCGTGGACCAGTAGAACCGAGCCACGGCCTTGTCCCGGGTACTCCTCACGCCGAAGTGAGTGCCGGTGGCGACGTTGGTGTGACTCTCGTAGAGGACTCGCCTCTTCTCCTCCTCGGACAGAACCACCTGCCGCATGTAGGTGTGTTTGGGGCCCACGTAGTACAAGACGCCCTCTGCAGGCACAACACAGTAGTACAACATCAACTACTTTAGATGATACTACACTGTTTTATTCATGTTTAGAATGAGAAGAAATACACAATAAATCACATTTTAAATAAACTACACTTTCATTTCCAACAAATTATTGTTTTTTAATAAACTACATTTTTGACACATATTGTCAAAAATGTAATTATAAGAGTAAATGACTCCATATTACAGTATCACGAGACAGGGTCAACGATACGATATATTGTGATACTGTAGTAACAAGGATATATCTGCAGTATTGTCGAGTACTTGACTCTGGTGTTGCAGTATTTACAGACCACATGACTCTTGATGAAGTCGTAACTACTTTCATTTGTTTTTAAACCAAAATATGTCCAAACATCAGCTTTAAAAGCTGCTGGAGTCACTGTATCCTCTCGTCCTCAGTCATCGCCAGGATCTCGCTAGATTGCATCGTTTCTTTAGCTGTGGAGGACCTAATGACTGCTGCCATCTAGTGATCGGAAGTTCAATTGCAACACAAATATGAACAAACACTGGGAAAACTTGTAAATTGTAAATACATTTTTTATTATTTTATTTTAAGACACACTTTATTGAACTGTAAACCATCCAAATAGAACTCTTGACAAACTTGTATCTGCTTTTGTTTGTTTTCAAAACCAAAATATGTCCAAACATCAGCTTTTTAAAAGTCACTGTATCCTCTCGTCCTCAGTCATCACCGGGACTCATCGCTCCTTTAGCTGCCATCTAGTGGCCGGAGGTTTAATTGCAATAGAAGAAAAGAAATGAATATTGCATGTAAATTGTAAAATACAATAAATGTTTATTTTATTTACACTTCATTGAAATATAATCGCACTTTATTTAAAAAATAAGATATTATTTAAAATTCAAAAATAACGTTACGACAAAAACAGTCACTATGTATCATTATATAGATGTTTTCTCAGACCCCTGCTGTTTATATTTAAATATTTGACATATTCACGCAAAAATAAGCAATGTTTTAAAAAATGTAAATAGGGAAAAACAACAAATAAAAAAGGGTTTATTTATTCGTTTTAGTGGCAAATAAATAACGTTAGATGTGGATCCGTGAGTGTGTATCGGACGAAGGTGATCGGAGTTTTAAAATACTTGCCGATACTTCTCAACAACAATCCATTTTACTTTTTTTTAACCGCGTTAATAGTTGACGTTAAAAACTGCAAACGTAGATGTTTTTACGCTTTTGATTCTGGACTGGATTCGTGGTCCAAGTGAACTCACGTTTAATCCTAAAGTTGGGGGTCGAGCGCCGCACCTCTCCGCGCACCATCTTCGTGAGCCCCGGAGGAAACTGTCCGGTGAGGAAATACTGTCGCATCACCACGTAAAACTGAAAATCTCGCATTTTTTGTTCCCAAAACAAGCGACGCCGTGAAGTTGGACGCGCGACGACTGGTCACGTGTCCAAGATGGCCGCCCGAGTTCAGAGGGGCGGGGGTTGCAGATCTGGTAAGCGGCCCCGAGGTCCATTTAAGTTTCACAATAAATATCAATTCGGTTGCTTGACGCTTATACACGCTTCAGTAAACTCGCTGGAGATGATTAAACGTTTAATTTAATTAAAATCGTGGATCGAAGATGTAAGCGAATAAGGTAAAGTTTGTCTCAGTTGACGCGCCGTAGTGACGTCATCATAATCGCCAGTGCCAGGCGAAGAGTCGAGGGGAGGGGATCCGCCCGGACGATTTATGCAGCAACAATTTAAAGCTTTGCAACAATATAGTCTACGATAGCTCACTGCTGACGTCATCACGAACTCACTAAAATGTGAATTAAAAAACACGCGTATATAATCCTCCTTTATTATGTTGTTTTCCTTGAAAGTTTTGTTGAATTATAAGATGAAATATAAGCCAACACAACTGACTGTCGAACCTTTGACGATGAAATGTTTGGACGACCGCCGAATGTGCGACTTTCTAGTCTCGGTGCGTTCATTGCTCTTCGTCAGGCTGTGGTAGGTCCGGGTGAGGATGTAGTGACGCATCTCCTCGCCGAACTTCTCCATCCTGACGTCCGCCCGACGCTAGATCCACCCGGGGTGCCAGATAGACTCGGGGGCGCGAGCACTTCCTGCGACGAGGGATGATGACGTCACGCTCAGCGATTGGACTTGTGTTATGACAGCGTGACATGTCTTGAACTTTTTTTCCATTATCTTTTTTTTACTTGTGTGTTTTGCTACATAAGCATCTGATCATTAAAATGTTTTTCTTACTTAAAGACATACTTTTATATTCATGAGTAGCATGTTGTTGACGTCATAACTAATCGCATTAGAGTACCGACTCGATGGCGCCCTCTGCAGAGCAGAAACCTCTTTTTCATGTAGAAATTAATTTAACCTTAAGGTAAAAATGTCAAATATTTAATATATTATTATCATAACACGTCAAGTTATTTTGGGGGGTCGTATGTGTAGTTGACTGTAGAGAACAGAATGTAATAGATGTGAAATAAATAAAATAAGATGAATAAAAAAACAATAACCAAAATTAAATTAAATTAAATTAAATTAAATTAAATTAAATTAAATTAAATTAAATTAAATTGTTCCTCAGCCAGAGTGGAGCCGTTGACCCTATTTTTCTTCTCCTGGTAAACGTTGACGTTTAAATATTTGAATTAAAAACAGGGCAATAAAAAATAAAGTAAATAAAATCTGAGGCGAGTCACGCCAAGCTGAACATCGTCTGAATGAAGACCACATTAGAATTTAATTATTATATGTATTTTTTTTGTTGGTGTGCTAATCACTTTAAAATAAAAATAAAAACACGTCCACCACACCTGAACAGTAGAGGGCAGTGTTGTTCCATGTTACCACAGTTTGGGGCGAATTGTTAAATAAATGTTTTCTATCTATTTTTTAAACTATCATAACCTTTTGAAAGTGAATTAAATATTGACTTAAGTAATCTATATTACAAAAAAATAATAAAAAATATGTACGAGGTCGTGTGTGTAAAGGTGCAATTAAAAGCATTTTGTCTTTAATATTTAACAATAGATTCTATTCAACCCATGCATTATCTCAGGGTCAAGGTGACCCGAAGGTCATAGATGGATTACACAAGGGGTTTTATTGCTTATTGTGATTTTAACTCCTTCAAAGTCATTTAATATTCTAACTTTATAAATATATTTATTTTTAACCCTTTATTGATTATGTCACTGAGCCACAGTGATGGTGCCGGTTTAAAATGCCATTGGGAAAAAAAATATGCTGAAAAAAGGATATTTAAATTGAAAATGAATAAAATATGGTTGAAAAAAAAACACAATATTGTGTAAGCGGTTGATAGAAGTTACAAGGAAAGCAATTATTCACATCTTTTGTTCATTTTTGTGTTGAAATGACACTACCGACTGACGTCTTCTGCAGTTGAAAATTAATGAAATCCTGCTAGATCCCAGCCATGACTGAGGACGAGGGGATACACTGACTACAGCAGCTTTTTAAGCTGATTTTTGGATACATTTTGGTTTCAAAACAAATGAAAGCAGAAACGACTTCGTCAAGAGTCATGCAATGAAATCCTGCGAGATCCTGGTGATGACTGAGGACGAGAGGATACAGTGACTCCAGCTGTTTTTTAAAGCTGATGTTTGGACATATTTTGGTTTGAAAACTAATGAAAGCAGTTACGACTTCGTCAAGAGTCATGTGGTCTGTAAATACTACAACACCAGAGTCAAGTACTCGACAATACTACAAATATATCCTCGTTACTACAGTATCATGATGTATTGCTGCCTCTGTATCGTGATACGTATCGTATCGTCAAAGTGATGAAAATGAATAAAAAAGGAAAAACAACCGTCACTCGCTTAAATAATTTATTACCAAAGTGAAACAAAAAGATTAAAAAACATTGAAGGAACATCCCATAAAAATATTTCCTTAGTCAGAAGTTTCAACAACGATGTTATAATTCCCCTCTTGCTACAGGAATGTCTCATATTACAACAGATTTAAATGTATTTATACATATATATATATACTCCAAAGTAACTTTATTAACAAAACCTGAGGAACATTGAGATGTATCGTGTGAAGTAAGTTTCCATGTTTAAACGACAACTCTCTCTCTCAGTAGAACATGTAATATTAAGTGTAATCAGCTGTTTTAACTCGTCACACTTTGATTTAACTGCAGTTTTTATGAATCACGATGTGAAAAAGTATTTGATGTACACAAACAAAAACTTGTCAGATGTAAAGTCCGTCGTCCAGCAGTTTGCTGCCGCGATGTCTGTCTCCTCTGTGGAGGTTCTCTCTGTCGCTCTCTCGTCTCCTCACATGTCCTCCCTCCCTCCTGCTCCTCCTCTCCTCCTCCTCACCTTCTCCTCCTCCTCCTCGGTGAAGGTTCTCTCTATCGCTCTCTCGTCTCCGGACGTGTCCGTCCTCCCTCCTGCTCCTCCTCTCCTCCTCCTCACCTTCTCCTCCTCCTCCTCTGTGGAGGTTCTCGCTATCGCTCTCTCGTCTCCTCACATGTCCTCCCTCCCTCCTGCTCTTCCTCTCCTCCTCCTCTCCTCTCTCAGAGTGTTTCCTCTCCACCCGGCTCTCCTGCTTCTCATCGCTGGACCTCCTGTGGTGACTCCGGTGCGAGTCTCTCCTTCCTTCTCTCTCTCCCTCCGTCCTCCTCCAGCTCTCCCTCTCTCCCTCCGTCCTCCTCCAGCTCTCCCTCTCTCCGTCGGGTCTCCTCTCCTGTTGTTCGCTCCTGCAGCTCGTCCTCCACTCCGCCTTCCCTCCGGGTCTGTCTCCCGCCGCTCGCTCCTCTCTGCTGCTCCTGCGACTCCCTCGCTCGCTGCCGCTCCTCTCCGAGTTCCACTCGTTCGTCTCCTCTTCTTTCATCCCTCTGTTCTCATTCTCCGTCAGGACGTTGTCGTCGTTTTGTTTGGCTTCTTCGCTGCTCTCCGGCAACATCTTCCCTTCCTCGTCCTCTTCCTCCTCGTCCTCCTCTTCCGTTTCCTCCTCCTCCTCCTCCAGTTTCTCCTCCTTCTTCCTTCTCTCCTCCTCCTCTCTCTTCTTCTTCTCCTCCTCCACCTTCCTGTCCAGCTTCTCCTCCATCAGATCCAGCTCCTGCTCCAGCTCGGCGAGCTTCGTGGGGTCGGACTCCAGGTCCTCGTCCACCTCCTCCTCCACCTCCTGGATCTCCTCGAACTCCTCCACCTCGATGCCGTCCATGGTCTTCTGCAGCTGCGTCTTCACCTTGTTCAGCTCCAGGATCCCGTCCTGCAGGTCTTTGCACACGTCCCGGATCTTGGCGGCGAACTTGGTCTTGGCGCCCTTGCGGAGCTTGTGCGAGTCCTTGGCGAGGAAGAAGATGTCGAGGGCGAGGAAGAGCGCCGACATCACGCCGGTGGTGACGCTGATGGCCTGCGCCGCCTTGGCGGCTCCGCCGGCGACGCCCAGGACCTGCACGGTGCTGATGAGCTTGTCGGTGTTGATCATGAGGGCCTTCCCGGCGCGACCGCCCTCCTTCATCACGTGCTTGATGTTGTGGTTCATGGCCTTCTTGGAGGCGCTCTGGGTGTACTTCTCGAAGTCCCACTCCTGCAGGGTGTCCATACCTTCCTGAGGGGCGAGAAGAACATGTGAACTTTGACCTCATCCAGAATGCAGCAGTTTCGTTGATAAATGAGAAATGAAAGTTACTTTAAAGCCAGAAATTTATTGTTAAAAACTACTTTCTAATGACAAAAAAATCCAAAAATATGTCGGATAATACATTTATTAATCATCTGACTAATAATATTTATCTGTAATTTTTTGTAAATAAATTAAAAAAAAATTATTATATTTTTATATATTTAAAGTAAAATAGAGTGTGTTACCTTAGTTTATCCAAGAAATATTTAATTTTATTTGACCTTTTTTTTTTAACGTTCAATGTGTGGCTTATTCACATATATATATTGATGTATATATTGATGTATATATTGATGTATATATTGACGTATATATTGACGTATATATTGATGTATATATTGACGTATATATTGATGTATATATTGATGTATATATTGACGTATATAGTGACGTATATATTGATGTATATATTGATGTATATCAGTGACATCAGAAAATGTAATGTATTAAACATTAAAACTGTTAAAACTTAGATTGTTTTAAAATTGAAATGTTGCTGTTTTTCTAAGCATTTAATTTTACAGTCAATAATTTAATTCAATTATAAGTATACTGAAAGGTTGAAATTTACTATAAAAGAATTGAATGATGACTTTAAAAAAAAATCTTATGAGTTTGATTTTTTACTTCCAATGATTCAATTTGTTGTTTTCATTATTAAAAATCCATAATTAAAAAAAACAAGTATATAAAAATGATTTTATTAGTTTCAAAAAATATATTACACATATATAGTTATATTCTAATTCCAATAATTGAAAAAAATAAATGTTCTAAATTCAATATTTCTTTATTTGTAGTCTTTCACATTCAATATAATAATGTAGGTTAAATAGTGCTACCAGACAATACCAATAGAGCACCGAGATACTTGATCGAACCTTCAGCCAATCATACGTCACGTAGACGATCATGTGACTCCTTTGTTATTATCTACAGATATTTTTATATTGAATTTAACTGACTATAAATATAAAAAAAATGCTGAATTTAGAGCATTTACTACTTGATTATTGGAACAAGAATATCAAACGCTATGTGTCATAAAAACATTTTTTAAATGATTTAAAAAGTGTACTTCCTGAGTACGTCCTGTCTTTGAAGTATTTAGATGTTTTTAAAAGTTTTAATATTTAATCTCAAATTCAACTATTCAATATTCTAATGACTGGTTTACTTTCATAGTTGCTCATTTAGATAAGCAAAGGAAAAGATTAGTCTCAGGGTCAAGGTGACCCGGAGGAGCCGAGGATGGCCTCCGGGTCACCTTGACCCTGAGATAACACAAGGCTCAATCCTCCACGAAAAGATATTTCTCGACACATTTCGCGACTCTTTACCTGCACGAAGTCCAGACACTCCCTGATGTCGGTGATCTCCTCCTGGTACCCCTGGATCATCTTCTCCACCTTCTTGCGGTCCATGTTGGAGTGCACGGCGTCGGTGATGTTGGCGGTGGCCGAGGTGATGCTGCCCGCCGTGGCCACGCTGATGCCGACCGCCGTCACGATGATGGAGGCGCCGAAGGTGAACGGCGCCAGGATGAGGCCGGTGATGGTGGCCACGCTCCCCACCACGCTGGCCACGCCCCCGCCCACCGCCGCCGACGTGGTCTTCTTGTGGAACTCGTCGGCGGCGTCCGCCATGGCCAGCAGCTCCAGGATGCGTTGCTGGAGCGACGCCCCCCGCTGGTTGAAGAGGTGAACGAAGACCCGGGCGGCCATGTAGACGCGGTCGGCCGCTTGTTCCAGAGCCCTGGACACACACGGAGGTGAGCGTCTGCTGCTGGAGAAACATCTGCAAACATCTGCCAACACTCACATTTGCTCGTCGTCCACTTGGAAATTGGACGATTCATTCCACTCCGTCCAACCTGGAGACGACGGAAGACAAGGTTAAGAAATAAAAGCGCTTTATATCAATATATGTGTCAAACTGGTCCAGAAAAGGGCCGAGACGGTGCAGGTTTTTGTTCCAACCAGTCAAGCACACGTGAGTTAACGAATCAGGCGTCGGCTGTTAATCAATTGATTTCTGTCTTCAGACGCCTGATTGGTTGAACTATAATGTGCTTGACTGGTTGGATCCAAAACCTGCACCGGCTCGGCCCTTTTCTGGACCAGTTTGACACCTGTGACTATAAAGATCGTTAAACATTCTTTCATACAAGTCTGAAAGTTACCTTTGACTGATTTCCACCACTCCATCAGCTCATCCCGCTCCTGAGAAAACAGTTATTTCAGCCGTAAATATATAAAACGTGTCATGAAAAAGAAGATAAAACTGTAGTTTTGTCCACTTCCGACGTCTTTTGTGGGACCGAGGGGAAATACTTTGGCAGTATTGAGTTTCGAAAAACATATTTATTGAGTCGTTTCTACTTCAATTAAGTGTGTTTAAAATAAAATAATTATATGTTGTTTTTTTTTATTAACAATTAATATATTTTCAAGCCTTAATCATTTTTGTGTTGCAATTAAACATCTGGCCGCTAGATGGCAGCAGTCATTATGTTCTCTAAACCTAAAGGGACATTTATTCATTCAAAAATCCAGAGAGTTCCCGGCGATGACTGAGGATGAGAGGATACAGTCGACTTGTTTGGACATATTTTGGTTTGAAAACAAACTTCGTCAAGAGTCATGTGGTCTGTAAATTCTACAACACCAGCGTCAAGTACTTGACAATACTACACATATATACTTGTTACTACAGTATCACTATGTATCTTATTGTTGCCCCTGTATCGTGATAAGTATCGTGATACTTCCACATCTCATCTCTTCTCCTTTCCTTCCAAGTATTTACTTGTTTATTCAAGTGTAGCTTAGTTTCAGCGTCATGTGTCGTTTGAGTTTAATTGGGTAATAAGAAACATAATTAAAAAATACCATCAGTACTTCAAACATGCTTCAACTTCCTCATAAAATATTTGCGTATTCTGTTTCAGATGCGTGTTTTATAAACAGGGAAACTCACCGGTTCAGGTTCAAGAGGGAGGTTTTCAGTCGTGTACGCAGCCATCTCCACCGTCTCATGTTCAACACCACTTTCCTGACAAACAAAACATCCTTTTTATTAAATAATAAATAGAATATCACAATATTACTTTGAAATATGAGATTTATTTTATGTGGATTAAGGATAACAACTGTTGAACCTGTTGATCATTTTGGCAAACATGTATCTTGGCTGTTAAGAGGTGATTTTAATTGCTTAAAACTATTGTGGTTTCTCAAAGATCAAACCAGTATTTGAAGCAAGTACACGAACCTGTGCTGGATTCAGGTCCTGCAGCTCCACCGCCTCCTCGATTTCAGGCAGTTTTTCCTGCTGTGGACGAACAACATCATCATAAATGCTTTGATTCAACAACATAAACGGCTGTAAACGATGAGGCTAGTTTTACCTGTAGGTTGAGCTTTGGTAACCTGGGAAGTGTTTTCTTGACACGGAACGAAACAACCTGCGTGTTTGAAACATGAAGCGTGTTCCCATTATAATAAGTCAAGGTTCTTCTTTTATCAAATGTTTAAATCACTCACTCGTTTTTTCTTCTTGATGGTCCGTCTGCGTCTCAACCCTCCTCCCTCGGATCCTTCCATATCCTCACTTTCCTGGAGCAAAATCAGTCGATTTTCAACAATGGATTCATATGAGGTTTGAAATTGACTTTGAATGTTAAATATGATAATATTAACATCCATCAAAAGCATCTCATGGCACAATAAATGCTCATGTGACACAATATATGTTCATATGGATTAAATAAATGTTAATATGACTTAAATAAATGATCAAATGACTTAAATAAATGTTAACATGACTTAAATAAATGATTAAATTACATAAATAAATGATCAAATGACTTAAATAAATGATCAAATTAGTTCAATAAATGATCAAATGACTTAAATAAATGTTAAAATGACTTAAATAAATGTTAACATGAATTGAATAAATGATCAAATGACTTAAATAAATGTTAACATGACTTAAATAAATGTTAACATGACTTAAATAAATTATCAAAAGACTTAAATAAATGTTAACATGACTTAAATAAATTATCACGACTTAAATAAATGATCAAATGACTAAAATAAATAAACAAATGACTTAAATAAATAAACAAATGACTTAAATAAATGTTAACATGGCTTAAATAAATGATAAAATGACTAAAATAAATAAACAAATGACTTAAATAAATAAACAAATGACTTAAATGAATGTTAACATGGCTTCAATAAATTATCAAATGACTAAAATAAATAAACAAATGACTTAAATAAATAATCAAATGACTTAAATAAATGATCAAATGACTAAAATAAATAATCAAATGACTTAAATAAATGATCAAATGACTAAAATAAATAATCAAATGACTTGAATAAATGATCAAATGACAAAATAAATGATCAAATGACTTAAATAAATTATCAAAAGACTTAAATAAATGTTAACATGACTTATATAAATGATCACGACTTAAATAAATGATCAAATGACTAAATAAATAAACAAATGACTTAAATAAATAAACAAATTACTTAAATAAATGTTAACATGGCTTAAATAAATGATAAAATGACTAAAATAAATAAACAAATGACTTAAATAAATAAACAAATGACTTAAATGAATGTTAACATGGCTTAAATAAATTATCAAATGACTAAAATAAATAAACAAATGACTTAAATAAATAATCAAATGACTTAAATAAATGATCAAATGACTAAAATAAATAATCAAATGACTTAAATAAATGACCAAATGACTAAAATAAATAATCAAATGACTTAAATAAATGATCAAATGACAAAATAAATGATCAAATGACTTAAATAAATGTTAACATGACTTAAATAAATGTTTACATTACTTATAAATTATCAAATTACTTAAACAAATGATCAAATGACTTAAATAAATGATCAAATGAAATAAATGCCTGTTCACATGACTTTAATAAATGATCAAATGACTTAAATAAATAATCAAATGACTTAAATAAATGTTTACATTACTTATGAATGATCAAATTACTTAAATAAATGATCAAATGACTTATATAAATGATCAAATGAAATAAATGCCTGTTCACATGACTTTAATAAATGATCAAATGACTTAAATAAATGATCAAATGAAATAAATACCTGTTCACATGACTTTAATAAATGATCAAATGACTTAAATAAATGTTAACATGACTTAAATAAATGTTTACATTACTTATGAATGATCAAATGACTTAAATAAATGATCAAATGACTTAAATAAATGATCAAATGAAATAAATACCTGTTCACATGACTTTAATAAAGGATCAAATGACTTAAATAACCTGTTTCTCAAGTGTTTTGGGCGTTCTCTTGAACATTCCCGCGAAGCCAGATTTCTTCTCCTGCAAACATCGTCGAGCAAAAATTAATTAAATTTCCGATAAAAACTTGTTCCAAAGTAAACTGGAGCAACCTTTGCTGAGCTGGTTCCTTCAGTGAGATTCTCAGTGCTGTTGGCCAGTTCATCTCCTGACTCATCAGCCTGCAACACAAACACTCATAAGATCAGAAGCCTTTGTGCTTCATATGAAATCCCATCAAAACGAAACACAGTCGTTGCTTGAGTTGAAGGTTCAAGTGACTGACAGTGAACTCACAGGCTCGCTGAGGCTGTCGCAGCTGATTGACAGCTCCCTCGACAGTGGATCCTGCAACAGAATTGATCGTCGGTGAAATTATTTATATTTTCATCACTTGATTTCTACTCATGGCTGAAGTTCAACTAAAGTCCATCTTAAATAGATGTTGTTCTCTATTGTGTCATCAGTGTTTGTTTGTACAAAAACTCTCTTTTCATTGAAATGTTGACATTAGAAAATGATCTTAAGCTCCGCCCACTGAAAACACTTTGTTGTTCTGGAGATGGAATCTTGTTTATCATAACCATGCCCACTCTGCTGTGATTGGTCAAGCATGGAGGTTTGTCATCGCACGTCATCAATCCCAGAGGTCTCCACCTCCAAGGAACTCATTGTATAAACAAAGCAGGGCGTGATTACAGCTGGCTGGAGGAGGAGTGAAGCCATTATTACATCAGAATGGACTCTCGTAACCTCTCGTTCGCCCAGATTTCAGACTAGCTTTATAAAGTAATAAGTTCAAAACATGGTCATGATGAGGAACTTACTGCATCTTGGAGAGAAATACCTCAACATTTGAAACATGTGAGAGAGTTATAATAAAAATCGAATAATTTGAAATTCATCACTGTAATTATTAAGTTATCCCACGTCTGAAATCTGGGCGAACGAGAGGTTACGAGAGTCCATTATGACGTAAAAATGGCTTCACTCCTCCTCCAGCCACCTGTAAATAACGGCCTCTTTGTTTATACAACGAGTCCCTCGGAGGTGGATTAATGATGTACAGGGACAAACCTCAATGTTTGACCAATCCCAGCTTTACTAATAGAAGTATCCTGTCCTCGGCAACAAGGCGACCTTGAGAGATGTTTGACTGACTATCAAGTGAGTTGATGCAGAACCTCTGATCTTAGGATCCACACTGGTACCTTGCTAACTGCAGCTCTCGGGGAGGGTCGGGGCGACCGTTTAAATATCCCTGCAAAACCTCCCGATCGTTCCTGGACGAGGAAACACAAGGTTATTAAAAGGTTTCAGAACGAGCGTTAGATCGTGACTTCAGATCCAACCTTCGCCGAGTTCTCATCCAACAGGTTCTCACTGCTGACCGACAACTTCCCGTCTCCGGCGAGGTTTGTTTCCTGAGAAATCAGATCAATAGATGAAGATAAAATGTTATTATAGATGTTGGTTGTTGTTGCTGGTTCTACCGCGTCTGATGTCTCCTCTGCCGGCTTGGTTGGCTTCTTGAAAATCCCGCCGAAAATACTTTTCTCCTGAAGAGTTCCAACGAAAACATGTCAAGATTATCAGCTCTGGCATCAGTGGAAGCAAAACAGAAAGTGTGTCTAGAGAGAGGAAGTTGTTTCGTGACATCGACAGGAAACGTTCATGAAGGCAACATATAGGAAGAGATGATGGTTTGGACCAGGAATGTTGAAGACAAACAATAAAATACCACTTTAATCTTGTAATAAATGATTTTCCTTCGACTTTAATCTTGTAATAAAATAATGTATAGGTATTTAATATAGTAATAAAGTATTTTCGTTCAATTTTAAGCTTGTAATAAATGATTTGATACGAATTTAATCTTGTAATAAAGTATTTTTCTTCGATTTTAATCTAGTAATAAATTAATTTAAACTAATTTAATATCATAATAAAGTATTTTCCTTCAACTTTAATCTTGTAGTAAATTATTTTACATCGAATTTAATCTCGTAATAAATTATTCTTCTCCGACTTTAATCTAGTAATAAATTAATTAATACAAATTTAATCTCGTAATAAAGTATTTTCCTTCGACTTTAGTCTCATAATTTATTATTTTCCTTCGATTTAATCTCGTAATAAATAATTTTCCTTCTACTTAAATATCGTAATAAATGATTTTCCTTCGATTTAAATCTTGTAATAAAGTATTTTGTATGACTTTTATCTCATAATAAATGATTTTACCTTAATTTTAATCTCGTAATAATTTATTTTTCCTCAACTTTAATCTCATAATAAATGATTTTCCTTCGATTTTAATCTTGTAATAAATTAATTTATATGAATTTAATCTCGTAATAAAGTATTTCACTTCGATTTTAATCTCCTAATAAACTTACTTTAAACGACTTTAATCTCTAGTAAAATAAAAAATATATATATTTGATAGGCCTTAATACTTAATAAGTTGTACATTTTAATTATATAGATTTTACTTTTTTAATTAGTTATTAGTCATTATTATTGATCTTTTCTATAGTTAATTTCCAATGCTGACATTTGAATAAAACTGGATTTGTTTTTGTTTCTAAGCATCAAAGGAATCATTTATTTAAGATTAAAACAGATATAATAATAATTTAGCACCTTTTTAACTTTTCAATACGTTTCACTTCAATGTGGTGTTTTTATATTATTTTAATAATAGATTTTACCATTAACCGTGTGAGCTTCAGTTTCAGTCAAACTGCAGCTCTGAGTGAGTTTTAATTTGAAGTTTTCTTCTGGACATGCAGGACGATCAAGATAAAGTCAGAGGAGATTGAAAAGAAACAATATCCTTCTGACCTTGGTGCTTTCAAATAAGTTTTCGCTGCTGGCGGATAAATCTTCCTGGGAACCTCGCTCCTGGAAAGGTCAAAGGTTAAGTTCACAGGAACATGTTCTAAGACCTTGATCCCACCTCAGAAGTCTCGTCCCCGTCCGGTGCTTTAGGCGCTTTCTTACGAAGACCACTGAAGAGTCCTCCTTTCTCCTGACGGAACAAGACAACATTTGTCTCGATGAAGTTCTTAAATCAACTTTGATTGTTGGACGAACCTCATCGAACAAGTTCTCAATGCTGGCGGATCTTTTGAACAGTCCGCCGAGGCCTCCTTTCTTCTCCTGCAACATCTACTGGTTTGAATCTGTTCCTTGAACTCGTCGTTATTAACTTTACCTTCGGAGCGTTTTCAGACAAGTTCTCCAAACTCTCGGACTTCTCGCTTTCGGCGTCCAAATTCTGAAAGACGGGAACCGAAGATTAGAGACAAAATTGCTCAGCGGTTGAACTCACCACGACCTCTGCCTACCTTCTCCGCGACAGCGCCATCTGCTGTCTTCTGAGGCTTTTTGAACATGTTGCTGAAGGTTTTTTTCTCCTGCAAAATATAACAAAAGTGTTTCAAAAGATGAATTATCCTAAGAAATAATTATGTTTTTTACCTTCGTCTGGTTATTCTCTGACAGATCATCTGTACTGGTGGAAAGTTCTTTTTGAGCTTTTGAGTCCTGAAACAATATTATTAAATAAACAAGAGCAAAAAAAAACAACATTTTTACTGTCAACTCTGAAATACCTTCTCAGCAACAGCGCCATCTGCTGGTTTCTGAGGCTTCTTGAAAATGTTGGTAAATACTTTCTTCTCCTGAAATTGAAGTAAGTAAGTAAGTAATTTTTATTTATATAGCACATTTCCAGACCAGGGTCACAAAGCGCTTAAACAATCAAAACAATATTCAATAAAGTACATACTTTAAAGGTCAAGATAATACTGAGAACAACACAGGAGTTCCAGAAAATCAAGGAAAAGCCTGAACAAATAAAAACGCCTTAAGATGTTTCTTGAAGTAGTTAGTAGTCAAGAGCAAAAAAGCTATTAAAATATTTCCTTCCTCACCTTATTTTCACTAAGTTCTTCACTGCTGGCTGACAATTCCTTCCGAGCATCGGCGTCCTGAGTGCACGTATGTTTAAAATGAATCGTTAAAATATTAAATAATAAAGAAGATTGAGCGGCAAAATACTCACTGCAGCGCCATCTGTTGCTTTCTGAGGTTTCTTAAACATGTTGCTGAAGATGTTCTTCTCCTGAACAGAGATTCTTGTTAGAACATCTTGCAACTTTCACATGTTATCTAGCAACTCACCTTCGTCGCCTTGTTCTCAGAAAGATCGTCGGTGCTCGTTGACAACTCGCTCTGAGCATCTTTGTCCTGAAGAGACACAACATCCGTGAAACGCTTTCTTCAAAACCGTTAACACTGAAGTCTGGCTGACCTTCTCCACCGCGTCTGCTGGTTTCTGTGGTTTCTTGAACATGTTGCTGAAGACATTTCTTTCCTGAAACAATCAAAATTGCGAGAATATATGGGAAAAAAACCCAATTCATCTTAACTTACCTTTGCAGAGTTATTGTCGGACAGATCATCTGTGCTTGTAGACAGTTCTTTCTGAAGGTAAAGATAGAATCAGCTCGAGGTCCAACTAGATATGATATAATTAGCGCAAAATAATATTTGATACAATATTTTCACCTTACAATACGATATGATAAATATTTAGCTCACGTTTGGAAACAATATATTCAGTGCAAAATACGATTCAATACGATATTTTAAGCTCACGATACGATTCAATACGATATATATTTAGCTCACGTTTTGAACAATATATTCATCTCACGATACGATTTGATGCAATATTTTCAGCTCACAATACAATTCGATAAGATAAATATTAAGCTCACATTTTCAAAAAGGATACATTCAGTGCAAAATATGATTTGGTACGATATTTTCATCTCACGATACGATTCAATACGATAAATTCAGCTCACAATACAATTTGATACGATATACAGTATATTTAGCTCACGTTTTGATACAATATATTCACCTCATGATGTGATTTGATCAAATATATTCAGCTCTTGATAGGATTCAATTCAATACATTCAGCTCACGGTACGATTTGATGATATATTTAGTCAGCTTTAAAAGTTGCTTGAGTCAACTGTATCCTCTCACCCTCAGTCATCAAGACTCCTAAAATAATGTAAATAAAGCCATTTATCCTCCATTTTTAGCACTTTGATGATGATCCTGTTATGGATCAGACTGTAGACTCTTACTCTGCTTGCAAATATTAGCTTCACCTTAAAATAAATATCCTGTAAACATAGTACGAAGTTTCTATTTATTTGCTCTTTTCTTTAATTCAATTATATCATTCATCAATTACTCACTTGTGATTCAGGGTTTTCCTCTAATTTCTTGGTCGTCTTCTTGCGGAAGCCTGTGAACAATCCGCCTTTCTCCTGAAGATAAGATAAGATAAGATCAAATGAAGGCTTTGAGTTTAAAGAGAAACGGTATTAAAAAATACAATCATGAGTAAAACCAACTTGTTTTGCCTCCGTGAGATCCTCGCTGCTGGCTGTGAGCTTTTCATCCGAGGACTCATCCTGAAAAGATTGAATCATTCCCTTCAAACTATGACGAATATCATTCATTTTAGCAGTATTGCTTCACAATATTTACCTCATCTGTAGCCTTTTGACCTTTTCTAAACATCCCACTGAAAAAGCCTCCTTTTTCCTAAAAAAAACACACAGATTTAGTTAAAGTTGCCAAATACAACATGAGATAATGAAGCAGAGGAAGCTTCTCAGACCTTGTTGTTTTCCTCCGACGGTTCCCTGGAGGGTTCCTGATCCTCTTTTTCCTGTTCAAATATTTAATTAAGTTTCAATTGAGTCTCATTTCATGGTCAAAGATTCTTACTTCTTCACTTCTTGATCCATCTGCGTGTCTGAAAGGCTTCACCGTCTTTTCGCCAAAAGCATCTTTTCCCTAAATCACAAAAATACTCTTTAGTGGGATGAAAGATACTGCTAAAGAATTGATTAAAATTCTATGAGAATCCATGTAGATTTGGGCTTTTATTTTGAAGGAGGCTCATGTAACATTGTTGAAAAATCTACCTTTGACACGTCAGACACTCGGTCGTCTTCTTTCGTACTGGGCTGATCATCCTGAAATAATGTGTCACATATTGTCACTATTTCACAACATGCTTCACGAAAACAATGTTGTGTACCTCTGCTGTAGATCTGTGCGTCTTCCTGAGGACCACACCGAATATCGCACCCTGTGGAGAAAAAAAGTTGATAACGATCGTGGAAGAATCTGCGTGAGGTTTTTTTTGTGTGGAGTGAGTCAAGGTGAGTCACTTTGTGTTCACAGCTCACCTTGTTCTCCGACAAAGTGTCTGGGCTGCTATTGAGTCGGCCCTGTAACCCTGCACCCTGACACACACGGAGACACAACACAAGAATGTCACTGGACCTGTGTGAACACGCACATCAGCTGCACACAACAGGTTCGGTGAGAGATCACATGTTCAGGTTTAAAAGTGCCTGAAATGATGGCTGTAGGTCTGAGATGATTATAGAGACTGGTTTTGAGCAGTTCCTTCTACGACTAGATTTGTTCAAAGAAATAATTAAACTCAAAATGATCACAGTTCTAATAAGGGCAGTAGTGATAAACTAATATTACGATGCAATTCGATAGGATATATTATGCTTATGATTGGATATATTTTTGTGTCTTAACAAGAAGGATCTGTCTCGCCTGCAGTTAAAACAAAACTCTGCAGCGAGAATTCTGAGCCGCTCTAGTAGAAGAACTCACATTTCTCCGATCCTTAAAACTCTTCCCTGGCTTCCAGTTTCTTTCAGGATCAACTTTAAAATCCTGGTTCTTACTTTCAGATCTATTCATGGTCAGACCTTCCATCAGTAGATTCTGATCCAGACTTACACCCCAGCTCGGGCTCTGAGGTCTGTGGATCAGAATCTACTGATGGTTCCTGAACACGGTTCAGGACCAGAGGAGAGAAATCCTTCCAGACTGTTGCTCCTAAGCTCTGTGTTTGATGATCTAATGACTCCTTCAAGAAACATCTTAAGACACTTTTATTTGTGTTTTCCCTGATTTTCTGAGACTCCTGTGTTTGTCTGTGTTTTCTTGACCTTTTAAAGTATATATTTCAACTGTGTATTGTTTTTGTTTGTTAAAGCACTTATGTGAGTATGACTCGAAATGATCTTATTAAGCTCCTGAAAAACAATATGATATATTCAGCTCTAGATACAATATAATACGATCATCAGTCATTTTATTGCATCACCAAAATGGACAAATAATATGAATATTTTCATGTTAATTGTTGATCAAAACATTCGATAAAACAAAAAATTGTAATGAACACTCTTGTAAGTATAAAAAACAAACTATGATAAAAATAAAATTTGAAAACGTCTCCACAGTTAATCATTACCTCATCATGTGCACGTCTGGAAGATCTTTTATCTGTTTCGCTCGATGTGACAGCTTTCTCCTGTGAAATAGACAGATATAATAACTGAAAAATAAACTAAAAATGTAATATAATTTTACACTACTTAAAGTGTTACCATCTCACCTCCTGGTTTGGGTTCTCGGACAGATCTTCATCGCTGTTAGAAAGTTCATCCTGAGGAAGAAGAGATTTGAGTGAATCATAAATATTTGTGCAAAACATGTTTTTGTTTTTAACTTAAATGAGCAAAAAGAAAGTTTCTTTTATTTATTATTATCATATATTGAGTAAGATTATTTTAATTCCTACAGTCGAATGTTCTTAGTGTAAATAATTAATAAGTTATCAATTTCCATCATGTTGGGAGTTGATATTTTCCTGAATATATGTTTGTGTATAATTTCTGTCGTATTGAACTCACCTGTGAAAAAGTCACGTCTCGAGGCAGCTTTTGCAACAAGTTGCTGAAAAATCCACCTTTCGGCTGATCGCACACAAGGACATGTTGTGAGTCGAAACAAAACTATCGCGACTTTTTATTGTCTGTAAACGTACCTTTGCTTTTTCGGACAGATTTTCACCGCTGTCTGATAAATTGCTGTGAAGAGACGCTCGATCCTGGAACATATACGGTTGAATCTCCCATTAAAAGATGCCGTTATTTCAGTTTAAAATTTTTACTTTCCCCCTCTAACTATCAGTCTATCACAACTATATCTTCTCTCCATCAAGTTACCTCTTCAGTCTGAACAGTAGCTTTCTTTCTAAACATCAGTTTTCCTCCTTTGTCCTGAAAAACAAACCATCAGGGTTTCGTTGAGAATAAAAGTTTGATCTGTTGTCATGACAACACAAGGCTGCTCACCTTTCCCGACAAACTGTCGTTGCTGGCCGACAACTGTGCACTGGCTGTTAAGTTGTCCTTAAAATAACCAGAGAGGAAAAAATGTTAACACTTTTCAAAACTTTTATGAAAACATTCTTCTGTACCTGATCCTCTGCTGGTTTGGGAGATTTCTTAAAGATGCCCGAGAAGAAGTTTCCCTTTTCCTGAGGAGATCAAACTACACTCGGTACCAAGAAGTTATGATCAAATATGAATAATAGTTCTCACCTGGACTGGTTCATCAGTTTTCTCTTCTTCGTCGTCGTCCTCGTCTTTCTCAGCATCACTTTTACTGGCCTGATCATCAAAAAAAACAATATTGAGATGAACTGGAAATATAGGAAGATGAGACTCTGACCTCAAAAGAAGGAGACGATGGTCTTTCTTTAGGCGCTTTTTTGAACATCCCGGCGAGGCGATCTCCGATGTCCTGCAGGATGAACCAAAGTAAATAAAGTAAAATGACGACACAATAGGGGGGTTAGAACATATTGACACAGCGTTTAAGTCATATATATTTTTAACCGTAGTTCTATTATATTTTACAGTTCAATAAAGTGTGTCAAAAATAAAACAATTCAATGATTATTTAGGCAAGCATTCGCAGCCTTTGTTCATTTTTGTGTTGCAATTTAAATTCCGGCCACTAGATGGAAGCAATCATTACATCCTCCAACGCTAAAGGAACATTGAAATCTCACGAGATCACAACGATGACTGAGGACGAGAGGATACAGTCGACTCCAGCAGCTTTAAAAATCTGGTGTTTGGACATATTTTGGTTTGAAAACAAATTAAAGCAGTTACGACTTTGTCAAGAGTCATGTGGTCTGTAAATACTGCAACACAAGAGTCAAGTACTCGACAATACTACCCATATATCCTACAGTATCAATATACATCATATTGTTGTCTCTGTATCGTGTCACCAGATTCTTGACAATACAAACTTCTGCTACACAAGGTTTAAAACCATGATATACGACATTTCTATAACTAACTCAGATTTAAAGTCAACTTCATCGTACCTGCTTTGACTCTCTTTTCTTCTCTCGTTTTCCCTTTTCTGTTGATTCCTTCTCTGATCCTGCTTCTTCCAGGCTGGGATCTGGACTCGGATCTCTGGTGGACTTAAGAGAAGGATTCAGAAGTGAGTATAGGCTTAAGTTTTAAAAGCCACAAGATATAAGAAATCAACAGATTTGTTATAATGAAAAATGTTTTTACTTCTTTGTAAAAAAGGAACAACAAACATTGGGGAAAAAAATGAAAAAGAACATTTAAAAGTCGACTTTAAGAAGGTTTAAGTCCCTTAATTGTTTTGCCCAAGAAAGAATCTCTCAATACAGACAGGTTTTCTAAAGTGAGAGCTCCAGAAAGAAAGTAGAAACTATAGGTTCCAGTCAGAAAGAAGTACTAATACTTGTTTAATGTAATGTTTATTTAATACTTGTGTTGTATTTTGTTTTATTGTTGCGTTTGAAATTCCTGTCACCTATATGGGCTTTCTCAGATCTGTTAAGAAGCTCTTAGGTACTACAATCTTCTTTGGAGAACTCTTCAGAACGTACTGATAGAAGGATCTGTTTGTGTTTAAAGATTGGTTAAGAATCCCCTAAGTGCTACTTTCTTCTCAGGAGCACTCTTAAGAACGCTGTGATGGAAGGATGTGTTTTAAAAGATTGGTTAAGAAGCACTTAAGTGCTATGATCTTCTTAGGCGCACTCTTAAGATAATGTGATAGAATGATGTGTTTTAAAGATTGGTTAAGGAGCTCTTAGGTGCTACCATCTTCTTGAGATCGCTGTTCCCAGAGTTGGTCTGAAGTTCTTCCACAAAGAAGCAAATGTAAGAAGGATCTGACCCACTATTAACAGTCTTGTTAGCCACCAAATGCTGAGTGATCAGGTGTGTCAGGGAAAAGTATATCCTTAACTTTCCCAAAAAATAAGGAAGGAAAAAAAATCATTATTATTGAATAACGCGTTAAGTTTTCCACACACATCTATGTGACTTTATAGTACTACTACTAATAAACCGTTTAACAATAAATAATATTTGTGTGATTCTTCTGTAAAACAACATTAAACTCGCCAAATTTTAATTTAAAACACTGCAATAAATCAATATATTTGCATTTGAGACTGAAGGAAACAACCTCAACTTTTGCTGCAACGACCGACATACACCAATGCTGCATTCAAGGTCGTACAAATGAGAAAATACACTATAACTCAACGTTTTTTACTCCAAGTAAACACATAAAACATATGGGCTTTCTAACAACTACACATGAAAGTCCACCAAGAGCTTCTTATGAAGCTTCTTTGACTCAAACTTAAGATTCTCCTAAGAGTTAAGAACATGTCTAGGAAACACCCCGTATCTCAGCACTCCTTCTTAGCTGAACCCTTCTTAAGAGCCTTCTTAAGAATGATCGAATCTGGGGAAACCTTTGTCATTTCTAGTCCTTGTCTTTACTGTTTGTAAAGAACAATTGTTTTGGGTCAATTTGGTATTTTTGAGTGGAAACACCAACAAACAAGATGCTTTTGACGAGTCAAGAACCAGAGCCTCCCCCGGGTGAAAGAGTCAAGACCATCACCACCATCACCACCATCACCACCATCACCATCATCATCATCACCACCATCACCACCATCATCACCATCATCACCACCATCACCCCAGAAGAGGCGTCATACCTTCCCTGGTAACTTCAGCAGTAAACCTTTCTTGCCTCCCTTCAGAGCTCCCTGTCAGTCACAGTCGGGCGTCACAACAAGAAAAAACAAATACTCACAAACACTCATATGTACCGGTTTGCTGCCGGGCGCCGGTTTGCCCGAGTCTTCGCCCGCCGGTCGCTCGTCTCGCCCGTCGTCCGCCGTGTAACTCTGGAGCGAACGAGAGGTGAAGGTTCAGAAGCTCATCGCACTTTATCAAACCGTCTGTTTCTTTAGAGTCTAAGACGAGCTGGAAGTGTTTCTTGTTGGAGCGGCTGTTGCACAAATATTGGTTTAGAACACACAACTTTGTTACCGAGTGTCTTGTGCGCATGCTCCTACACACACACACACACACACACCTTAGAAACCAGTTCAGCTGGAGAGTTCATCCCAACAACCTAACAAAGATCGCAGAAAAGTCGCACACTTTGCTAGTTTGTGTGCTTATGTTTCTGTTAATGTAGATATTAACTACAATAATGAACATCGCTGGTCTTTCTTCAACACAATCTCTACCTTACTACACAAAATACACTTTGATTTTCTTCCCCCCCAAAAAAGCAACTCGGATAATTACAATCTCTGCTTGTGTTTAAACACCGTAATGTCCACAGATCTCATCTAATGACACACATGGGTTTAAATTAACATTTAGTCCCATGCAATGACTTCACTGGCCTAATTTGGCCCCCGCACCATGAGTTCAAGAAGTGACTTTTTTTTAATAATATTATCTTAAGCCCCGCCCATTTAAAACAATTTGTTTTTCTCAAGCTAAAAACGACTATAACCACGCCCACTCTGCTGTGATTGGTCAAACGTCAAGGTTCGTCACCGCACGTCATCAACCCAGAAATTATCCACCTTCAAGGGACTCGTTGTATAAAACAAAGCGGGGCGTGATTACAGCCGGCTGGAGGAGGAGTGAAGCCATTATTACGTCACAATGGACTCCGCTCTCGTAACCTCTCGTTCGCCCAGATTCCAGACGAATTACGAGTATTAACTTCAAAACATGGTCATGTCAAGACTTCAATATTTGAAACATGTGAGGGAGTCAGGAGAGTTGTGCCGTGTCTCAAATCGCATACTTGTGTACTCAAAGTTAGTATTTTTAAGTGCGTAAGTGCGTCTCAATTCTTAGTATGCGAAATTGATTGCTCCATACACACTAAATTGTCACTAAAATGCCCACAAAACTGAGTATGGATCGATGGACACTATCTACCCTAAACAGCCGCCATCTTAGTGACATTATAAACGGAAGTTACGTCATATATAAATGCGCATATATTCATATACTTACAGGTGTATTTTCAGCAGCAGTAGAAGGATAAACACGTCTTTGCTGCTGATACCATCTTAAATATCTCGCGAATATTTTGATTCTCATATTTTTTCTTTATTACTTTTTCCGAACTTGCAAAACGTGCTGCCATCAGGTGTCGCTAGTGTTTCTACATCTGGTTGAAATCATCGTTAAATAGTAGTAGAAGAAGAAGCTGTCGTGTCATTTCCTGTTAGTGTGTAGCAGCAGAGTTTGATTTGAGACATACTCTCTGTGGAGAATTACTAGTTAGTATGTACACTATCTTGATGCATACTAACTTCTAGTATACTAAGAGAAGTATGCGATTTGAGACACAGCATTGGAGTTTGACATTAGCTTCCCTTTAGCAGCAATGCTAATTAGCCATTAGCGGTACATGAACGTGAAGAAGTTGAAACGGTTCATCTCGTGAGCGAAGGTCTTACAGTGAATGTGGGCGATTTCTCTTTCTGACTGCGTCGAAAAACTCCAGACGTGGCAGATTGATTTTTCTACAACGATAACGTGTTGAAAAAAAAAACAGGTCATCCAAACTTTAAGGCTATTTTAGAAGAATTACCGGTTTGACGTCCGAGTCGTCCGTCGCTCTGGAGCGCTGAATGAAGAAAGAGGAAGATGGATGAAGACGTCGTGAGAAGGTTTGAATCTCAGGTGTACCTGCTTGACGTCTGGCCTCGTGTTCTTGCTCTTCAGCGAGTTCCTCGTTTCCTGCGAACATAAAAAAGCGTTGAGTTAATCCAAACTTAAACTGAGTCAAACTGCGCCGTCGTTACCTTCTCTGTTGGTCGAGGAGGAACTTTGGGAGTCGGCGTTGGTTTCTCTTTCATTTCTGGTAATGGGAACTCACTGATCTGTGGTCAGCAGTTTTTTTTCTATTGTTATTAAATGCTTACAGTTGACAAAGCAGAAAAGTGTAACATGAATCAAGAGAACAGAGAAAACTTGATTTTTGATGTTTACAAAACAATTAATACGTTTAGAAAAGTTTTGTCATACAGTTGATCCACATTTTAATTATCAGTGAAAAACAACGACTTTTATACCAATTAAGCCAAAGTTCACGGTTAAAAACTGTATTAAAAAAAAAGAATAGTAACAGAGAAGCAATATTTTAAATGAATTTGTGTTAAAATGTCAATTAGATTGTATACTATGTAAGTAAGTAAGTAAGTAAGTAAGTAATTTTTATTTATATAGCGCTTTTCCAGACTAGGGTCACAAAGCGCTTTAACAATCAAAAAAATACTCAAAAAAGTACATACTTTAAAGATCAAGATAATACTGAGAACAACACAGGAGTTCCAGAAATTCAAGGAAAAGCCTGAACAAATAGAAACGTCGTAAGATGTTTCTTAAAGGAGTCAGTAGACTCCATTAAGCGCAAAGAGATGTCAAATTATCAGTTATTTAAAATATCTTCAATAATTCAAATGAACAAAATATAGTAAAAACTGCAACATTTATTATCATTATCGTGTTCAACCTTGATTAATAACAAAATGTATATATTTCTGTAAATAGACTATAAAATACTTCCGACCTCTCTTTCTGACGTTTCCAGTCTTTTTGTCCGGAATTGTGTTCGGCCGAGTTCCTGGACGAAAAAAAAATGAAGAAGCAAAAGTTAAATTATATGTCAAGTGTGATGTGGTTTTCTCCATGTATTCTATATTTTTACTTGTACTCACAGAACCTGCTGGTCGAGGAGGAATCTCAGGAGTGGAATTCTATATTTCAGGATTTTTATTAGTCTGTTAATGTTGACATTCAATTTAAATTATAGAGTTTAAAGAAGAATCAAATACCTCTGCGTGCTTTGGAAGAGGTACAGGCTGTGAAAGAAATATCGATAACGCTCAGAATCATCAGAATCTATATATCTATGAGTCGTTTCTAACCGGTTTGGGTTTCCTCTTCTTCGGGTCCGGTCTCATCACCAAAGGTTCCATGATGTCTGTTAATAGAAGAACAACCAGAGAATCAGTGGGAACTAGAATAAACAATCGACTCATTCATTCTATTGTTCTTTCATTAGAAACCACTTCTACATTCATTCATTACCATAATGTCTGCATAGAAACGTGTATTTCTATAGTAAGATTGATGTATTTGCATAGAGAAAAAAACATTATGGATATTATTTAATATATTTATTTGATATATATTGAAACAACGCTTATCTTTAAACAATCACGACAATAACAATTATAAACAGTTCAGATTAAACATTGATTTTTACCTTTTTACCTAAACAATGCCTAAAAAATATTTAAGTTAGCGTTTTTGTATATTGTTATTTATTAATTTCACAATAGATTTCGTGAACAGATTTGTACAACCATTACCTGAATTTAGTAAACAGGTATCTACGATTAATTTAAAGTTTTTCCTTATTAAGTAACATGTAAAAAGAAAAAATGTTGATTTAAGTTCAAGCTAACACTATTGACTTATCTCTCTCAAGTAGCAAATGTATTATAGAATATTTTAATATTAATTATTGTATATATTAGCTTCTTTTCTATACTAATACATTTAATTTAATTTAAAACAATACATATTAAATGTAACCTCACAGTGTTTAGCAAGTTCATT
Organism: Callionymus lyra; assembly: GCF_982586985.1. Classification (NCBI taxonomy): domain Eukaryota; kingdom Metazoa; phylum Chordata; class Actinopteri; order Syngnathiformes; family Callionymidae; genus Callionymus; species Callionymus lyra. The sequence goes on from NC_141833.1 coordinate 18,021,189, forward strand.
CATTCATTACCATAATGTCTGCATTGAAACGTGTATTTCTATAGTAAGATTGATGTATTTGCACAGAGAAAAAACATTATGGATATTATTTAATATATATTTATTTGATAAATGTTGAAACAATGCTGATGAATTAACAATAATAAACAGGTCAGATAAACATTGATTTGTACCTTTTAAACAAACCCTCAAAATTATTTCTGTGGCTTAAAAAATATTTTAGTTAACGTTTTTGTATGATACTTTTTGTTTTTTTATTTATTCATTTTACAATAGATTTCCTGAACATATTTGAATAACCATTTAGTAAACAGTTTCTACAATTCATTTAAAGTTTTTCCTTATTAAGTAATATGTAAAAATGAAAATGTTGACTTAAATTCAAGCTAGCACTATTTACTTTTACTTCTATATTATACAATAGTTTAATATTAATTCTTGTATATATTAGTTTATTTTCTATGCAAATCAATTAAATTAAATTTAAAACAATACAGATTAAATGCAATTCAACGTCACTGTGTTTAGCAAGTTGTTTGTTTTTTTTAAGGATTTATCAAAAGGTAAACACGAAGTCGTTACATATATATACACACAGTTCTGTTGATCACAAACACAAATAGACACTTCAGTCGTTTCTATTTTAGTAGAACTTTAAATAAACTTAAAAACAAAAACACAAAGCTAGAAGCTCAAGATCAACTTGAAGCTAACACGAATCTTTAGATCCACTTCAGATCCAAGAGAAACAAGTCTTGGCTGATAATGTTTGTTCAACAAGCAAACACACAGATAATCCACTCACCGTTTATTCTTGGAGATTTATTTGATGTCAATCTCTGTCAGAAGCTTCGAAGATTCTAAAGTTTTTAAAAACTTCTTCACCACACCCGCACATCTGCAGCGTGCTGCGTTCACGGCGGCTCGGAAACGATGGCGCTATAATTACGGGGGTTCGTCGGTGTCGAGTGTTTATATTTATATATTTATTTATTTATTTAAATGTAAAAATCAGGTTTGAACAAACATTCGTTTTAAATGTTATAAACGGTATTTCAAAATATTATTATATTTTATTCCGGATGATATTTTTATTACGCGCTAAAATAATTGTATACATTTATATTGTACAATTAAAATGCAAATTGCAAATACATTTTATTTCGCTGTTTTCACCTGATATTATGCGAACATTTAACGTTCGCTTTTCAACGTCTCTCGCGCAGGATTATCCACCGACACAAGAAACCCGACTCTCTCAGGCAACACCCAAATGCAACGCCAGGTATGGAAGCTTAAAACACACCTTGTTTTTGTTCATCGTTACACAACAAGGAAGGGGTTCAGTGTCTTGTTAACAAAAAAGTTACAAGACTGAAAGCATTTACCTTATCAGTGCAGGTGGAAGATGAAAGACTCTTGTGTTTGTGGTCCTGGGAGCTGCAAACACACCTGGGAGAGGGCGGGGCTCACATCCCTACCTGGCGTGACTCACAGTTTCACATCATCTTGACTCAGAGTCACGTGGGAAAAAAAGAAGAAAAAATAGACAAAAATAGACTCATGATACGTCGCTGTTGCAACTTTTATTATTAACCTTAAGGCTGTTTGCAAACCTGTACTTCCACCACAAGGCCTCGTCATCCAGGAATGTCTTAGACTGAAAAGACCTTGTTGAAGACCTTGTTGAAGACCTTGTTGAAGACCTTGTTGAAGACCTGGATACCTTTGAACCTTGTCTGCCGTCGAGAGGACACAAGAGTTTTATTTATATTGTGTTTATGGTATCCTGTGTGTTGTATCGGGGTCAATGTGACCCAAAGTCCTGAAAGTAATTGGGTTCATGGTATCCCTTGTGTTGTCTCAGGGTCAAGGTGACCCGAAGGCCTGATGACAAATGTGTTCATGGTATCCCTTGTGTTGTCTAAGGGACAAGTTGACCCGAAGGCCTCAAAACAAATGCTGTTGTGGTATCCCTTGTGTTGTCTCAGGGTCAATGTGACCCGAAAGCTTGAAAACAAATGTGTTATAGTATCCTTTGTGTTGTCTCTGGGTCAAGGTGACCCGAAGACCTGAAAACTAATGCGTTTATGGTATCCCTTGTCTTGCATCTGGGTCAAGGTGACCCGAAAGCCTGAAAACAATTGTGTTTATAGTATCCCTTGTGTTGTCTCAGGGTCAATGTGACCCAAAGTCCTGAAAGTAATTGGGTTCATGGTATCCCTTGTGTCGTCTATGGGTCAAGTCGACCCGAAGGCCATGAAAACAAATTAATAAAGTGTTTTTGTACAACTTGACATGACACATGGGATACCTCAAACACAATTGTATTTTTGGCCTTCGGGTCACCTTGACCCAGAGATAACAAGGGTTATGGATGTTAAACTAACATGAATGGTTTAGTTAATTAAATGTCAAATAGGGCCCAATATCATTTGGAATGGCCATAAAAAACAAGAATTCTTCGTTCATAATAAATAATCATCCTTAAATATACCTAAAATACATTGTGCGTCTTCTGTAGACCAGAAAGTGAACTAAATAGTTGCTCAACACAACACGGATGTGTAGAAATATTGTTAATTTAATAGACAGTGATGAGACTGGACAATAGACGGGGAAAATTTTACATTTTATTAATAATAAATAGCATTAAAAAGAGAGTTGTAGCAAGAAGTCAGATCCCTGTACCCCAAAAAAAGGTATCACCCAAAAACAACCTACACACACACCCTGTGAAAATAAATACCTTCATAAATAAAAGTTCTCCAGTGTCAAGTAAAAGCAGCAACGACCGGATATGAACAAAGAAAACTTTACATAGAGACGTTGAACCGATGAGGTGTGTTTACATGGCGTTGACCTACAGTTTACATTAAAACAATATGATGGAGGAACAATGTTCCCGGCGGTAGCTCAACACGAGGTATTAAAAATGTGTTTCTCTTAAAAAATATTTGATAAAAATCCACTAAAATGGAGTCATTCAATGTTAAAAAATAGGTAGAAGACGGTCATTGGGGCGAGACTCTTGCTACCAGAACCAGGAATTCTGTGAATCCATATTTCATTCTAGTCTTCATTTTTCTCTTTACATCTCCTTCAACTGTCCCTCACGTCCTCTCTTGGAAAAAATAAAAAATGGATGCTCGCCAAAGGTCAAAGACGAGATGCTGAAAAGCACAGATGGCTCTTGATTCCATGAGATCCTACAACCTTCTCTGGGACTCTGGGGCAACTTTTAGAACGATAATGGACACGAGCAGCTGATGTTTTTGAGCTGTACTTTCTGAAGATCTGACTAATGTCTCCTTAAGTTGTTGGTCCAAGAAACGAAGAGTAAAAAAACAATCTCCTGAGACCCTTGTTTTTGTCCCAGGATGGGAAAACTCTGAGCTGAAGGCACTTTGCTGAGAAGATTCTCTAGGATTGATCACATGAGCTAGACTTAATCACGAATGGCACGACTGTGAAGAACATCATCATCAGGCGTCTCTCGCTCTAAACATACTCCCGGTTCTCGATGTCCTTCTTGATGGCCTTCTTGATGCGGTCGATCTCGTCCTCCGAGGAACTGTCGTCGTACTCGAACTTCTTCACCTCCTTCTTCTCGTCGATCTTCTCCTCGTTCTTCTCCTCCACGGACGTGGTCTCCTGCAGCTCCTCCCTGATGGCGTTCAGCTCCACCAGGCCGTCGTGCAGCTGCTGCGCCACGTCTCGGATCTTGGCGGCGAACTCCGATTTGGCCCCTTTCTTGAGCTCCCTGGAGTCCTTGGCCACGAAGTAGATGTCCATGCCCACGAAGAGGCCCGTGAGGACGCCGGTCGCCATGCTGGCGATCTGGACCGCCCGGGCGGCCGTGCTGCCCGCCACGTTGGCGATCTGCACCACGCGCATGATCTCGTTGGCGTTGATGAGGATGGCCTTGCCCGCCATGGCGCCGTCCTCGTAGAAGTTGCTGTTGAGGACGGGGAAGTCGCGGTTGTAGGCGTCCTTTTTCATCCGGATCAGGTCGAACCGCCGCAGGTTTTCGATCCCCTGCTTGACGAACTTCAGGCACTTGTTGAGGTCCACCATCTTCTCCTGGTAGTCCTCCACGATCTTCTCCACCTTCTTCCGATCCATGGAGTTGTTGACCTGGTTGGAGATGCCGGCGCTCGCCGAGGTCAGGCCGCCGGCCGCCGCCACGCCCAGTCCCACCGCCGTCACGATCAGCGACGTTCCCATGGTGACGGGAGCCAGGGCCAGGCCGGCGATGGTGGCCACCCCGCCGATGGCGCTGGTGGAGCCGCCGGTGATCTGGGCGATCTTGGTCTTCTTGTTGAACTTGTCCAGGCCGTCTGCGAGGCTGTTGAGGTCGATGACGTGCATCCACAGGCTCTCGGCTCGCTCGGAGAACAGCTTGTTGAAGACCCGGATACCTTTTTGAACCTTGTCTGCCGTCACAGCGAACGCCCTGTGGAGAGGACACAAGATCAATGTTTTTTTTCATATCTTGTTTGTGGTATCCCTTGTGTTGACTCAGGGTCAAGGTGACCCGCAGGCCTAAAAAATGTGTTTATGGCATCCCTTGTGTTGTATCTTGGTACAAGTGACCCGATGGCCTGAAAAAATGTGTTTATGGTATTCCTTGTGTTGTATCTGGGTCAAGGTGACCTGAAAGCCATGAAAACTAATTAATAAAGTGTTTGTGGACAACTTGAGATGACACAAGGGATACCTCAAACACATTTGTTTTCAGACCTTTGGGTCACTTTGTTGACCCTGAGATAACAAGGGATGCCATGAACATATTTCTTTCAGGCCTTTGGGTCACCTTGACCCAGATACAACACAAGGGATACCATAAACACATTTGTTTTCAGGCTTTTGGGTCACCTTGACCCAGAGACAACAAGGGTTATGGTGTTCTATGAAACTAACATGAATGGGTTAGTTAATTAAATGTCAAATAGGGCCCAATATCATTTGGAATGATTTGAACGATTTTTCTTCATTCATAATAAATAATCATCCTTAAATATACCTAAGATACATTATGCGTCTTCTGTAAACCAGAAATTAATAACTGCCAGATGGTTTAATATCACAAAAGGAACATTTCTAAATACTCTGACCTCAATCAATCCAGACAAATCTCTCTTTGATCTGATATTTCTTACTTGACTTCTTCCTTCTCCGTCATGTCTTCATTCTGAGGCACATCCTCCCAGGCTGAGGACGGAAATAAATAAAAAAGTTAAAATCCAGGTCTATTGGTCACATGGTTTCTATTCTTAAGAACATATTGAATAAGGTGTTTTGACTCACGCTCCACGGTGTTCCACCACTCCATGAGATTGACCTCATCCTGAAATCATTTCAACAAAAAGTTACTTTTTAGTTTTAATCTTTACCATTAAGATTAGGTCCAGAAACAAACCTCGTCATCTTCGGGTTCAGCCGGGTCGAGACGGAAATCCTCCAGCTGGTCGAACAGAGTCCTGTCGGGCTGGGTGGACAGAAACAGTTGGTCATGTTGACGAACACTAACACTGGCGCTACGCGCTAACATGAAATGACGCGACAGCTTCTTCTTCTACTACTATTTAACGATGATTTCAACCAGCTGTAGGAACACTATCGCCACCTGCTGGCAGCACGTTTGGTTTGGATCAAGAAATATGAGAAACTAAATATTCAAGAGATATTTATGCTGGTATCAGCACCGAAATGCACCTGTAATATATATATATATATAAAGTAACTTCCGTTTACAACGTCAACGTCATTAAGATGGAGCCGTTTAGTGTAGAAAGTGTCCATCGATCCATACTCAGTTTTGTGTGCGTTTTAATGACAATTTAGTGTGTATGGAGCACTACATTTACATATTAAGAACTGAGACGCACTTATGCAATAAAAATACTAAGTTTAAGTACGCAAGTATGTGATTTGAAGACACAGCTATAGATCATTGATGTCCACAATTAAACAGAAACTTCCAAACACAGCAAAAAATCATGATAATAATCCGTCCATCGATCGATACTCAGTTTTGTGTGCGTTTTAATGACAATTTAGTGTGTATGGGGCACTACATTTCACATATTAAGAACCGAGACGCACTTATGCACTAAAAATACTAAGTTTAAGTACGCAAGTATGCGATTTGAAGACACGGCTATAGATCATTGATGTCCACAATTAAACTTCCAAACACAGCAAAAAAATCATGATTATAATTTGATCGTCCAGTGTCAAACACAGCAATAATAAAGATATAAATATACATTTTTGTCCGGCCTCGGTTAAGACAGCCCAAGGATATTAACCCTTAATGTGGTTACATTGGACGCCAAAGTTATTGTTCTTTAATAATAAAATAACTGACTGATTTTTTCTCATCTTTTTTTTTTAATCATAAAAAGGTGGTTATACTACACATTTAGAATATTACTAATTTACTACGTTTCTTGGTTGTACTTTGTTTTCTTTGGTTGAGCTTTACTTCATTTGTTTTTACTTCAAACAACTTTTGTTGAGTCACCGTCACACACACACACACACACACGTTTAGTTATTCCAGGGTGAACGTGAGACTCTGGAAAGCACCGCCTGTCTCACGGCAGGTCTTGAGTCTTGACAAGATGTCAAACTTGGAGTCGAAACTGACGACCGAGGAGGGTTTTGTCACGTCATTCAATGCAGAAATACTCGTGAAATTCTGCTGACTCATCAGTGAATTCTGGGTAGAAACTCCACTCTAAGAAGCACTTTTAAAAAAACCTCATTTGGTTGGTACATGTTAAGTCAATTGAAAATGCATTGTTGTGAAGGTGGAAGTGGCAGTAAAAGTGCAGTGAATCAGGATTTTTATGTTTTTTTGCAGAAGTAAACTCAGGGCACATGTTGAAAAAAAAGGGAAGCGGTGAAACCAGTTTGGACGCGTCACTGCTCTGATCTCATCTGGCGTTCTAGACGTGCACAAACACGGCCGCCTGGGTCTTGTGTCAAGAATTCAGGTCACAAGTAAAAAAAAACAGGGACAGCGAGTCGCTTGAGAGGATCCTGGCCAGAGGAGGAGGAGCAGGAAGTGAACGCATCCCAGTCTGGGAATACCAGCACTGAGCCAAGGATCTGATTTGAGATAACAGGAAACACACAATGATCTAGAAAAACATAATCAAACAATCCCGCAGTGGTCAGTAATTTGCATCCAAAATTTTAAGAAAGGACTTTAGATTTGACATGTTTATGTCATTAACGTTCTACATGAGTCAGTGTTTGAATGTTGCCGTGGAAATGTCGCCAGTGACGTTTTATTTGACTGACGGTGAAATTAACAACACAGAACAAACCCTTATCCAAATAACCATGGTCTGGCAGCGAAAAGCTTTATTAACTTTTATTTATAATACTCCCCGTTTTATTGTCCAAGTATATATTTCTGCCAATTTGATCTCTTTTCTTTTTTTTGTACGATTTCATTATTTTTATAACTCGTCAAATCTTGACAAAAAAATATGCCATTATTATCCTGACATATAATCAATGTTCTCATTGTTTTTAAATCACCTAAATCCAGACAGTAAACCTCATGAGAAGTCTCACGTGTTACTTGGTCAAATATCAGTCACATGACACTGGTATTTGATCACAAGGTCATATCAGCTCAAAGGTATTAACCACGGGCTTTGTTAGCAGGTATTTGTAAAATATAAAAATACGCAGCACAGTTTACTAAATCAAGGGTAAAGCTCTAACTCAACGACAAGCAACTTAAGCAAATATTATTATCATCATCATCAGTTTTGTAGGCACATTGGATCACAAAATCACGGCCTTGTACATAAATACTTAGAAATACATGCTCTCTTTAAAGGGACACGATCAGAGTTGGAGAGAATGAATGTGTGTTTTTACCTCTGGAACGTTGTCACCATCCTTCATCTGTACCACCTTGGCCTGAATCCACGAGAAAGAAAAAAAAGTGTATTAACGATGACATGGTGTGACGTTAAATAAGAAAAGCATCGTAATCTTATATTTATTATAACCCCTGAATTAAGGTTATAATCTCAGGTTGTACAAATTGGTGAAGCCCGGCGGGTTCACTTTGGGTTTAAACCAATAGCGAAGCGGTTAGAGGGCGAGCACCAAATGAAGTAGAACTTGAAATGTTTCTAGCGATAGTTGGCGACAGAATAGAATTAATAATTGAGTTTTTTCATCAGTTTTCATTAAAGAAATGTCCTCCTGTCTTTGGTAACTGAATTGATTTATAGTCATTATATATCTTTTTCTTTAATGATTTCCTCTTTTCTCTTCCAGGATCTTTCCTGCAGTTTCTTCACTATGGACGTTGACACCATATTAAGGTTCAATTATTGTGTCGTCACTTTGTTCACTTCTATTACCTCGTGGGTCGAAGAATCTCCTCGATGTTAAGATTTTTGTTTTCTGAAAAAGGACAAAAATTTCCGGAGCTTCACTCCGACCGTACCTTGACTTGAGGCATGAAGGGGTTGAATCTCTTCGGCTTCTTGGCTTTGACCTACAGAGTCGTCACACTCTGTCACACACTTAACAAAATCACACAAAATAAACACTAGATAGATTAAAAACCTCCGCTTTAGCCTTGACCTTCTTATCCTCTTCTTTCCTTGACGTTTCCGGGTCGTCGTCGCCGAGCCCCTCGTCGTCAGACTGAGCCTGATCAACACACAAGTGGTCTGAGCCGTGACCCACAACTTCAAACTTCAACTCGTCTACCTTTGCGGCCCCTCGTGACGCGAAGGGATTGCGATGCTTGGGTTTCTTTCTGGTCTGTAAAAAAGAGACGCCGTTGAAAGACTGAAAACTGGAAGAACTTCATTTCTTATCTGCCCTCATTCAATCTTATCCAAGACTTGAAATATGAAGAGAAGAAATCTAAAGCCGGGTTATCAACAACGGCACGACATCAGAGGGGAAGTTAAATAATTAGTATTTTCTGTGTAGTTTAATGAACGTTTTTAAGTTCCCTGAGAGACAAAGCTGTCCAGGCATTGGCCTGCTCCAACCATTATAAAAAAACATTCTTGTTATTTAAAAAAAACACACAGATTATCTACGATTTCAAACCGTAAAGTTATCAGGAACCTAAAACTTGAAACACATATTTAAAAGCCTTCAGGCCACACATGTTTTTTCTTCTGGTTTTGCATGTGATAATACACAGGAAACCAGGAAGTAGGAACAATATATATTTACACAAAACAGTATTTTTGCAACTCACAAAATCGTTCCAGTAAAAAAATTAGAGACAAATTAATCATATAAACTTACAGTTTCATCGCCGTCTCCTTTGAGGGTTTCGTCATCAGACTGGTTCTGTTGGAACATTTTTTAAAAACGTTGTTATCTTGTGGTTCAGAATCACATGTAGGTAGAAGAAATAGTTGGTTTCATATCCAAATAAAACTTCAAACATCAACTGCACCTGATATACCTTTTTAGATTTGGTCAATCTGCTCAGCTGCTAAAATGACAAAAGTTTGTAGTATCACCAAAAACTCGGATTGTTTTTTTACATTTCTTACCTCCTCGGTGGGTCGAGCAGGAACCACGGGAGCAGCCATGTCGTCGTCCTGCAGCGTGAGACGCATTCAGAAAACGTTCTCGAGCAGATGAAAGGCAAAACATGTCGGACCGTACCTGTTGCTCCTCGGAGTCCTTGTGGAACCACGTCGACATCCCTCCTCTCTTCTCCTGCAAGTCCATGTCAGTTACTTCTCTCTCGCTCACAGGACGCCGACATCCATGTCTCACTAACCTCTCCAGCTGGCCTGAGTGGAAGTGGTGGAGTTTCACTTCTGTCCTTCTTCTCGTTTTGGAGCGCGTTGTTGTTGACCTGACAAAGACACGCAGACAAACAGTCACGCCTAGTTTGAGGGAAATTAGTTGGAAAGGGATGTGACGAAGCTCCATGTAAATTTGGGTAGGAAAATATATGAGGATAGACTTTAGACTTTCTTTTATTGTCATTGCACAGAAACAACACTGCAGTGAAACTGGCAACGAAATTTCATTGCTTGGCAACCGATAAAAAAAAACACAGCTTAGAGTGAATGTATACAAAAAAAAAGTATAAATATAAATAAGTTAACAATAGTGCAATATAGTATAAACAGAATTGTAAATTTTGATGGTAGAGAACATACTGTTTTCCTTCTATTAATAACATTACAGTTATGACAAAAATTCACCTTTAAAAATGATTATTATTAAAAAGCACAAACCATTTTTGACTTCTTTCCTGGTTGTTTGGCATTTTGTCTCTCCTCTGCTTCCTGTAGAACAAAGAGAATTACACATATAAACCTTTTTGTTTCATAAAAAACAATTTAGTATACACATGCTGTCTAGCAACCAGTAGCTAGCTACAATGCTAACAATGCTAAAACGGTAGCATGGCAACAGACTTTAAAGCTTTCTCAGAATTGCTAATAATACATTGTGATCTCGATATTATACACCCAAACTAGACACAATTATTAAACAAACATCATATCAACAATGCATTTAATTCGCAATACCTAGATGTTAAGAGTAAACAGTTGCTAGCAAAGCTAACGGCTAGCGAAGCTAACAGCTAGCACAGCTATGCTACAAGACGATTTATGTAAACATCGTTGATAATTTCGAAAAAGAGGCTCAGAATTTATTAAATCTTACTTTGAATTATTTTTTTAGTAAAGATTTCGATTTTTAAAACTAACCTTTTTATTGCCTGATGACCTCTCGGTGTTTTTGGACGAATCCTCGTCTTCCGACTCCGACTGTTTGTCCTGCTCGAAAGAAATGACTTATTTTCTAATCTTTTCATCACAATTATTTATTTATTTTATGGTTACATTTTTTTTAATTACCTTTGCAGCTCGAAACGGGTTCAACTTTGTGAAGGCATCAGACAGTTTGCTCTGGAAAATTAAACCAAAATTAACACTTAAATTATCATATAATTATAACATAAAAGGAAAAAAATCTAACCGGTTTGTGTGCGCTTTGGTTCTCCTTGTTGTCGGAAAGATCATCGTCACTGTCTGCCGTCTTCTCCTGCAGAGAAAAATATACATTTTTAACAATTAAACGAAAGACAAAGTCATTAGTTTGAAACATCTAAACATTAGGAACATTCTGAGTTTGATGAGGTTTCAAAAATGTAACGTACTTGTCTGTCGGGGTTGAACGTGTTCTTCATCATGGCACTGAAACCGTTCTAAAAAAGACAATATGTGATTTAGCTTTTTTGGTTTTTGCTCGTTCGCCACAATGACGGAGTGTTTTCCTCACTTAATCACCCTAAATAAACAAGAGTGACACACCTGTTTAGCTCGAGGCTTTTCTCCGGTGGAGAGGCGTTCGTCCTCCACGTCCTCCTGTTTGTCTTTCGGCTGATTAAACATTTAATTTTTTTACTTCCTTCATGCATATCTAATGTAAATCCAAACGCATGTCGGATTAACTCACCTGAGAGGAAAATGGATTCTTGGGTTTTTTGGTGGCTCCGCCCTGACAAGTCAGACGCATTTTAATCCTCGACTTATTTCGTATAAAGAGTCGTTAATGTTGTTTCTTACCTTCACAGGTTTCTCTGACAAACTGTCGCTGCTCGCCGAGAGTTCAACGTCCAGCGACAAACTATCCTGTTGATGCACGACGTGTATAGTTTAAATATCAAAAACATTTTTTTTTTACAGTTTAATGTGGTTTACTCACCTGTGATTTAGCTCCTTGCAGTTTGGGTTTCTTGAACACACCACTGAAGAGTCCTCCCTTCTCCTGTGGGGAAACAAATGTATACTAGAAGTGAACAATCGTATTTCCTCGGGGGCCACTTTATAAACAACCGTGGCTGTTCTAAGGGGCCGTCGAAGTCGAAAGAAGGAATTTTATATGATGGGAAAATTTCAAGATCAATAAATAAATAATAATAATAATAATTTTATTTTATTTAATTTCTTTCTTTCTTTATTGTAATGAATCCGTTTAATTTATAATTATTGAATATACATTTTATTCAAAAATATATTATATAAAAACAAAAACCCATAAGAAGGAAAAATAAAAGGCAAAACCAAAGGAGAATAAAGATTTTCAAACAAAGATCTTTAGGAAAATATATGTTTAAAAAAAAAGGCCTGACAAAGAAATGACATTATGACAGACAATAAAAAACATAAATTGCTTGATATTTCATTTTATATACATTTTATTTTAAAATATCGTATAAAAGCTACGAGAAAAGATCCAAGTAGGGTTGACCTAGTAATAGTATTTATGGAAAGTGATTTTAAACGTTTCTAAATGGCCAGTTTTATTATGATAAGTTCATGTGGCCGCATAGAAGGAGTCAGGGGGACCGTGTGTGGCCCCCAGACTGCACTTTTTCCAGGTGTGATACATACACTGATTATTAGTTAGAAATATCAAACAATATTCACAGGAATTATACTATGGAAGACCTGTGTATTTACTCAAAATCTATACAAATATCTTAAATAAATATTTAGTTATAGTATTTGTGTTCTCACCTTCGTGCTTCCTTCCGACAGATCGTCTTTGCTTCCCGAGCGCTCGCCAGATTCCAATAAATCCTCCTGATCGACCGTATGAACAGATTTAACAAATTAAAACGAGAGAAACTTTGAATATTTAAAAAGATGAAAGACAACAAACCGTTGATTTGGTTCGTGCGAAAGGTTTCTTGAACATTCCACTGAACATCCCACTCGACTCCTGAACAGAAAGAAAGTTGAAAAATGTACTTTCCTCTTACATCGACCCTAACATAGACCCCATCATAGACCCTATCATAGACCCCATCATAGACCACATTATAGACCCCATCATAGACCACATTATAGACCCCATCATAGACCCTTACATCGACCCTATCATAGACCCTATAATAGACCCTATAATAGACCCCATCATAGACCCTATCATAGATCCTTACATAGACCCTATCAAAGACCCCATCATAGATCCCATCATAGACCACATTATAGACCCCATCATAGACCACATTATAGACCCCATCATAGACCCCATCATCGACCCTATAATAGACCCCATCATCGACCCCATCAAAAGACCCTTACATTGACCCCACCATGGACCCCACCATGGACCCTTACATCGACCCCATTAAAAGACCCCATCATCAACCCTTACATCGACCCCATCATCAACCCTTACATCGACCCTATCATAGACCCCATCATAGACCCCATTAAAAGACCCCATCATCAACCCTTACATCAACCCCATCATAGACCCTTATATAGACCCTATCATCGACCCCATCATCGACCCTATCATAGACCCCATCATAGACCCCATCATAGACCCCATCATAGACCCCATCATAGACCCCATTTAAAGACCCCATTTAAAGACCCCATCATCGACCCTATCATAGACCCCATCATAGACCCCATCATAGACCCCATCATAGACCCCATCGTAGACCCCATCGTAGACCCCATCATAGACCCCATTAAAAGACCCCATCATCAACCCTTACATCAACCCCATCATAGACCCTTACATCAACTCCATCATTGACCCTTATATAGACCCTATCATCGACCCCATCATAGACCCCATCATAGACCCCATTTAAAGACCCCATCATCAACCCTTACATCAACCCTATCATAGACCCTTACATCAACTCCATCATAGACCCTTATATAGACCCTATCATCGACCCCATCAAAAGACCCTTACATCGACCCCATCGTCGACCCTTACACAGACCCATTTTGGGCCCTTGTGCAATGGAGTTTGACACGTACAAGTTACAACATTGAAAAGGTAATTTTAAAGGCATTCATAAAAATGTTTAAAAGAAGAAAAGTTTCTTTAAAAGTTTCTCACCTTCGTGTTTCCTTCCGACAGATCGTCTTTGCTTCCCGAGCGCTCGCCAGACTCCAATAAATCCTCCTGATCGACCGTATGAACAGATTTAACATTAAAACAAGAGAGAAACTTTGAATATTTGAAAAGATGAAAGACAACAAACCGTTGATTTGGTTCGTGCGAAAGGTTTCTTGAACATTCCACTGAACATCCCACTCGACTCCTGAACAGAAAGAAAGTTGAAAAAAGGTGGTTTTTCCTCAACATCAAACGGACGTGTCGACACCAACCTTGGCTGGATTGTCGTGACTGTTGGAGCGTTCTTCAGCTGCAGATAAATCCTCCTGCACAGATGGAACGACTCAAGTTTCAACGACATCACTATTTAAAAAGCTCACTCTCACCTGAGACTGCGTTCGAGAGCCGTAGGGTTTCGGGGATTTCTTGAAAATCCCGCCAAACACTCCTCCCGACTCCTGCGGGAAATAAATTATTATTTAAAAAGTGCCTTAATATTAAGACTTCTATTTAATCACCTTAGTGTTTTGATTGACAGCCAGGTTGTCGGTGCTGCTTGTTGTTTCTCCAGGTGCAGACAAGTCTTCCTGAAAAACACGTTTATATATTAAGCCCAGAAATACAATAAATATTTTTGAAGAATGTGTGTAAACGTGTTATATGGATATCAATATTCAAATTATTATAGTCATTTTTTGGGGCGGGGGGTTTGTAAGCATTTACACAAAAAAGCAATTTTTTTAACGTAAATTTGAATTAAAAATAAATAAATCTATATTAAAACATAAATCAACTTACCATATTTTCTGCACTACATGTTGTTTTGTTAGAAAATTAAATGCTTTAAATGCACCTTACAGTCTTAAAAATACGGTAATATTTATATTAAAAAAATTCTAATAATTATAAATAAAATTCAAATAAATATAAAAATTAGATTTCATTAAAAAAAAAATTATAATAATTAATAGGAATATTTCAAATATAAAAAGGTTTTTCTTTTTTCCCGCAGCCGTCCTTCCACAGTAATGTTTGTATTAAAGGGTGTTTATTCCACCGGGAGCCATGACATCGAGACGTTCACGAGTGAAATGTCACAGCAGGTCCATGTCTTGCTCAAGGGCACGCACAGAAGTTTATAAAGTCAATAAGCTCCTCTCAGAGTAACCAAAACATGAAGGAAAAATACCTGAGACTCGGCCCGTTTGGGAGATCTTTTGAACATTCCGAACATTCCTCCCGACTCCTAGAAAAGAAGATTGAATTTATTCGCCGAATCTTTTTTTATGACGACGTACGAATGATTTCTTCCTCCACCTTGTTGCTTTCAGACATGTTGCCGTCACTCTTGGCAAGATCCAGAAAATCCTGGGAGAAAAAAAATAAATCCATCGATCATTCAAGGACTTTAAAAAAAAAAAGAATAAGGTGAGTCAAGAATCACCTGCGAGTGTTTTCGGGCATGTCGGGGTTTTGGCTTCGGTTTGACCTCTACGACCTCGGATTTATCCTACGATTGAAAAGCACAAGTTTCAGTTATTCAAACTTTCCGTCATTGAATTTGTGACCCTGAACGCACCTTAGACGAGTGATTGTTGTTTGACACGTTTTCTTTGCTACTACTCAGCTCCTAAAAAAATACATGGACATTTAACTTAAACAAATATTTTCAGACACATGTGTGTAAACAAGTGTATATAAGATGAAGAGAGCAGCAGCAGAACATGAAAATGTTTAATTTCCTGATGAGGAAAACTGTATTTTTTGAAGAATGATCTCAGATTTCAAGAAGGAAACGTATGTAGCAGGAAAGAAGCTTCGACAACAAACCTCTTCTCTGCCAGATTTCTTCTTGAACATTCCTTTAAAAACTCCACCTTTGTCCTGAAACGGAAACAATTTAACTCTGAAGTACGAGTCTGTGTTTCACGCTCACCTTCGTGTTGTCGCTCAGGCTGTCGCTGCTTTTGGAAAGTTCACTGGCGACTGATAAATTGTCCTGAAAACACAAATACAAAGTGTTTTTTTTCATAATAAACTAATTTTATATCTGATACATCATCATTTTAACTGCTTTTTATTGTAATATAATTCTTATTTTTTCTAAATTTTATTTTACATTCTTAAATAAATACATACATTATTTCTACAAATTATAGAATAATTAACCAAATATTATTAATTATTCTAATTTAATATTTATCGTTTTTTGTTTATATTGTGTTTTTTTTTGTGATATAAATACAAATAATTCCACAGTTATTCTTTACAATTTATTTCACATAATCATTCTTTAATGAGTATTTTTATTATTTATTTTTAAACGTCAAGATTGTCACGTGTTGTACTAACCTGCTGCGACTCCTCTTTTGTTTTTCCTGACTTCCTGAACATACCATGGAACACACCACCGACGTCCTGAAACAAGAGACGTTACAACCAACTCTAAAACCAAATATTACTTCTTTTTTTTTTTAAATATTACTTCATATGTACGGAATAATTAAATACTTAATTAAAATAAAAATCAATAAATTACTTTTTAATGTTTCCCGTTTGCTTGTGTTGTCGTGGGTCATTTTTGAAATAATATAATATCAAGAATACCATTTTTTATTTCCAATAGAGGAAAAAAAACACATTTGACTAATAAAAGTGTTGGTTAAATAAATAAAAGTTAAATTTTTACATCAGTGACTGAAAAGATGCAGAAAAAAAAAGACTTACTTTTGTGTCACCGAGGCTGTCGTTGCTCTTTGAAAGTTCACGGCTGACGGACAGATCCTCCTGCAGAGAAGGAACGGTGTTGGTTTACAAGGCATTTACATGTTGCAGTTACATTTAAAACACTTGCAAACAAACACATGATCGTACGAGACAGAAACACCTTGTGGTTCACCTGAGCAGACGGTTCCGCAGATCTGGAGGATCTTTTGAACATCCCGCCAAACAGGGCGGCTTTTTGCTGAATCGAAGGGAGATATAGAAAAGCATGAGAACTACACTTCTTTAGTTAGGGGTTAATATCAATCAAGAGCGTCCGGCGGGCCTTTCGCGACCCATGACATGATAATCCCCTTTAAGTTTTCAAGTTTTTAAGTGGGGCAGAGCACTACATTTTTGCTCAACGTCAGAAGGTTAAATAATAAGTTAATCACGTAAGTAAGTAACTTATATTTGTAGAGCGCTTTTCCAGACCAGGGTCACAAAGCGCTTAAATAATCAACAACTAATAACAATACACAATAAAATATAAACTTAAAAAGGTTAAGATAACACCGAAAACAACACAGGAGTCTCAAAGAATCAGGGAAAAGCCTGCAGGAATAAAAATGTCTTGAGATTATAATTCATAAAGCTACGATTATATAGTTAAGATGGGAGAGATATTTCAAATAAAATTGGACTAAAATTCACACTAAAACACGCAAAAAAATCCATAAAACATTAAGCAACAAAGTGCAAGTTTGAGACCCCTGATCTAGAGTGGTTAAATATATTATTTTTAAATAAATACCCAACTGGTATCAAACAAATCTGTGTCGGTTATTGAAACTAGAAGTCAGTATTTGGTTGGTGGGCTTTAAAAAGTCTCTGCCCCCGCGGCCGCAGAGCGTGTTGATCCGGCTCTGGCTCGCAATGTGGCGGCATCAGTTTCTACTTTTGTTCAAAACAATAAAAAGATAAAGCAGACGTTTCTACTCGATCTCTGCCACAGACTCTGACTGTTGTTGTTGTTGTTGTTGCGAGTTTAAAACTCGAGGCGAGTTTCGGTCGCGTTTGACATTGAACGCGTTCAGGTCGAGTCGGAATTTCTGGAGTCGAACCTCGAAACATACACAACAGAGACACACAACACAACACAACACAACACAACTCACAGCGACTCCACCTCCTTCACATTCCAGATCCAGATTATCATACCGGTCCTGTCCGAAAAAAAGGTCAAAACAATCCGTTTAAAACACTATAAAGTAGCGTAAAAGTGCGGGTTTCAAACTCTCCTCCTGCCAGTGAACTCACCATCATCCTCTACAGACCCAGACTCAGGGTTCGGTACAAAAACGAGTCGATTTACGTCCTTTTTTTTTGCGTTGGTTCTGGTGTCTGTGAGGTGAACTGGATCCTCCCTGCTTGACTCAAACACCCGAGAGACTCCCGGGGGTGTGTTCTTGACGCCTCTGATAAACAACACCGAACACTCCCACGCCCAGCCGGTTCCTGAACTCACCTGTGCTGATGACTCCTCGTGGGGGCGTGGTCTGTGTCCCACGGGAGCTGCTGTGCTGTGTTCAAGTGTGGCTCGGATTTTTACGCTGCATACTTTTAGATAGTTTTTTGTTTTGAAATATAATTCCCTTTGGTTTTGATTTCAATTTAATACATTTACGTGTGACTTCTAATGCTGCAATATTATTCTAAAAATATTTTTTATTATTGTAGGAACGGGTCTTACGACGTTAATATTAAAAAAGTAAAGTTAATAAAGTTCAACTAATGTGTTGATTTAAGTGTGTCTTTAATAGTTATTTCAGTGTGTGTCTGCTTGTACAAAAACTCTATTTTCATTGAAATATTTGCATTAGAAAATGATCTCAAGCCCCGCCCACTGAAATCGCTTCCATAACCACACCCACTCTGCTGTGATTGGTCATGCACCGAGGTTTGTCACCGCGTGTCATCAATCCCGAAGGTCTCCACCTCCAAGGGACTTGCTGTGTAAACAAAGTGGGGTGTTATTACAGCTGGCTGGAGGAGGAGGGAAGCCATTATGACGTCATAATGAACTCTCGTAACCTCTCGTTCGCCCAGATTTCAGACGACCTTTTTAAAGTAATAAGTTCAAAACGTGGTCATGATGAGGGACTTACTGCATCTTGGAGAGGAAGACTTTAACATTTGAAAAATAAGTCAGGAGCGTTTGGTTTTCATATTTGTTAACCTTTATTGAATGATTTCGAGACATGATTCAGACGTTTTTTCTTTCACAACCTCGTCTTGATCAGTGGGGTCTTCATGGTGTTAGCGGCGCCACCGTGACTCAGATGTTCTCTAAAGAATTCCTGGATCTTCGTCCACAAGTGAACCTCCGCGGCTACGTGGACACTGGGCTCACCGCCCCACAGGACCGGGAGATTCACGACCCCATGCGGGCTCGAGGCGCAGAAGGGTCCGTACGGCGGCTCCAGATGATGTCCCGATGACGGGTAGGACATGCTTTCGAAGTTATCCCTTCCATTGCGTTTCAGTCTGTCCACCATCTGATCCATGAAACTCTTGCTGTCCCAGTTCAGGTCGTCCTCTCCGGCCGCAAAGAGGAACCGGCCCTTGGCTCGTTCGATGGGGATCAGACTGCCCTCGTTGCGCTCGTCTTGAGGATTATTCAGACAGTTTTTCACCAAAAGTGCCCCCGATGGGGTTAATATCATCTTGCTATAGTCAACCTCCAGTGGAGAGAGGATCCTTTTCTTCCTGTAGTAAAGTGGAAAAGCAGAGTTGGCGTTGCAGCCATTGATCCACACCACTGCGTCAATGCCTTGCACAAAGGCAGCCAGGGAGAGGGCGATGTCCGAGCCTTTGGATCGGCCGATAACACCGATGCCATCACCGCTAACCTGCCAACGAAACCATCGGAGATGAAACAAAGACCCTTGAAGTCTTCTTGATCAACAACGACCATAGCTGTGTCTCAAATCACATACTTGCGTACTTAAACTTGGTATTTTTAGTGAATAAGTGTGTCTCAATTCTTAGTATGTGAAATGTAGTGCTCCATACACACTAAATTGTCACTAAAACACCTACAAAACTGAGTATGGATCGATGGACACTTTCTACTCTAAACGGCTCCATCTTAGTGACATTGACGTTGTAAACAGAAGTTACGTCATATATATATATATATATATATATATATATATTTTAAGTGCACAAGTGCGTCCCGATGAGCAGTGTGCGAAAATGTAGTGCGCAATGCACACTCAATTGGTGCACTCAAACAGTCAGAAAATTGAGTGGATCGATGGACACTTTCCACCCTTAACGGCCGCCATCTTAGTTGACAGTAAGATAAGCCACTGATGACGTGTCTTCGGAGCAGATATTCGCTTAAATGTCTGGAGAAAATCCTCATTTTACCACAAAACAACACAACAATAGTATTAACAGAATGAAAAACAACTTAATAACTTGTTTCGATTGGCGAAAAGTGCTGTCAAGTGTCGGCGATATGGTTCCAACGGCTTGTTGCAATAAGCGTTTAAAAGTAGTAGAAGAAGAAGCTGTCGAGTAATTTCCTGTAAGTATGTAGCGAGAGTGTTTGATTTGAGACAGTACTACCCTGTTGAAACACTGTGCAAGTTAGTGCACTGTGTAACAGTGTACTGTAAAGCAGTGCACTTAGAGAAGTATGCGATTTGAGACACAGCACATGTTTAATCGTAACCCGCACGAAACTCTACGTCCATAAATGTTTAACAATTGCGTCACCTTTGGATGTTGCCGCAGGAACTTGACAGCTTCTTCGAAGAAGTCCAAATGGATATCTCCCACGTTGCCCTTTTTCTTGAATACCGCCACAATCAGAACCACGTAACCTTTGTTGGCCAGAAGACAAGCTCGTCTCTCGTACATGAAGGTGGAGATATCCAACACACCCGGGAAAGGACCTTCACCTGATGGACACAAACAAGACCTTTTTTGTTAAGAAGATCTAACACGAGTATAAAATGACCAAACCTGGTGGTATGAAGAGGACTGCTTGAATGTTCTCCAGTGTCACAGTGATCCGGCTGAAACCGGGGGCCATCACGACCCGTTCGTGGATGGTCTCGGCCAGAGTCCCTCTTTTCTCATCTTCGTCGTGAACAGAAAACCTGACCACCTGTGGAAGTGTCACGTTGCTTTTTATAAAGTTTCTGTGCGGGGTGCCCGGCTGCATGGACCACAGGAGACCCATGGGTTCGACGCCCTTGTAGCTTCCGCCCAGAGATTCGTCTCGGACAACGTTGATGTCCCCGTGGCCGTCGGCTCTGTATTTGGCCCCGGAGCTGAAGTCCACTCCTTTGTCGTCCGTTAAACGGGCCCTAATGGTGACCTCCTGCCTGGACCTCAAACCGGACACTCTCACCTGGATCAGGTCGTCAAAGAGGGACCTGGCACTCGGGATCAGCCGCAGTTGGACTCGAGAGGACATTCCTGGAAGTATGTAAGTAAGTAAGTAATTTATATTTATAGAGCACTTT
This sequence comes from Callionymus lyra, assembly GCF_982586985.1. Classification (NCBI taxonomy): domain Eukaryota; kingdom Metazoa; phylum Chordata; class Actinopteri; order Syngnathiformes; family Callionymidae; genus Callionymus; species Callionymus lyra. The sequence goes on from NC_141833.1 coordinate 18,042,341, forward strand.
TCCAGATCAGGGTCACAAAGCGCTTAAACAATCAAAAGAAAACTAAAAATATATATACTTAAAAGGTCAAGATAACACCGAGACAAACACAGGAGTGTTCTGGATCAGAATCTACTGATGGAAGGTCTGACAATGAATAAATCTGAACGTAAGAACAAGAATTTTAAAGTTGATCCTGAAAGAAACTGGCAGCCAGTGAAGAGATTTAAAAATCGGAGAAATGTGAGTTATTCTACTAGAGAGGCTCAGAATTCTCACTGCAGAGTTCTGAAGCTCCTTCTTGATATGAAAACAAACTGTTACAATAGTCCGGACTAGAAGACACAAACGCATGGATTACAAGCTCCAGATCATGTTCTGACAACATTTTCCTAAGTTTAGAGATTTTTCTCAGTTGAAGGAAACAGTTTCTGGTCAGTTTTCTGCAGTGTTGAACTAGAGACAGGTCTTTGTCAAATACAACACCCAGTTCTACTTCATATTGGTGCTCCGCCCTCTAACAGCTTTGCTATTGGTTTACCCCGAGGCACCGCCTCGTCTCTGTGAAAGCTTAATGAACTCGCCACCCAGCAGGGGGCAGTCCACTTCCTATAAATCCGGGAAACACCCGCCACACTTCCTCCTTTACAACTCATCGATAAAGCTCCTGAAGGATCATGGCAGACGTAAGCATGAACATCAATGTAGACAGAGCGATGTGCCTGACGTGTGACACCCCCCTGGGGAGGGGACACACACATGTTTTCTGTTTTCTCTGCCCTGGCCCTGATCACGCGATTGCTGATTGTGGGGCCTGCCATGCGCTTCCCGTGGAGGTCCGACGGAGATGGGAGGCGTACGAGGGCTTTCGAGCCTCTTGACCAAGTCCCACTGAATATCTTGTCTTTCAAGGTATCACTCCTTACAACTCACTTAAGAGAGCGAGTGAGCTTTTTGCTCTCTCCACTAGCCCTGAGTGTCTTTCCTTTGGAGTCTTCATCTGCCACGGTAGATGCCCACGGGGTGAGCCGATCTCCTCCCAGAGGTTTTCTCATTGGGTGAGATCGGCCATTATCCAGGCCTACCAAGCAGCGGGTGGATCTGCTCCTAGCGGACTGAGGGCACATTCCACCCGTGGTGTGGCAGTCTCAGTGGCTCTTTTGCGGGGTTTGGTAGCAGAGGACATCTGCTCAGCTGCTTCTTGGGCGTCCACGTCAACCTTTGCTAAGGCCCATCTCCTTGACGTGACGGCGGGATCAGTAGCTCATACGGTTTTGAGTGCTGCCGTGTCCCCATCGAGGCCCACGGCTTCAGTAGACTTGGATCCTGGGCCGGGGGGGGCCCTAGCGATGCTGCTCCAGGAGCGGCGTCCAGCTTTATCCCGTCGGGCTTCGCCTTGGGTTTAAACCAATAGTGAAGCTGTTAGAGGGAGGAGCACCAATATGAAGTAGAACCCCTGAGTGATCTATCCTAATCTCAGGTTCTACGAATTGGTGCGAAGCCCTCTAACTTCGTCGCCCAGCAGCCCTTCTCGCTGAGTTTTCAGTTGGAGGAAGTGCGGCGGGTGTTTCTCGCCTTTATAGGAAGTGGACTGCCCCCTGCTGGGTGGCGAGTTCATTAAGCTTTCTCAGAGACGAGGCAGGGCCTCGAGGATAAACCAATAGCGAAGCAGTTAGAGGGCTTCGCACCAATTCATAGAACCTGAGATTATGATAGATAACTCAGGGTGTTTCTCATCCCTCAGTCTTCTCAGAAGTATGTGGGGTCCAAATAAACCTTAAATTAAGACAGTACTTGGTATAATCTTGTAAATGCTCATGTCATAGCAATGTAAGGCAAAGCAGTTTATTAGAAGTTTTAATAATCGTTATTCTAACATCCATTTGTAAAAAAAAACAACAACAGCTCATTTGAGTGAGCAATTGTTGGCCAACAGGAAAAATAGTTCCCGATCATCTCTCTTACTTGAATCGGTTGATTTTCTGTTCCAGATGGTCGCTGGGTTTTCAATGTCGTTCCAACTATTCTCACTCTCCGAGCTTAAAGTCAAATCTTGGTTGATGAGTTGTAAACACTTGCTTGTCTATTCTGTCTTATGTCCGACTCGCACGGGATAAGTATTACCTGGAGAAGTTGTGACAACTGCGTAGAACGTCTTGAGTTTTAATCCCGTGTGACATGGAGGAGGGTCCATCTGCAGCCAGTAATATCAGACGGAACGTTAATCCAGACAGGAAGTTGTTTCAGACGAGTGATTTTTTTTTTAAAGTGCCATTTTGAAATACCTGTTTTATTTTTACCATTATAGAGAATCCCTCAATGTTTTAAGATACAAGTTTTTGCATATTGTCTCAAAATCAAACATAAATTAGTGTTTATTGGTATAAAATCCTGAACAGTTTACCAAACAGACACTGGAACACTGTATACAATATCTTGTCAGTGTCCTTCTTTGTATCTGAATAAAACCAATATAATGCCTAAATATGAGACACTTTCAACAGTGGTTCTCATCTGATGTATTCATTTTTGCATTGCTGTGAAGATTCATTTAGATGTTAACGACACATACATATTAATAACATTATTGAAAGACACAGTGGCACTGTTCTTAAAATGTATTTACATAAAACATCCAAACAACAAAAAGGAACAAACAAACCACCTAACCCAAACTATGAAATAAAAAACTTATCTCTCTGTCATCATGGTTTTCTGTACTGCAATGAATTGGTTAGACATGGGTTCTTCACACAGTAATTCAATGTTGTAGGACTTGTCTTTCATGGAAGTCCCCAAAGTTCTCCCTCAGAAACAGGGTCCACCATTTCCTTAGTGTTGGAAGGTCAGACTGGAAGACAAATATGTATTGGAAGAACTCAATGTTAACAGAGGTTAATATTTTCATTGGCACATACTGCTGTGAAGTGGAACGGTGCCGCAAACTGTGAGTTTGAGATCCACTGATCTAGAGTCGTTACATATATTATTTCTAATAAATATTCAACAGGTGTCAAACAAATCCGTCTCGGTTATTGAACTAGAACTCAGTATTTGGTTGGTGTTCTTTCAAAAAGTTTCTGCCCCTGCGGCCGCAGAGCGTGTTGATCCGGCCCTGGCTCGCAATGTGGTGGCATCAGTTTCTACTTTTGTGCTTCAAACAATAAAAAAGATAAACCAGACATTTCTACTCGATCCCTGCCACAGACTTTGACTGTTGTAATTGCGAGTTTCGGTCGCGTTTGACTTTGAACGCGTTCGGGTTGAGTCGGAACTTCTGGAGTCGAACCTCGAAACACACACAACAGAGTCACACAACACAACACAACTCACAGCGACTCCACCTCTTTCACATTCCAGATTCTACTTCATATTGGTGCTCCGCCCTCTAACTGCTTCGCTATTGGTTTACCCCGAGGCACCGCCTCTGAGAAAGCTAAATGAACTCGCCACCCAGCAGGGGGCAGTCCACTTCCTATAAAGGCAGGAAACACCCGCCGCACTTCCTCCTTCAAAACTCAGCACAAAGCTCCTGAAAGTGGAATGTGATGATGGCGAATGAATATTGAAGTGAACAAATGTGTGTGCATGAAGTGCTAAGACTCGCTGAAGAGGGGAGACACACATGTCTGCTTCATTTGCCTAGGCCAAAATCACACGATGACTGATTGTGTGGCCTGCCGAGCGCTTCCCACAGCTTTTGACAGTGACGGGAAGCGTTCGAGGCTTGTGGACCCATGCCGCCTCAGAGATCATGATTATGATCAAGACAGGTTAATGCAATGTTGTTTAAGAAAAACAAACAACATGGCAGTCCTGTGCGGTGCACTCGACAAGCTCACGTTCCAACGTGATGAGAAGAAAAAGGTTGTTTGGCCCTGATGAGTCGAGCTGAGTCGTCCCTCTATCGTGAAAGGATTAATGCCACAATCAGGAAAATACACATTTCCAGACCACGACGAGGTGGACGACTGGCTCGCTGCATGGAGTCGGCCATGAGGTATGCGAGAGCGATCCAGGTAAGTATCTCTTGCAGGCCACATGGCCCTCCTGCAGCGCACTCGACGGGTTCACCTGAGAGAGATGTTAGTAGTGTGCATGTGTTTCCGCCTGTGAGTGTGACATATTCACAGGCGTTATTATAAACTTTTGCCGCTAATGCTAAGCTAACATGCTCCGCCGTTCATAGACAGCGAGAGTTTCCTCTCAGAACACAGTTCGAAGGATGTTTTTAAACCCCTTCGTCCGGGTCATGCCGATACTGTAATAACGGAGTCTGTCCACACGAATGAGGGGCAGACTCCAACCATGTGTTTTATTTATAAACGAGCAGATGTCCGCGAGGCCGGCTGAGTCAGCTGTGTTACTTCCGCGCCGACCAGCGCTACTGCCCGACAGCGCTTGACAGATGATGAGGTAAGTGGAACTAGTCCGGACATGTCTATGTTGACTGGAGGTTGTTCCTTCCCCCACAGCGCTGTCAACAAGCACTGGCACCGTGGAGGATGTCACGTATGGCGGCGGAAAAAAAGAAAACGCCATGGAACTGATGCAACATGGCGCTTTTGCGTGAGTTTTCTCGCCGTTCTGAGACCAGGCGAGAGGAGCCCCTTCTGGTCGATCATCTGGAGAGGTGCGTGGCGGTTGGATCTCACGAGTGATGAGCAGGTCAGGACTGCCAGCGGAGCTTGAGAATGTACTGGACGCGGTGAATGATGCGGTGCCGACGCGTGCGCGACATGTTATGAACTCACATCAGCTCCGGGTAAATTCTCCAGCACATTCCTCCACATCTCTGGTTTTTCAGCTCCGGTGACACTAAGGAGTGGGAGACTTCCCGGGGGGAAAAGGGAACGTGCAAGACGCATCTGAGGTTCTCACGCGCACTTGCGCTTTTCTCCCACAGAGCCGGATTTTATGTATGAGAGTGGGGGTTCTAGTGAATTGAGCTCGAATACATGCTCTTTTGATTCAAGAGATAGAGAAGCGGCTTGTGTGATGCCCTTTTCGTCTACGGCCCGCTTTGGGACGGTCGCGGGGGCGGGACGGAGGACAACCCAAAGTTCGTCAGGGCTGTGGTTTTGACAGAACATTATTCGGCTTGGAGTCGCCTGGTTTTACTTCATTCCAGATGGGAGAGGGAAGTAATCATTGCGCTCCAATTTGCCCGTCAACCCCCGCGTTTTTCAGGGATTCTCTGGACACGCGTGGCAGAGCAGGAAAAATGATCCTGTCTAAGAAACAAGGTCTCTACTCTGCTGCAGTAGAGCTGGTTCCTATAGCAGAGATGATGACAGGGTTTCACTCTCGGTACTTCCTTGTGCCAAAGAAGACCGGGGGTTGGAGCACCATACTGGACCTCAGCTATTTGAACAAATTCATAGCTACCCGCCTGTTCCGCATGTTGACGGTCAAGAAACTGCTCACAGGTGTAAGTCCAGGAGATTGGATGACATCTATCAATTCAATTCAATTTTATTTTATTTAAAGTGTCTTATCATAACAAAGTTATCTCAAGACACTATACAGTTGAAATAAGACTACAGTTGATTAAGGAAAAATAGATCCCAGCAATTCAACAAAGAGCAAGAAACAAAACACTGTACAGTGAGCTGTACAGTGAGCAATGGCGAGGAAAAACTTCCTTTTAGAAGGCAGAAACCTCGAGCGGAACCTGACTCATTGTTGACGGCCTGCCGCTTTGACCGGCTGGGAGGAAGGATGGGGGGGTAGACAGATGGATAAGGAGAGGAGTGAGGGAGGATATAGTGAGAGAAAAGAGGAGAGTGTAGGAGGGTCCATGGGGGTGCTGGAGAGAACTCGGGAATCGGAGAGAACTCGGGAATCGGCCTGACCGACGCGTACTTTCACTTCGAAAGTACTTGCTTTTTGCCCTCGAGAATCATGTGTTTCAATACACTTGACTCCCGTTCGGCTACTTTCTGGCACCCAGGACCTTCACCAAGTGTGTGGAAGCGGCACTGGAGCCATTAAGAGTGAGTGAGTTGGGTGGGGATCTTGACCTATCTGGACGACTGGTTGATCCTGCCAGGTCAGAGGCAGAAAGTTACACTCACACACAGAAGGTGTTGAGCCATATTGCCACCCTGGGGTTCACGGTGAACCTCAGCAAAAGCGCTCTGACTCCAGTTCAACAGTTAGTTTACCTGGGGGTACTGTTGAACACGGAGGAGGGATACGCGCGCCTCCCGGACGTGTGTATCCAGCCCATTCTCCGACTGACAACACAACTGCTGGAAGCTCGGCGTCATGTGACGACAGCAGGCACTGTTATGTCCCTCTTGGGGCTCATGGCAGCAGCTCACACGGTAGTTCGGCTGGGCTTGCTGCATATGAGGGAGCTTCAGAGATGGTTTGGTCGTCTCAAGCTAGACCTCAAGCGGGAACAGGGTCGAAAAGGGCACCTTCCCGCTCGGGTTTTGCAGGACATCCAGTTTTGGGACTCTTTAGCCAACCTCAGACGGAGAGTTCCATTGGGTTGCGTCCTTCTTTACACTCAGGTGTTCACAGACGCTTCTCTGACAGGTTGGGGAGGCACCTCGGGTCAGGCCTATGCCAGCAGGGTAGACCAGTGTACAGTCACATAAACTGGCTAGAGCTAAAGGCAATTTACAACGTCCTGATTCACTTCTCTCCCCAACTGTCACGGTCCAATGTCCTAGTGCTATCCGACAGCTCAACCGCTGTGGCGTACGTAAACCCAGCCCTGCTTTCTCTCAGAGCTCAGCATGTACCGGGCGAGCTGAACGCAGTAGCGGACAGACTTTCGAGGGGGGCCATCCAGGACGAATGGGGTCTGTCCAAGGCAGTGGAGAGACGAGATATGGTCTCGGTTCGGTCACCCGGTGGCAGACCTCTTCGCCAGCAAGGAGAACTTCAGATGTCCTCTCTGGTTCTCCCTCAGGGCATCGGATTGCCCCCCACTAGGCGTGGACGCTTTAGCCCACTCGAGTTGGCCGACCGGACTACTGTTCGCCTTCCCTCCTCCGCAGCTCCTCCTCCCCTTAGTTCGGAGGACGAGGCAGGACGGGCTGAGGTTAATACTGGTAGTGCCAGACTCCCCGGGGGCGCTCTGGTTCCCAGAGCTGGTGGCATGGCGGTCGGGGACCCGTGGGCCATCCCTTGGGCCCCGCTGCCCTGGGCCGGCCTCTAAAAGTGTGGCTCCTGCACGGGACGAGCTGAGCAGGACTTTGGACCCGGGCGTTGTCCACACGCTGGAGAACGCCCGGGCCCCGTCGACACACAGGCTTTATGCCTCAAAGTGGGGGATTTTCTCCCACTGGTGTGCAGACAGGTCCTTGAACCCCAGCTCCTGTTTTGTCTCCACTGTCCTGTCTTTCCTGCAACATTTGCCGGATAGCGGACGGACTGTGGCGACACTGAGCCTGTTCGCGTCAGCCATAGCGACGAGGCACGTCGGGTTTGAGGGTGCTTCGGCTCGCGCCCACCCTCTGGTGGAGCGTTTCTTACGGGGTGCTGGCAGGCTTTGACCTCCTGCAAGGCCTTCCAGCCCTCAGTGGGATCTCCAGTTGGTACCGGACTCTCTCACAGGCCCGACCTTCGAGCTCAAGTCCCACTAGATATCTTGTCTTTCAGGTATCGCTCCTTCTGGCACTAACAACCACGAAGAGAGCGAGTGAGCTTTGTGCTCTCTCCACTAGCCCTGAGTGTCTTCCTTTGGCATCAAGGAGTCTTCGTTGTCATTGCGTCCTAACCCAGCGTTCCGCCCGAAGATTCTGAGTTCTTTGTTCCGGGCGACGACCATCACGCTGCGGGCCTTCATCCGCCACCCCACTCGAACCCGGGTCAGGAACGTCTTCACCTGTTGTGTCCAGTGAGCGCTTTGGCCTGTTACTTGCGGCGGGTGGCTGTGTTTAGGCGCTCTGATGCCCTATTCATCTGCCACGGTTGATGCTGACGGGGTGAGGCGATCTCCTACCGGATGTTTTCTCATTGGGTGAGATCGGGCATTATCCGGGCCTACCAAGCAACGGGTGGATCTGCTCCTAGCGGACTGAGGGAACATTCCACCCGTGGTGTGGCAGCCTCAGTGGCTCTTTTGGTGGGTGTGGCAGCAGAGGACATCTGCTCAGCTGCTTCTTGGGCATCCACGTCAACCTTTGCTAAGGCCTATCTCCTCGACGTGACGGCGGGATCAGTAGCTCATACGGTTGTCAGTGCTGCTGTGCCCCCCTCGAGGCCCACAGCTCCAGTAGACTTGGATCCTGGGCCGGCAGGACCCTAGCGATGCTGCTTCAGGAGCGGTGTCCAGCTGGGTGTACATTTATGCCCCAGTACATTTATCCCGTTAGGCTTTGCCTTGGATTTAAACCAATAGCAAAGCTGTTAGAGGGCGGAGCACCAATATGAAGTAGAACCCCTGAGTTATCTACCATAATCTCAGGTTCTACGAATTGGTGCGAAGCCCTCTAACCTCGTCGCCCAGCGACCGCCCTTCTCACTGAGTTTTCAGTCGGAGGAAGTGCGGCGGGTGTTTCCCGCCTTTAGAGGAAGTGGACTGCCCTCTGCTGGGTGGCGAGTTCATTAAGCTTTCTCAGAGACGAGGCGGTGCCTCGGGGTAAACCAATAGCAAAGCTGTTAGAGGGCTGCACCAATTCGTAGAACCTGAGATCATGATAGATAACTCAGGGGTTATCATACCGATCCTGTCCAAAAAAAAAGAAGGTCAAAACAATCTGTTTAAAACACTATAAAGTAGCGTAAAACTGCGGGTTTAAAACTCTCCTCCTGCCAGTGAACTCACCATCATCCTCTACAGACCCAGACTCAGGGTTCGGTACAAACACCAGTCGATATACGTCCTTTTTATTTTTGCGTTGGTCTGTGAGGTGAACTGGATCCTCCCTGCTTGACTCAAACACCCGAGAGACTACCGGGGGTGGGTTCTTGACGCCTCTGATAAACAACACCAAACGCTCCCACGTTCCTGAACTCACCTGTGGTGATGACTCCTCGAGTGGGCTTGGTCTGTGCCCCACGGGAGCTGCTGTGCTGTGTTCAAGTGTTGCTCGTATTTTTACGCGGCATACATTCACATAGTTTTTTGTTTTTAAATATAATTCCCTTTGGTTTGATTTCGCTTTAATACATTTACGTGTGACTTCTAATGCAACAATATTATTCTTAAAATGTTTTTTATTATTGTAGGCATGTGTCTTACAAGGTTAATATTCTCTAAGTTCAACTAATGTGTTGATTAAAGTGTGTCTTTAATAGTTATTTGACTCTATCAGTATTTGTCTGTTTGTACAAAACTCTCTTTTCATTTAAATATTTACATTAGAAAATGATCTCAAGCCCCGCCCACTGAAACCGCTTCCATAACCACACCCACTCTGCTGTGATTGGTCATGCACCGAGGTTTGTCACCGCGTGTCATCAATCCCGGAAGTCTCCACCTCCAAGGGACTCGTTGTAGAAACAAAGCGGGGCATTATTACAGCTGGCTGGAGAAGGAGTGAAGCCATTATGACGTCATAATGGACTCTTGTAACCTCTCGTTCGCCCAGATTTCATACGAACTTTATAAAGTAATAAGTTCAAAACGTGGTCATGATGTTGGACTTAGTGCATCTTGGAGAAGAAGACTTTAACATTTGAAACATAAGTCAGGAGCATTTGGTTTTCATATTAATTGACTTTTAATTGAAAGATTTAGAGCCATGATTCAAACGGTTTTTCTTTTACAACCTCGGCTTGATCAGTGGGGTCTTCGTGGTTTTATTGGCGCCACCGTGACTCAGATGTTCTCTAAAGAATTCCTGGATCTTTGTCCACAAGTGAACCTCCGCGGCTACGTGGACACTGGGCTCACCGCCCCACAGGACCGGGAGATTTACGACCCCATGCGGGCTCGAGACGCAGAAGGGTCCGTACGGTGGCTCCAGAAGATGTCCGGATGACGGGTAGGACATGCTTTCGAAGTTATCCCTTCCATTGCGTTTCAGTCTGTCCACCATCTGATCCATGAAACTCTTGCTGTCCCAGTTCAGGTCGTCCTCTCCGGCCGCAAAGAGGAAGCGGGCCTTGGCTCGTTCGATGGGGATCAGACTGCCCTCGTTGTCTTGAGGATCATTCAGACAGTTTTTCACCAAAAGTGCCCCCGATGGAGTTACTATCATCTTGCTATGGTCAGCCTCCAGTGGAGAGAGGATCCTTTTCTTCCTGTAGTAAAGTGGAAAAACAACGTTGGCGTTGCAGCCATTGATCCACACCACTGCGTCAATGCCTTGCACAAAGGCAGCCAGGGAGAGGGCGATGTCCGAGCCTTTGGATCGGGCGATAACACCGATGCCATCACCGCTAACCTGCCAACGACACCATTGGAGATTAAAGAAAGACCCTTGAAGTCTTCTTGATCAACAACAACGATAGCTGTGTCTCAAATCACATATTTGGTACTTAATTTTTAGTGCATAAGTGCGTCTCAATTCTTAGTATGTGAAATGTAGTGCTCCATACACACTAAATTGTCTATAAAACGCCCACAAAACTGAGTATGGATCGATGGACATTTTCTATCCTGAACGACTCCATCTTAGTTAAGTTGACGTTGTTAAACGGAAGTTACGTCATATACATGTATATACTTGCAGTATATGTAGTAGGAGGATGACACGTCTTCGCTGCTGATACCAGCGTAAATATCTTGCCCATATTAAGTTTCTCATATTTCTTGATCCAAACCAAACGTGCTGCCAGCAGGTGGCGATAGTGTTCCTACAGCTGGTTGAAATCATCGTTAAATTGTAGTAGAATAAGAAGCTGTCGCGTCATTTCCTGTTAGTGTGTAGCAGAAGTGTTTGATTTGAGAAATACTATCTGTGGAGAATTAGTTACTAGTTAGTACGTACACTATCTTGATGCATACTAACCAGTGCACTAAGAGAAGTATTTGATTTGAGACACAGCACAAGTGTGTCTCCCAAATAGCGCTCTTCTGCATTTACACTTACACTTACAATTTTGAGAGCACAAGTGCGTCCTGATGAGCAGTGTGCGAAAATGTAGTGTGCAAACTCACACTCAATTGGCGCACTCAAACAGTCAGAAAACAGAGTGTGGATCGATTGACACTTTCCACCCTTAACAGCCGCCATCTTAGTTGACGTAGATGATGCTAAATGGAAGATAAACCACTGATGACGTGTCTTCGGAGCAGATATTGGCTTAAATGTCTTAAAAGAAAAATTAATTTTATCACAAAACAACACAACAATAGTATTAACACAATCAAAAACAACTTAATAGCTTGTTTCGATTTGCGAAAAGGGCTGTCAAGTGTCGGCGATAGTGTTCCAACGACTGGTTACAACCGTCATTAAATAGTAGTAGAAGAAGTCATTTCCTGTAAGTATGTAGCGATAGTGTTTGATTTGAGACAGTACTATCCTGCTGAAACACTATGCAAGTCAGTGCACTGTGTAACAGCGTACTTGTAAAGCAGTGCACTTAGAGAAGTATGCAATTTGAGACACAGCGCACTTTTAATTGTTAAACCACATGAAACTACATCCATAAATGTTTAACAATTGCGTCAGCTGAACACCTCAAAGACCAAGGAGCTGGTCTTGGACTTCGGTAGGTCCAGGACAAAGCCACGTCCAGTGTCCATCAGAGGCGACGAGGTGGAGATAGTTGACAACTATAAGTACCTCGGTGTGTGGATGGACAGTAAACTGGACTGGTCTCGCAACACAGACCATGTATATAAGAAGGTTCAGAGTAGACTGTACTTTCTAAGGAGGCTTCGATCATTTAACATCTGCAAGAAGCTCCTCTGCATGTTCTACCAGTCTGTGGTGGCCAGTGTCATGTTCTATGCTGTGGTGTGTTGGGGTGGAAATGTGTCCAAGAGGAGTGTCAACAGGTTGGACAGGTTGATCAGGAGGGCTGGTTCTGTTGTTGGCATGAAGCTGAACTCACTGGTGACAGTTGCTGAGAGGAGATCATTGAACAAACTACTGTTCATCATTGATGATGATAGTCATCCTCTGAACACTGTCATCAGTGAGCAGAGAAGCAGAATGAGTGCACGAATGCTCCTACCCAGGTGCAACACTAATAGACTCAGGGACTCATTCATTCCTCGGGCTATTAAATTGTACAATTCTGAGTTCGGGGGCAGGAGTGGAGTGAGAGTATCTGGATGTTCTTTTCTATGTTAGTCTTTGTATCCTTTGTCTTTGTTGTTTTTCTTTGACCTATGTTCTTTGTCTTTATCTTTAGACTTAGATTGTGTCATCTTGTTCTTTTTCTCTTTATGTTCTTCTTATTATTTTATTTTTATTTATTATTTTGTATTGTTTATGGAAAATTGCTGGCTGTTGGAAAAAACAATTTCCCGAAGGAGACCTCCTGAGGGATCAATAAAGTTTTACCTTACCTTACCTTACCTTTGGATGTTGCCGCAGGAACTCGACAGCTTCTTCAAAGAAGTCCAAATGGATCTCTTCCACGTTGGCCTTTTTCTCGAATACCGCCACAGTCAGAACCACGTAACCTTTGTTGGCCAGAAGACAAGCTCGTCTCTCGTACATGATGGTGGAGATATCCAACACACCCGGGAAAGGACCTTCACCTGATGGACACAAACAAGAACCTTTTGATAACCAGATCTTATATTAGAGTATAAAATGACCAAACCTGGTGGTATGAAGAGGACTGCTTGAATGTTCTCCAGGGTCACAGTGACCCGGCTGAAACCGGGGGCCATCACGACCCGTTCGTGGATGGTCTCGGCCAGAGTCCCTCTTTTCTCATCTTCGTCGTGAACAGAAAACCTGACCACCTGTGGAAGTGTCACGTTGCTTTTTATAAAGTTTCTGTGCGGGGTGCCCGGCTGCATGGACCACAGGAGACCCATGGGTTCGACGCCCTTGTAGCTTCCGCCCAGAGATTCGTCTCGGACGACGTCGATGACCCCGTGGCCGTCGGCTCTGTATTTGGCCCCGGAGCTGAAGTCCACTCCTTTGTCGTCCATTAAACGGGCCCTAATGGTAACCTCCTGCCTGGACCTTAAACCGGACACTTTGACCTGGATCGGGTCGTCAAAGAGGGACCTGGCACTCGGGATCAGCCGCAGCTGGACTCGAGAGGACATTCCTGGAAGTAAGTAAGTAACTTATATTTATAGAGCGCTTTTCCAGACCAGGGTCACAAAGCGCTTAAACAAACAAAACAATACTCAACAAAATATATACTTTAAAGGTCAAGATAACACTGAGACAAACACAGGAGTTCCCGAGAATCAAGGAAAAGCCTGCACGAATAAAAGCGTTTCTAGAAGGAATCAGTAGATCATCAAACACAGAGGAAGATCGTTCCAAAGCTTAGGAGCAACAGTCTGGAAGGATTTCTCTCCTCTGGTCCTGAGCCGTGTTCAGGAACCATCAGTAGATTCTGATCCACAGACTGATCACTGATGGAAGGTCTGACCATGAATAGCACTGAAAGTAAGAACCAGCATTTTAAAGTTGATCCTGAAAGAAACTGGCAGCCAGTGAAGAGTTTTACGGATCGGAGAAATGTGAGTTCTTCTACTAGAGCAGCTCAGAATTCTAGCTGAAGAGTTCTGAAGCCCCTTCTTGTTAAGTCATCAATAGTCCAGACGAGAAGACACAAACACATAGATTATAAGCTCCAGATCATGTTGTGACAACATTTTCCTAAATTTAGAGATTTTTTTCTCAGTTGAAGGAAACAGTTTCTGGTCGGTTTTCTGCAGTGTTGAACCAGAGACACGTCTTTGTCAAATAAAACACCGTGGTTTCTCATCCCTCAATCTTCTCAGCAGTATGTGGAGTCCAAATAAATCTTAAAATTAAGTCAGTACTTGGTTTAGTCTTGTAAATTCATTCAGTCATATTAATGCAAGGCAAAGCAGGTTATTAGAAGTTTTAATAACCGTTATTCTAACAACCATTTGTTAATTTGTTAAAAACAACGACAAAAACAGCTCATTTGAGTGAGCAATTGTTAGACAACAGGAAAATAGTTTACGATCATCCCTCTTACCAGAATCGGTTGATATTCTGTTCCAGATGCTTGAATCTACTTTCACAGACACTGCGTCCTACGACTGTTTGCAGTGAACATGGTCGCTGGGTTTTCAATGTCCTTCCAACTGTTCTCACTCTCCGACCTTAAAGTCCAATCTTGGTTAATGAGTTGTAAACAGATCGATCACTTGCTCGTGCTCTCCGTCTTATGTCCGGCCCTCACGGGATAAGTTTTACCCGGAGAAGTTGTAACAACTGCGTAGAATGTCTCGAGTTTTAATCCCGTGTTAAATGCGCCATGTCTGTGATTTTCTGTTTTATTTTGAAGGGGTCGAAAAGGAAGTGGATCGAGTTCGTTGTTGTTGGGGGGGATGGTGTGTGTTCCACATGACGAAAAGTAAAGAAGGCAAAAACAAAGTTCCAGCCTCGTTGTTTCCCACGCGACTAACTCGGTTACACTACTATAACAGACCGTGTCTGCTTCTGCAAGAATAATATTGGGGCACATTTATGTGCAGGGAAGCGCTCTCGCTGTTGCGCGTCTGCACAAGTTAGGAAACGAAAGAAAACTAGAAAGAGTGCATTTCCAGAAGAAAGTGCAGTGTGAATGCTGACCCTGCTGTGGAAGTAGTATTGGAATTAGTAGTTAAAGTTGAACGACTGGAATTAGTAGTTAAAGTAGAAGAAGTGGAATTAGTTGTAAAAATAGAAGTAGTAGAAATGTAAAAGTATTGGTGGAATTAGTAGTTGAATTTGTACTAGAAGTAGTTGTAGTATTAGTAGTAGACGTAGTAGTGGAAGTAGTGGTGGAATTAATAGGGGAACTAGAAAATGTGCATTTCCAGAAGAAAATGCAGTGTGAATGCTGACCCTGCTGTGCTGTGGAAGTAGTAGCTGTATTAGTTAAAGTAGAAGATGTGGAATTAGTAGTAAAAGTAAAGGTAGAAGAAAAATAAAAGCAGTAGTAGAATTAGTTGTTAAAGTAGAAGGAGTATTAGTATTCGTAGTGGAAGTAGTAGTGGAAGTAGTAACGGAATTAGTAGTTTAAGTAGAAGAAGTGGAATTAGTATTTAAAGTAGAAGAAGTGGAATTATTTGTAAAAATAGAAGTTGTAGAAATGTAAAAGTATTAGTGGAATTAGTAGTAGAATTTGTACTAGAAGTAGTTGTAGTATTAGTAGTAGACGTAGTAGTGGAAGTAGTAGTGGAATTAATAGGGGAACTAGAAAATATGCATTTCCAGAAGAAAATGCAGTGTGAATGCTGACCCTGCTGTGCTGTGGAAGTAGTAGCTGTATTAGTAGTTAAAGTAGAAGATGTGGAATTAGTAGTAAAAGTAAAGGTAGAAGAAAAATAAAAGCAGTAGTAGAATTAGTTGTTAAAGTAGAAGGAGTAGTAGAAGTAGTAGTGGAAGTAGTAACGGAATTAGTAGTTTAAGTAGAAGAAGTGGAATTAGTAGTAAAATTAAAAACAGTAGAAAATTAAAAGTAGTAATACACTTAGTAGTAACAGTAGAAGTATTAGTGGTAGAAGTAGTAGTGGAGTTAGTAGTAAAAGTATAAGTAGTAGGTCAAAGTGGAAGGATTGAAAACATGAGTTGAAGATTTTCCACAATGAAATGAATGGGATAGAAAAAGAGGAATAAAAGAAAGAGTGGAAGCGATAAAAGAAAGCTAGAACATAGCCCGCATTTCGGAAACAAGCTGAATAGATAAAAGTTTGAACAGTTCAAATCTGATCAAATTTGTGGGAGGAGAAGCAGCAACAAGTTTAGATCAAAAGAAAACAGGATCTCAATCATTCACGCAATAAACTGTTGTCCACTTTATCTTCTCTAAACGAAGAACGCTTGGTTACACCAACTTTCTCTTTCAGTCATTGCACTCGTTTTTTACATCTGTATCTTTAGGTAATTAAAGGTATCCAGGTAATACTTATCCCTTGCGAATATAGGGCTTTAGTGAGCAGTCCAAGGAAGTTTATGTAATGAAAATATTTTATCGCCTGTAAACACAACATAGGATTCATTGTTGGCGTCAGTACAGAATAAATGAATGTAATAACACAGAATTAGAAACAGAAAAAATGGACCAAGCTCCAAGGATGCTGTGGCTTCTATAATATCTTCATAACTTGGATGTGGTTGGTTCTTCGTGGAGATGTCTCCTAAAGAACTCTTGAATTTTAGCCCAAAGATGGACTTCGGCCGCCGCGTGGGTCTTGGGCTGGCCCCCCCACAGGACCGGCTTCCCCACGAGCGCATGGACGCTGGAAGGGCAGTGGGGGCCGTACGGCGGCTCCAGGAAATGTCCCGCCCCGGGGTAGACCACGGCCTCGTAGTTCCTCTTCCCGTGACGCTCCAGCCTCTCCACCATCTGCTCCACGAAGTCCCCGCTGTCCCAGTTCTGGTCGTCCTCCGAGGCCACGAAGAGGAACGGCGAGTCCGCCCGCTCGATGGGGATCAGGGCGCCTCGGTTCTCGGGGGCCCTCGTGCTGTCGACGACGCGTTTGACGTTGAAGGCGCCGGATGGCGTCGGCGTCACTCTGTCGGCGTCGAACATCAGGGCCGGGAGAACCTGGCGTCCCTCGTGGTGAAGAGGCAACGCCGTGTTGGCGCTGCAGCCGTTGATCCAGACCGTGGCCTTCACCCCCGGCAGGTAGGAGGCGATGGAGAGGGCGAGGTCTCCGCTCTTGGACAGCGAGACGACGCCGACTCCTCCCCGGCGAACCTATGGACGACGTAACGGGTCATGAAGGTCAAGAGGCTTCTTGACCACAAATAAACAGTTTCCCATTTTGCAGCTTTTAAATAAATCTGTTTATTGCATTATATATATATATATAAAAAATGATCATGATCTTTTTGGTTATTCTTTATACAAATATGTGTTTCAAAAAATATATATTATAATTAACACACAAATATTTGCTGCCTTTGCTTCTTTTTGTGTTGCGTTTAAACTTCCGGCCGCTAGATGGCAGCAGTCCATTACGTCCTCTACAGCTGAGAAAAATGAAATCCTGGGGGATTCTTGGCGATGACTGAGGACGAGAGGATACAGTCGACTCCTACCGCTTTATAAAAGGTGTTGTTTGGACGTATTTTGTCTTAATAATAATAATAATACAACCAATAGAGGGAAGAACAATAACAAAATGTCACAAAAACTCGGTGTCCCCTAAAATTGTTACAAAAATAATGCAAGTGTATCTAAATGTATCGGGAGATTATTGTATCGTTATAGCTTAGATCATGAAGTATTGTCCTCAAATTGAAAGGTTGAATAATAATGCAGAAATTGTCATCAAGTGAAAACATTTTTTTTGTTTAAAAGGTTGTATCATCAACTCATCACTAGTAACCACAAGTTAGATGAGATCCATCACCAAAAAGTCTGGAAAGAATACTGAGACCGTAGACTGACTCGCTTCTATCTCAGCAGCACCTTATCTTGTTCCCGTAGGATGTTTATCGCCTCCTCAAAGTGATCCAGGTGAAGCTCCTGGATGTTCTTGGGCAAGTCGTCGTAGCCGTACAGCGCCACCGTCAGGACCACGAATCCCCGACTGGCCAGAAGAGAAGCTCTTTTCTCGGACAACCCTCCGCCGAAGGTGTACAGGTCCAGAACCGCAGGGAACGGACCTTCACCTGGGATAAAAGAACAGCATTTTCTTCTCAAAATTTTTTCATAAGAGAAGCACAATATATTACATATTTTTAAAAGAAAAGTTAAAAAATAGGGGGAAAAAGTGCATACAAAGTGAAACACAAACACACACTTTCCGTACATTTTCATGCATAAAAAGTGATGTAAGTAAAGTGAAAAGTAAGGTTTGTGAATATTTCAAAAATAACCTCAAATTAATGAAGTACATTTGTATAAAACATACAGAAATTAAATAAAAATGACCAAAAAGTACAATTTTCTTTTTAATTTAATATAAATACCAGAAAACTTTTACGTAATTAATCATAATTTTCGGAGTTTCTTTTAAATTAAAAAAGATACGTGAAGTCGCGCTATTGTTAACAAACCATGGTGACGCATTTTCAAAAATACAAGAATATATATATTTTTTAAATGTATAAACAGTAAAAGACAAACACACACTTCCATACATTTTCATGCATAAAAAGTGATGTAAGTAAAATGAAAAGTAAGGTTTGTGAATACCTCAAAAACAACCTCAAATTAATGAAGTACATTTGTATAAAAACATACAGAAATGAAGTAAAAATTACCAAAAACGACAATTAATTAAAAAAAAATTTAATATAGATACCAGAAAACTTTTACGTAATTAATCATAATTTTCGGATTTTCTTTTAAATTAAAAAAGATACATGAAGTTTCGCTATCGTGAAAAAAACAGATGGTGGCGTACCCCCAAAAATACGCAAATATATTCATTCATTCACAACCACCTTATCCCGGCGTCCCGGGGAGAATCATAGGGCGAGAGGGAGGGGACACCCTGGACAGGACGCCAGTCTGTCGCAGGGCACACACAAAGACAGACAACCATTCACACTCACACTCATACCTATTGACAATTTCCCAAAATTGTCAATTAACCTCTGTATGTTTTTGGACTGTGGGAGGAAACCAGAGTGCCCGGAGTAAACTCACACAGCTTTTTTAAAATGCATAAAAAGTAAAACACAAACATGCACTTTAATTAAATTTGTGAAACACAAAAACAGGTTTGCAACATGTGTGTTTACTTCAAATAACAACCTCAATTGAATTGTTAGATTTGTTTAATCAATTTAAAAATATTAATGCATTAGAAAATGAAGTAAAAATGATAAAGGAATATTATCTTCTATTATATTTAAATACCCAAAACTGTATCCTCTTATATT
The DNA here is from genome assembly GCF_982586985.1 of Callionymus lyra. Classification (NCBI taxonomy): domain Eukaryota; kingdom Metazoa; phylum Chordata; class Actinopteri; order Syngnathiformes; family Callionymidae; genus Callionymus; species Callionymus lyra. The sequence continues at coordinate 18,061,228 of NC_141833.1, forward strand.
TACGTAATAAATCATAATTTCATGGATGTTTTCTGGACAAATCTTTAAAAAATAGATACATTTTCGTTAACAAACGCACGGTGGCGCATTTTCAAACATGCAAAAGTAACGAACAAGTGGCGCCATCTACTGGAAACTAAAGGTAAATCGTCGCCACATTAAAAAAACACCTGTTTAGTTAAGATGATGAAGTTCTCAGAGAAGATAGACCTGGAGGTGTGAAGAGGACTCCTCGGGTGTTCTGCTGCTTGATGACCCTCCTTCCTACTCCTGGTCCAATCAGAAATCTCTCGTTGACCACCTGGGCCAGAGTTCTCCCTCCGTCCTCCTGAACCGAAAAGGTCACCAGGTGAGGGTCGAGGGCCCTCGTCTTCTGCAGCCTCCTGTGCGTCTGGTCCGGTGACATGGACCACAACAGACCCATGGGTTCCACCCCCACATAGCTGCCCCCCAAAGACGAGTCTCTGTCCAGGTCCAGCTCCCCGTCGGCGTCCGCTCGGTACCTGGCCTGAGACCTGAACACGACCCCCTTCTCGTCTCTGACCCGAGCCGCCACGGTGACCTGCTGACCCGACCTCAGACCCGACACCTTCAGCCGGACCGCCTCGTCGAAGAGACACCTGGTTCCGGGCAGGAGCTTCAGTCGCACCTGAGACGACATTTTCCTTCTTCTTCTCGGTTCGCTCCGGGAGATAAAAGTGGCAAAAAGCTGTGAACCATCAGGAGAAGATCTCGGTTTAGAGTCAACACTTTGTGGTTCAGGAAACACGGTCTCTAGAGTCTACAGTCTAAAGTCTAAAGTCTAAAAGGAATAAAATTGAAGCCAACGGGCAAATGTTACACAAGATCACACGACTATCGTTCTTCAAACAAACCTTTTCATGCATAAAAATGAAACACAAACACACACTTTTTTACATTTTCATGCATAAAAATGAAATGAAAACACACACTTTTGTAAATTTTAACGCATAAAAAGTGAAACACAATCACACACCTTTGTACATTTTCACGCATAAAAATGATACAAAAACACACACCTTTGCACATTTTCATGCATAAAAATGAAACAAAAACACGCACTTTTGTACATTTTAACACATAAAAAGTGAAACGCAAACACACACCTTTGTACATTTTCCTGCATAAAAATAAAAAATACACACTTTTGTACATTTTCATCCATAAAATTGAAATACACACACACTTTTGTACAATTTCATGCATAAAAAGTGAAACACACACACACACCTTTGTACATTTGCATGCATAAAAATGAAATACAAACAAGCACTTTTCTACATTTTAACGCATAAAAAGTGAAACACAAACGTTTGTACATTTTCATGCATAAAAATGAAATACAAACACACACTTTTGTACATTTTAATGCATAAAAATGAAACACACACTTTTATAGATTTTAATGCATACAAAGTAAAACATACACACTCTTGTACATAGTACTTTTCACATTTTCATTTTCGATTAAACAAAAACACACACTTGTACATTTTAACACATAAAAATGAAACACACACTTTTATAGATTTTAATTCATAAAGTAAGTCGCACACTTCTGTACATTTTAACACATAAATAGTGAAACACAAACGCACACTTTTGTACATTTCCATGCATGCAAAGTGAAACACACACACACTCTTGTACATAGTACATTTTAATTTTCAGTGAAAAACCAACACAATTTCATTCTTTTTCATACATAAAAAGTGATACACAAAAACACTCTCATCACGAATGAAAGATACAAAAGACATATAAACCTTTTAAAAAAATCATTAAACAGCTGTACACACAATTATACACACATACTCACACTAACATACTTTTAACACATTACACAAACTCCAACAACAACAAAGTACATACACACAATAATCACTGATGCACACAAACACATTTTATATGGACGGACACACAAATATATACTTATATGTTCATCCAAAAACTAACCACAAAGACACACACTTATGTTAATTTTAACACAATCTTTATTACAAAAAAGTTTAAAATTATACTAAAAAAAATCAATATCTAGTTAAAACTTTACTAAAGTATCTACGGACGTTTTTTTTTAATAATCTTTTAAAAATAAATTATAAAAATGGATGAAACTAGTTTCGAGCGTGTGATTGGCTACTTCTCGTCACGTGACGAAACGTGTACGCGCCCTGTCGAGAGGAGCTGCAGCCGCGCGCGCGCGCCTCCTCAGTCCTGGCTGGAAGGACACGAGGAACATTGTCAAACCTCGGGCGCCTTCACAAGCACATTTACGGTAAGAAGCGACTTCGCTTGAACGCAGCGGCTTCAGCCGAACTTACCCGAAGACGCCCGCAGGCGAATAATACTCGTTCAGTACTTTTGTGGACGATTGTTACTCTGTTGACGAGTAACTTTGGTTTATTTAAATCTTTTTTTTTTTTAACTTTCTTTCGTCCTCAAAACTATTATAAGATAAAATGATGACATGTATACGTTCAATTACGACATAAAAGTTTTTTAAAAACACTTGTTGTATTTATATGTTTAAATAACTTAATGTAGAATAACTATGGTGATTAAATATTGCAATATAAAACAATAATATAAATGTTTAAGCGCTAAGAAACGTGCAAAAATGTTGAATACATTAAAATATATATAGTAAATATAATAATTATAAATATAGTTATAATTTAAAGTAATGATTCGTTGACGAAAAAGTACAACGAAGGATGAACTGAGAAAAACGTTCGGACAGAACGAACTAAAAGTAAATATAAAATCTGAACTTAAAGCAAATTTGACTAAAATGTTTTTAAGAAATTGAGAAAGAATCGTAAAAAGGAACAACAACAAAAACTACAATATGTAACACACGAAAAAAAACTAATTAAATAATGCAATTCTGGTAGATAAAAAGTTAAAGTTAAAGCAGCGCAGTGGTCAGTACCTAACACTGTCATCCCACATTATTGAGTCGTGATCCATCAAACACCGAATCAAAGACCTTTTAACAACCGTGTCCGTCTCTCAAGTCGGTTCATTCTCGAGTTCTTCTCACGATCGTCTCCGTCGTTTGTTGTGCGTCGACGTGACGGACGTTTGTCGACAGCGAAAGTGTCGCGTGTTGTGCGTCGAACATGTTTTAATGATCCTTAATGACTTGCAAATAACTGCCGAAAATGACTCTGCAACACGCGATTGATGAAGTGCAGTAATCCTTGATGACCTCCTTCTTCTTCTCCTCCTCCTCCTCCTCCTCCTCCTCCTCCTCCTCCTCCTCCTCCTCCTCCTCCTCCTCTCTTCCCCTCCTCTGCACACAACTGATTTATGTCATGGAGCTGGAATGAAAAGTGCAGTGCAGGGGGTGGAAATCTGGCTCAAACCGAAAGTCTTGTTTTAATCATTAGTTTTTCTCTGACATGGAGGATCTGCCGGGGGTCGGGTTCCTGCTCCTCCCGGGACGGCGTCCCCCATCCCTCTTCTCCCCCCCCCCCCGAAAATCCATCCAGTCAGTCACGCTAATGACCTCACTCCATCATGTTACGTGTCCGGCCGTAAACACTTGTTGTGTTGCCGCTCGCGGACACGACGATGGAAGTTGTTGATCGGTGAGTCATGGAGCGATTGTTTCTCCAGATGCTCCCCATGTTTGTTCAAGCGCTCAGTGGCCGCCGGACGCCAAGTTTTGTTTCGCCCTTCGATGTTGTTTGCCCTGGCAGAGCGTCTTCGCCTCGGCTTTTATACGAGCGGGAAGAAAATAACAAGAGCGTTTCTATTTTAGCGGCGAGTAGCTTTCGTAAGAAACATGTGGTTATAGAGAGAAGGACGTACAGATAAGTGTGATATAACTGTATAGTTTAGTGTTTTGGTTATTTGTGGTTGTGTCACTTGTATGGCTTCGCTCTGCTGCCGCGCGTGACGCTAGCTCGATTCAGAAGTAGCAAAAACATGTTTATAAAACTTTCATACGTTTTCATGCACAAAAAGTGAAACACAAACATTTATACATTTTCATACATAAAAAGTGAAACAAAACTTTTATAGATTTTCATGCATACAAAGTGAAACACAAACACACACAGACTCTTGTACATGTTCAGTGAAAAACAAAACAATTTAATTCATTTTCATGCATAAAAAGTGAAACACAAACTTTTATACATTTTAAGACATAAAAAGTGAAACACAAGCTTTCAAACATTTTCATGCTTAAAAAGTCAAACACAAAGACACCTTTGTACATTTTCATGCATAAAAAGTGAAACACAAACTAATATACATTTTCATGCATACAAAGTGAAACACAAACACACACTTTTATACATTTTCATGCATAAAAAGTGAAACACAAACACACGCACTCTTGTACATGTTCATTTTCACTGAAAAACAAACATAATTTCATTCATTTTCAAGCATTAAAAAGTGAAACACAAAGCTTTTATAGATTTTCATGCATACAAAGTGAAACACACACTCTTGTACATTTTAATGCTTAAAAAGTTAAACACAAACACAAACTTTTATACATTTTCATACATAAAAAGTGATACACAAACACACAGACTCTTGTGCATGTTCAGTGAAAAACAAAACAATTTAATTCATTTTCATGCATAAAAAGTGAAACACAAACTTTTATACATTTTCATACATAAAAAGTGATACACAAACACAAGCTTTCAAACATTTTCATGCTTAAAAAGTCAAACACAAACACACCTTTGTACATTTTCATGCATAAAAAGTGAAACACAAACTAATATACATTTTCATGCATACAAAGTGAAACACAAACACACACTTTTATACATTTTCATGCATAAAAAGTGAAACACAAACTAATATACATTTTCATGCATACAAAGTGAAACACAAACACACACTTTTATACATTTGAATGCATAAAAAGTGAAACACAAACACACGCACTCTTGTACATTTTCATTTTCAGTGAAAAACAAACATAATTTCATTCATTTCAATGCATAAAAATTGAAATACAAACACTCTTTTATACATTTTCATGCATAAAAAGTGATAGACAAGCACACACATTTATTCTTTTTCATGCATAAAAATTGAAACATAAAAAAAAGCTTTCATACATTTTCATGCATAAAAAGTGAAACACAAACACACACTTATACATTTTCATGCATAAAAAGTGAAACACAAACACACACTTTTATACATTTCAATGCATAAAAATTGAAATACAAAAACACTTTTATACATTTTCATGCATAAAAAGTGATACACACACTTTTATACGTTTTCATGCATAAAAAGTGAAACACAAACACACACTTTTATACATTTCAATGCATAGAAAGTGAAACACAAACACACACTTTTATACATTTTAATGCATAGAAAGTGAAACACAAACACACACTTTTATAGATTTTCATGCATAAAAAGTGAAACACAAACTTTTATAAGTTTTCATGCATACAAAGTGAAACACAAACACACACTTTTATTCTTTTTTATGCATAAAAAGTGAAACATAAACACAAGCTTTGATACATTTTCATGCATAAAAAGTGAAACACAAACACACACACTCTTGTAAATGTTAATTTTCACTGAAAAATAAACAATTTCATTCATTTTCATGCATTAAAAAGTGAAACACAAACTTTTATACATTTTCCTGCATACAAATTGAAACACAAACACACACTTTTGTACATTTTAATGCATAAAAACTGAAACACAAACACACACTTTCATACATTTTCATGCATAAAAAGTGAAACACAAACAAACACTTTTATACATTTTAATGCACAAAAAGTGAAACACAAACACAAGCTTTCATATATAAAAAGTGAAACAAAAACACACACTATTGTACATTTGAATGCATAAAAACTGAAACACAAACACACTTTTATACATTTTAATGCACAAAAAGTGAAACACAAACACAAGCTTTCATACTTTTTCATACATACTGTACAAAGTGAAACACAAACACACACCTTTATGCATTTTAATGCATAAAATGTAAAACACAAACACAAGCTTTCATACATTTTAATGTATAAAAAGTAAAACACATACACACACCTTATTACATTTTAATGCATAAAAAGTAAAACACAAACACACACTTTTATACATTTTAATGCACAAAAAGTGAAACACAAACACAAGCTTTCATATATAAAAAGTGAAACAAAAACACACACTATTGTACATTTGAATGCATAAAAACTGAAACACAAACACACTTTTATACATTTTAATGCACAAAAAGTGAAACACAAACACAAGCTTTCATACATTTTCATACATACTGTACAAAGTGAAACACAAACACACACCTTTATGCATTTTAATGCATAAAAAGTAAAACACAAACACAAGCTTTCATACATTTTAATGTATAAAAAGTAAAACACATACACACACCTTATTACATTTTAATGCATAAAAAGTGAAACACAAAAATACATATTTATACATTTTCATGCGTAAAAAGTAAAACACAAACACACACTTTTGTACATTTTCATACGTAAAAAGTGCAAACATGTTTATAAAACACAGAATACATTCAAGTCCCAACGGTAAACCTTTTAATGTAGAAATATGTTGACAACTAGTTTTTTACAGTTGTTGGTACAATTCCGACACCACCTAAGTACCTGGTGGGATAGTGAGTTATTTTAACACGGCGGACCGTTTTTAATGTCTGCATTAAATTCAAGAACAAATGTAGTAAAACAAATAATTGCGTAGAGTTTTTTTTTACTTATTTTCGCTCGTTTACAGGTTTATTTTTTGAGTAAACTTGACTGAAACGAGTGTCAAGTTACTACAGAGGAAAAACCACATTTAAAAAAAACAACAAAAAAAAACACCTTTTCAGACAACTATAATTGGCAGCGTCAGCGTCTACACGTGTAAACGGGTACAAGGATAACAAATCAAAACCGTTTACACAAACTAAATTGCACGTTTTTTTTTCCCTCCTCCTTTTCCACGTACACGTCTCACCAATGTATACACGTCTGAAAGTGACGCTGTTGACCAATGAGGCGCGTCCCTTTTGGTCATGTGATGTCGGACTTTAGGCGGGCACTTGTGGTGTCGATAAAGTTTTGAGATTTTGACTCGCAAGATTTTATAAAGGATTGTTTATAGATTTTTTAAGTACAAAAATTTCCTTTAAAAAAACGTGTTAAAATTTTCATAAACTACAAAATACATAAAATGCGGCTTCGTAGTATTACTATTACTATAGAGCCTTGTGGAGTAAAACTTTTGGCTTTGTAGTTTACCAACATTTTGGAAGATTTTTCAGCCACGTGTTTCATAGTAAAATTAAGTAAATTCAAGTAAAATCTATACGTAAGACTTACAAGGCACACTGTCGATCTATTTTTTTTAAATAAAATAAAAGTATTTTAATTGCCCCTTATAGTCCCAAACAAAAAGTAAATGAAGTTCTATGATTCATCTGTTATCTTGGGTACATTTGAGTATCTATTTTAAGTGGGTCTACAAGAATTAAGAATCTGTCTGATAACTACTACTACAACTACTAGAAGGGCTTTGCTGTAATGGGTGTTTGAATGGAGACAGAACATCTAGTGGTTATATAGCACACAGTTACACGACTGGACTATATGTTTAGAAAAAAAACTAAACTTCTAGTAATAATCATAACAGAAATTTATATATATATATATATGTATATGTTATTTGCTACATGGTAACTATCGTGAGGGATCACTGCATTAGTTGCTGCACCTCCAGTGCTGTCATGTCTCATTTATTTTTCTAGATCTGGTTGCGATGTTTTCTGCCTAAAAGCTTCTCAAGGACGACAAAGCATCATTGTTCTTCGTGCTTCACATTATTGCCTCGGACACAGTGACTCAGTCGCGCTGATGAGGATGATGGTTCCCGATTTATCTTGGTCTTTCCTTTTTTTTCTTTTTTTTTAAAGAACAGAGTCTTGGACGAGCGCTCCGTGTTGTTGGCAGGCCTGCGATGATTGACCGCTTGGATTTCGCTGCTGACAATCGTGGATACGACTTTCATTGTTCGATAGATACAACGATTTGTAACCAGAGGAAAGTCAGTGTAGTCGCACACACGCACACAAACGTACATGCATTTGTTACAGAACCAGGAGTGAACAGAACACATGAAATTATAGGTGAAATAAAGGAAAAACAAACAGATCCTGATCTTTTAGTGAAAGTAGTATTCCTCTTAAATGTTTATATATATTTTGAAATGTATGGAAAGATTAATTATTATTATTTAAAAAAGTATTCTTTACTTGCTTATACTCCATTTAGACTTAAGAGTTATGTACACACATCTTAAATTAGCATGTAGCTAACGCTAGCTTGTAGCTAACATTAGCATGTAGTTAACATTAGCTTGTAGTTAACATTAGCATGTAGCTCACATAAGCATGTAGTTAACATTAGCTTGTAGCTAACATTAGCATGTAGCTAAGGGTGTGTCCCAAATCGTATACATATTGAAATGCATGGAAAGATTAATTATTATCATTTAAAAAAAGTATCCTTTACTTGCTTATACTCCATTTAGACTTAAGAGTAATGTAAACACAGCTTAAAATAGCATGTAGCTAACGTTAGCTAGTAGCTAATATTAGCATGTAGTTAACATTAGCTTGTAGCTAACATTAGCATGTAGCTAAGGGTGTGTCCCAAATCGTATATATATTGAAATGCATGGAAAGATTAATTATTATAATTTTAAAAAAGTATCCTTTACATGCTTATACTCCATTTAGACTTAAGAGTAATGTAAACACAGCTTAAAATAGCATGTAGCTAACGTTAGCATGTAGCTCACATAAGCATGTAGTTAACATTAGCTTGTAGCTAACATTAGCATGTAGCTAAGGATGTGTCCCAAATCGTATATATATTGAAATGCATGGAAAGATTAATTATTATCATTTTAAAAAAGTATCCTTTACTTGCTTATACTCCATTTAGACTTAAGAGTAATGTAAACACAGCTTAAAATAGCATGTAGCTAATGTTAGCTTGTAGCTTATATTAGCATGTAGTTAACATTAGCTTGTAGCTAACATTAGCATGTAGCTAAGGGTGTGTCCCAAATCGTATATATATTGAAATGCATGGAAAGATTAATTATTATCATTTTAAAAAAGTATCCTTTACTTGCTTATACTCCATTTAGACTTAAGAGTAAAGTAAACACAGCTTAAAATAGCATGTAGCTAACGTTAGCTTGTAGCTAATATTAGCATGTAGTTAACATTAGCTTGTAGCTAACATTAGCATGTAGCTAAGGGTGTGTCCCAAATCGTATATATATTGAAATGCATGGAAAGATTAATTATTATCATTTTAAAAAAGTATCCTTTACTTGCTTATACTCCATTTAGACTTAAGAGTAATGTAAACACAGCTTAAAATAGCATGTAGCTAACGTTAGCTTGTAGCTAATATTAGCATGTAGTTAACATTAGCTTGTAGCTAACATTAGCATGTAGCTAAGGGTGTGTCCCAAATCATATATATATTGAAATGCATGGAAAGATTAATTATTATCATTTTAAAAAAGTATCCTTTACTTGCTTATACTCCATTTAGACTTAAGAGTAATGTAAACACAGCTTAAAATAGCATGTAGCTAACGTTAGCTTGTAGCTAATATTAGCATGTAGTTAACATTAGCTTGTAGCTAACATTAGCATGTAGCTAAGGGTGTGTCCCAAATCGTATATATATTGAAATGCATGGAAAGATTAATTATTATCATTTTAAAAAAGTATCCTTTACTTGCTTATACTCCATTTAGACTTAAGAGTAATGTAAACACAGCTTAAAATAGCATGTAGCTAACGTTAGCTTGTAGCTAATATTAGCATGTAGTTAACATTAGCTTGTAGCTAACATTAACATGTAGCTCACATTAACATGTAGCTCACATAAGCATGTAGTTAACATTAGCTTGTAGCTAACATTAGCATGTAGCTCACATGAGCATGTAGTTAACATTAGCTTGTAGCTAAGGGTGTGTCCCAAATCGTGCACTTACACTGAATATTTCTAGTGCGTCCCAAAGAGCAGTGTGCAAAGATTTAGTGTTCAATGTGCACTCAAACGGCCAGTAAATTGAGTGTGGAATCGATGGACACTTTCCAACCTTCACAGTCGCCATCTTAGTGACGTAAATGACACTAAACAGAAGCTACGTCACCGACTTGGCGTCTTCGGAGCAGATACCGGCGTAAATGTTTTGAGAAAACTCTAATTTTACCCCAAAACAACACAACGACAACAATAATAACACAATGAAACACAACTTGATAACTTGTTTCAATTGGCGAAAAGTGCTACAGCGTAACATTTGCTTGTAACTAACATTAGCCTGTACCTAACATTAACCTGTAGCTAACGTTAGCATGTAGCTTACATTAGCCTGTAGCTGTTTTCTATTAGTTTTTTGGGGGGGAAATGGCAATATTTTCCTTCAGTTGTACTTCAAGGGCATTTCCATTTAAAGCAAACTTTATGTTTGTTATGTTTTGTGAGTGTTATGATCATTTGAATAGACAACCCTGTCGACTACCTCTTTATCTGCCAAAAATCTCTCTCTTCTTATGGCACATCCCTAGCTAGCATCATCACTTCGCTTCGGTCCTAAAGTTTAACTTCTTAAACCAACGTCTTCGATCCGAATCTTTCATTTAGTAGTAATCGATGACATCTCTTACTGTACATGCGAGCTCTCGCTCTTCACTGTCAAATCTTATTCCGGGATCATTATTTCTGGCAACAAATCGACTCTTTCTCAATCTCGCTACGCGGCTCTGTCATCCGACCCTTCGGAGGTTTTCGACATCGCTCCCACAAACGACTACAAACAAATTTATTCTGGATATTATTTAATGGTGGAAAAACGTCTCTGCAATCGCGGGGTTTGTCACGGTTACACGGTGGCGAGTCGATCCTGACACGATGATTACACGCCGCAGGTCCGAGCCGCTCTGACAATACGTGAATAGACAACGATTGTTGCTGAGAAGCTTCTTACGTGCCAGACAATTATGGTTTGGATCGCCGTCTCAGATGCAGACGAGGTCGCGGTTTGGTTTATTTATTGAGTCGTGTTGTACAATAGAAGAGAATATCTGGAGGGCTGTTTACACTCGAGATGAATTGAATGAAAAGAGTTCTTTATGAGAGTGTTTGTTCTCTTCTTGTTGCGTTATTTAAAGATGGTTTGACATCGAAAGTCCTCTTTAGTGCTTCGTTGTGTTGTCGTTGTGGGTCTGCAGTGGCTCAGGTGGGAGTCGCTGTCGAGTAATCGGAAGGTTTGCGGTACAAATCTTGGCGATTCACGATACAGGGTCAACAATACGATCTATTGCGATACTGTAGTAACAAGTATATATGTGTAGTATTGTCCAGTACTTGACTCTGGTGTTGTAGTATTTACAGACCACATGACTCTTAACGAAGTCGTAACTGCTTTCATTTGTTTTCAAACTAAAATATGTCCAAACATCAGCTTTAAAAGCTGCTGGAGTCACTGTATCCTCTCGTCCTCAGTTGTAACTGCTTTCATTTGTTTTCAAACCAAAATATGTCCAAACATCAGCTTTAAAAGCTGCTGGAGTCGACTGTATCCTCTCGTCCTCAGTTGTAACTGCTTTCATTTGTTTTCAAACCAAAATATGTCCAAACATCAGCTTTAAAAGCTGCTGGAGTCGACTGTATCCTCTCGTCCTCAGTCATCACCAGGATTTTGAGGAATTTTAATGTTAAATAAGCTACAGAGGACGTAATGACTGCTGCCATCTAGTGGCCTGAAGTTTAATTGCTACAAAAAAAATTGCCAATACACAAACTCTAGGGATGTGTATTAAAGAGAATCTGACGATATGATACGTATCACGATGCAGGGACAACAATACGATAAATTGTGATACTGTAGTAACAAGGATATATTTGTAGTATTGTCCAGTACTTGACTCTGGTGTTTGTAGTATTTACAGACCACATGACTCTTGACGAAGTCGTAACTACTTTCATTTGTTTTCAAACTAAAATATGTCCAAACATCAGCTTTAAAAAACAGGATTTTGTGGAATTTTAATGTTAAATAAGCTGCAGAGGACAAAATGACTGATGCCATCTAGTGGCCTGAAGTTTAATTGCTACAAAAAAAATTGCCAATACACAAACTCTAGGGATGTGTATTAAAGAGAATCTGACGATATGATACGTATCACGATGCAGGGACAACAATACGATAAATTGTGATACTGTAGTAACAAGGATATATGTGTAGTATTGTCCAGTACTTGACTCTGGTGTTTGTAGTATTTACAGACCACATGACTCTTGACGAAGTCGTAACTGCTTTCATTTGTTTTCAAACCAAAATATGTCCAAACATCAGCTTTAAAAGCTGATGGAGTCACTGTATCCTCTCGTCCTCAGTCATTACCAGGATTTTGTGGAATTTCAATGTTCAATTAAACTGATTTATATGCATGGATGTGTTACTGCTGCTGGACAAAATCATTTCTCCTCAGGGGGATCCATCCATTCATCCATTCATCCGTCCGTCCGTCCGTCCGTCCAGTTGTTACCTGGAATAAAACATGTTTTTCATGTTTCTCAATATATTTGTGGAGTAATCTTACCCGTCACTATATTTTAATGTCCTGTTAATGTCAAACTCAATCACTCCGACGTCAAAAGTCTTTCAGTAGTCCAGAGCTGTGTCTAAAATCGCATACTTGTGTACTTAAACTTAGTATTTTCAGTGCATAAGTGTGTCTCAATTCTTAGTATGTAAATGTAGTGCTCCATACACACTCAATTGTCACTAAAACACCCACAAAACTGAGTATGGATCGATGGACACTTTCTACCCTGAACGGCTCCATCTTAGTAACGTTATGTTGTAAACGGAAGTTACTTCATATACGTATATATAATTTGCATATACTTACAGGTGCATTTTCAGCAGCAGTAGAAAGATGACACGTCTTCGGTGCTGATACCGGCGTAAATATCTCGTGAATATTTAGTTTCTCATATTTCTTGATCCAAACCAAACGTGCTGCCAGCAGGTGTCGCTAGTGTTCCTACAGCTGGTTGAAATCATCGTTAAATAGTAGTAGAAGAAGAAGCTGTCGCATCATTTCCTGTTAGTGTGTAGCAGCAGAGTTTGATTTGAGACATACTATCTGTCGAGTTACTAGTTAGTACGTACACTATCCTGATGCATACTAACTTCTAGTGCACTAAGAGAAGTATGTGATTTGAGACACAGCACAAGTCTTGGGCCGAACAAAAATGTATTTTAACCTAAATGAGTTTATTTGACTCATTATCTCTGTGTTTGTTCACCGAACAACTTCCAGTTTTACTGGTATCGTTGACATCTATAATCTCTGACCCTTATCATATCTTAAACACTGAAGTAAATATTGAAATAAACATGAATCTACAGTAGTATTCGAGCCAACCATCCAGCGGAACTCATTAAATAACTTGGAGGGCCAGAGTTTTCCATGTGCTGTCACTGAACGCATTTCTACAAAACGACCATCTACCCTTAAAACTACAAAGATAAAAACCCCCAAAATGCACAGTATTAAATGTATAGTTTATATATTTTACTCAATAAAAATGTATGTAAAATATATTTATATTCGACATACAAACTAACACTTTGTTTGGACCGGCTCGGCTGAAGTTGGCGGCGAGTCCAACATTTTCAAATACACAACAGTGTTTGCGACTGTTCTTAATCATCGCCGAGTGTTTGGAGCGGTTCCTGTTGCTGTATATTTTCAAAACGGAGATATCGCAGTTATTTTAAGCGACTCACACAACACAACGATCCAAAATTTGTTCTCACTCAAGAGTAGTTCGTAGTATTTCAAACACTACAGAGAAAACTCTCTCTCTCGAGGATTTTTAAGTTTGTATTTTCTAAAGCTAATGATCTGCAGTCTGATTTTCCAGCCAAGGAAACACTGATTTTTTTTTTTTTTTTTTTTGTGCAACATGAGCCTGTTTTTACTCCTCTGGGTTTTTACAAACTTGTTAGAAAATCTGACAGAAGCCAAAGCAGCACACAAGTGCCGGTGTTGAGCAATAATGCCGAGTCCGAGCATGGTTTACACAACGGTCCCTTGTTTAATGTTTTAGCACCTAAAGAAAATAACGGTATATTTACACTGGCTATTATAGGGCATCAATCTGGGATGACGTGGTTGTATGGTTTGGATCTTTCTTTCTCTCTGTTTTCAACATAAAACAAGATTCTTTGGTAACAAACCCAGTGGAACAAACATACTTCATAATGATCTCACCAACAACGTCGTTTACTTAAAAACAAGCTCAAATACTTCACCTTTAGCTTAAATCCGGAATGTCGTGACTACACGGAATCTGCTGAGTCAGCGTCTCTTATTTTTTTTTCGGGGGGATTTATACATTCCTCTGTTTATTTTTGCAGATGCTTCTTTATTTAGGCATCGGATTGGAGCGCGTCTGGGAAAGTTTATCGAAGTATCTTTGTGGTTTGTCACTGCCGATGCGTGTAAGACGTCTGAAGAGCGAGTGAGTGTGCGTTCAGTAATCCTATGATGTCGGACTTCCAGAAACACTGGAACACCCCGGTAAGAGCCCGTCCGTCAGACATGAGTCACGCTGCCGTCTTCACGTGTCGGGAGCAAATTACATCCTGAAGTCGACGCCAAGATGATTATCTTTGAAGGAAAATAATTTGATAATGAGTTGAGTCTCAGACAGAGAAACTGCTCAATATTTATTAAAAATATTGTTGTATTTGCTGTGTATCAGCAAGAATCTGGCGGTACAGTCCGTATTAAGATACAGGGGTAACAATAGGATATATTTCTATATTGTAGTAACAAGAATATATTTGTAGTATTGTCGAGTACTTGACTCTGGTGTTCAGTTTTCAAGACCATTGCAATTGCGCTGTTCTACCAGTAGGGGGAGATGTATTTTGAATCCGACCTTGTGCTGCCTTTACGCCATCAATAGCTTTCATTACGTAATTCGATTTTTTTTTCATAAAATCTAAGAACCAAATGCAGGCTACCTCATGGTTTGCTACTAATTTTTCGATATATAAATGTTGTTTATTTTTTCCGACAACATAAGTTACCCAAAAAAATGTAGGGTCACGAAAAGAAGAACCTTAGCGGCAAGTTGTGGTGTGTATTGTTAAGAATCTGGTCGTACGTGTATCACGATAAAGGCACTAAGATATGATACATTGTGATACTGTAGTTACAAGTATATATGTGTAGTATTGTCGAGTACTTGACTCTGGTGTTGCAGAATTTACAGACCACATGACTCTTGACAAAGTAGTAACTGCTTTCATTTGTTTTTAAACCAAAAATATGTCCAAACATCAGCTTTAAAAGCTGCTGGAGTCGACTGTATCCTCTCGTCCTCAGTCATCGCCCGGAATCCCGCTGGATTTCATCGTTCGGGGGCCGTAATAACTGCTGCCATCAAGCGGCCGGAAGTTGAATTGCAACACAAAAAAGCAAACGCTGTAGATATTTGCAAAATAAATTGTAAAATAAATTCTTATTATTTTAGTTGAAAAAAAACAACTTTATTAAAGCCATAAAATAACTATTGTTAAAAAAATTGAAAAAAAGATCGCTACAGTACTGTCGAAAATCTTTCCTAACACCTCTAGTACCAAGGGTATGACTAAAGTCTCTTTTGTTGAGTAGTTATGACGTGTTTATTACTGCGTAATAACAACTTAAAGCACGATAATAACTCTTACTCTCAGGCACGAACAATCAAACTGAGATGACGATTTTTAAACTGTTCGACACAATTACCAAAACCATCCTTCACTTTTGTTGTTGTCCAAGTGTTTTATAGCGGCTGTGGTACGACTTGAAACGTTATGGAACTGAAACTAAACCAATATTTCCTTAAGACGCTTAAGAGTCAAACATGTGAAACAACACTCTCTCTCTATGAACCCTCTTCAACTCACACCCTCTCATTAAACTCATCGCCGTGGCTCAATTAACCCCCAAGATTCCCAAGTGTCCGCACACATCGTCACAGTAATTTGCTCTGATAAATGGTGATAATAGAGATAATAATAACATCCTGTGTGACTCTCGTCATCCTCCCTGATAAACGCTTAGTCAGCAGAATCAGATTAGATTCTTAATCCCCTCAGAACCGTGTAGTCACGGCTTAGATATGACTGATGAGGTGTAGCGCTCCCAGGAGGACGGAGAGTAGAATTTCATCCCTGCATTTTTTTTCCCCGAGCCAATCGGAACGCCGGACGGAGCAAATCCACCCAAAAGTCTTGAGGAGCTTTTGTGGTTCTGAAAACGGTCCAAGATTAAACAAGACTCAGTTGAGAGATTTAATTCTGGATCTCTACTGAGAATAAATAACAAATAAAAAGGCTAATCTTTGTTTTCGGAGCGAGTCCACAGTGAAAACACATGTCGGCGTTGAGAAACGACCGACAGAAGCTTTTTGAGTAAACAGATGTTGATATCAGAGAGGCATTGTGGGTACGGTTCACGCTCCGCGGGCCCATTAACGTCGGCCCTCATTAATCATCGGCTCTTTTTGAGCGTTAATTAAAGGACTGCCGGCGTGTCTTCGCCGCGCCGGCGTCTCCGAGGCTTCGATCGGCACGAGGATTAACTCACTCGGAAAAGCGTGAACTTTTTTCCTCGCGAGCCTCGTTTCAGAAAAGTGAAAAAAGTTGTGAAACACGTTACGTAAGAGCCCTCCGAGCCGGTCGTGATGTACGGCACTGCTGGGATTCAAACTCGCGCCTCAATGCTGCATGGATTAAGGAACACTTCTGGTCCGTTCTTTTTCTTGGAAATGTTTTCACTTTTATTTTATTGTTTCGAAACGTCACGGTTGTTATGGTCAGTAACTAGATAAGGGTTTCGTTCAGTACCGGCGCCGAAGCCGTACTTTAAGAAATGGCGTGTTGACGGGAGGGTTGGTGCGTCGATTCTATCGTACGATCTTTAAAAACATGTCGATTGTCTGTAATTATGGCTGTTAAAAAGTATCCATATGGGGATATATCGCAATATTCTTTTCCACGATACTGTATCGATTTTGGCAATACTGTGTCTATTATTTAAAAAATAATAATAAATACATTGTTTTATGTTTGGCTTGCAAATTATATTCTATTGTATAGTTTTTGATGTTATTAGTTCAATAATGTGTGTAAAACAATTTTTTTTTATATTTAATTAAAATGCAAATATTTATGCCGTTTAAAAAAAAAAAGTGAAGCTATGAAACTTCCGAACACTAGATGGCAGCAGTCATTACATCCTCTGTAGCTTATTGAACATTTTAATTCCGCAAGATCCCGGGGATTACTGAGGACGAGAGGATACAGTGACTCCAGCAGCTTTTAAAGCTTATGTTTGGACATATTCTGGTTTGGAAACAAATGAAAGCAGTTACGACTGAGGACGAGAGGATACAGTGACTCCAGCAGCTTTTAAAGCTGATGTTTGGACATTTTCTGGTTTGGAAACAAGTGAAAGCAGTTACGACTGAGGACGAGAGGATACAGTGACTCCAGCAGCTTTTAAAGCTGATGTTTGGACATATTCTGGTTTGGAAACAAATGAAAGCAGTTACGACTGAGGACGAGAGGATACAGTGACTCCAGCAGCTTTTAAAGCTGATGTTTGGACATATTCTGGTTTGGAAACAAATGAAAGCAGTTACGACTGAGGACGAGAGGATACAGTGACTCCAGCAGCTTTTAAAGCTGATGTTTGGACATTTTCTGGTTTGGAAACAAGTGAAAGCAGTTACGACTGAGGACGAGAGGATACAGTGACTCCAGCAGCGTTTAAAGCTGATGTTTGGACATGTTTTAGTTTGAAAACAAATTAAAGCAGTTACGACTTCATCAAGAGTCATGTGGTCTGTAAATTCTGCAACAGTACAGACAATTTACAGAAATATTGTTGTTGCTATAGTTTTGCAAGATATCGCAATATATCGTATGAATATACCCCTGTATCGTGATACGTATCTCCAATATACAGCCCTACTGTAATTTAAATTTCATTCATGGAGTAAAACCGAAGTGAGGCGACCATATTTGCGCTACTTTTTTGTCAAACCAGCAAATCGATTCCCATCCCTAGTGGGAACTACAATTGGTGCTTAAGTACAGCAAATCGTAGTTTTAAGACTTTTGTTCGCTTAATAATTCAAATATAAAAGTCATAGAATTACAACGATTTGTTCTCATAATGTTAGGACTTGAAAAGTCCTAGTATTATGACTTTTAATCCTGGATTTTTCCAATTAAATGTCGTACTTTAAGACTTTAATTCTCGTAATGTTTCAAATTTAAAAGTCATAGAGCTGAGACATTTATTCCCATAATGTAACACTTTAAAAAGTTGTAGGATTATGACTTTTGTTCTCATAATGTTACGATTTAAAAAGTCATAAATTTACGACTTTTGTTTTTATAATGTTACGATTTAAAAAGTCATACATTTACGACTTTTGTTCTCATAATGTTCTGATTTAAAAAGTCATAAATTTACAACATATGTTCTCATAATGTGACTATTTAAAGTCATACATTTAAAACTTTTGTTCTCATAATGTTACGATTTAAAAAGTCATAAATTTACAACTTTTGTTCTCATAATGTTACTATTTAAAGTCATACATTTAAAACTTTTGTTCTCATAATGTTACGATTTAAAGTCATACATTTAAAACTTTTGTTCTCATAATGTTACGATTTAAAGTCATACATTTAAAACTTTTGTTCTCATAATGTTACGATTTAAAGTCATAAATTTACAACTTTTGTTCTCATAATGTTACGATTTAAAGTCATAAATTTAGAACTTTTGTTCCCATAATGTTACGATTTAAAGTCATAAATTTACAACTTTTGTTCTCATAATGTTACGATTTAAAAAGTCATAAATTTATAACTTTTGTTCTAATAATGTTACGATTTAAAAAGTCATAAATTTACAACTTTTGTTCCCATAATGTTACGATTTAAAGTCATAAATTTACAACTTTTGTTCCCATAATGTTACGATTTAAAGTCATAAATTTACAACTTTTGTTCTCATAATGTTATGATTTAAAAAGTCATAAATTTACAACTTTTGTTTTCATATTGTTACGATTTAAAAAGTCATAAATTTACAACTTTTGTTCTCATAATGTTACGATTTAAAAAGTCATAAAATTACAACTTTTGTTCTCATAATGTTACGATTTAAAGTCATAAATTTACAACTTTTGTTCCCATAATGTTACGATTTAAAGTCATAAATTTACAACTTTTGTTCCCATATTGTTACGATTTAAAAAGTCATAAATTTACAACTTTTGTTCTCATAATGTTACGATTTAAAAAGTCATAAATTCAGAACTTTTGTTCCCATAATGTTACGATTTAAAGTCATAAATTTACAACTTTTGTTCCCATAATGTTACGATTTAAAGTCATAAATTTACAACTTTTGTTCCCATATTGTTACGATTTAAAAAGTCATAAATTTACAACTTTTGTTCCCATAATGTTACGATTTAAAGTCATAAATTTACAACTTTTGTTCTCATAATGTTACGATTTAAAAAGTCATAAATTTACAACTTTTGTTCTCATAATGTTACGATTTAAAAAGTCATAAAATTACAACTTTTGTTCTCATAATGTTACGATTTAAAAAAAAACGTATTTTTAAGGCTCTTATTCTTTTAGTAAATCAAATTTAAAAATTCATAAAATTACAACTTTTGTTCTCATAATGTTACGATTTAAAGTCATAAATTTACAACTTTTGTTCCCATAATGTTACGATTTAAAGTCATAAATTTACAACTTTTTTTCCCATATTGTTACGATTTAAAAAGTCATAAATTTACAACTTTTGTTCTCATAATGTTACGATTTAAAAAGTCATAAATTTACAACTTTTGTTCCCATAATGTTACGATTTAAAGTCATAAATTTACAACTTTTGTTCTCATAATGTTACGATTTAAAAAGTCATAAATTTACAACTTTTGTTCTCATAATGTTACGATTTAAAAAGTCATAAAATTACAACTTTTGTTCTCATAATGTTACGATTTAAAGTCATAAATTTACAACTTTTGTTCTCATAATGTTACGATTTAAAAAGTCATAAAATTACAACTTTTGTTCTCATAATGTTACGATTTAAAGTCATAAATTTACAACTTTTGTTCCCATAATGTTACGATTTAAAGTCATAAATTTACAACTTTTGTTCCCATATTGTTACGATTTAAAAAGTCATAAATTTACAACTTTTGTTCCCATAATGTTACGATTTAAAGTCATAAATTTACAACTTTTGTTCTCATAATGTTACGATTTAAAGTCATAAATTTACAACTTTTGTTCTCATAATGTTACGATTTAAAAAGTCATAAATTTACAACTTTTGTTCTCATAATGTTACGATTTAAAAAGTCATAAAATTACAACTTTTGTTCTCATAATGTTACGATTTAAAAAAAAACGTATTTTTAAGGCTCTTATTCTTTTAGTAAATCAAATTTAAAAATTCATAAAATTACAACTTTTGTTCTCATAATGTTACGATTTAAAGTCATAAATTTACAACTTTTGTTCCCATAATGTTACGATTTAAAGTCATAAATTTACAACTTTTTTTCCCATATTGTTACGATTTAAAAAGTCATAAATTTACAACTTTTGTTCTCATAATGTTACGATTTAAAAAGTCATAAATTTACAACTTTTGTTCCCATAATGTTACGATTTAAAGTCATAAATTTACAACTTTTGTTCTCATAATGTTACGATTTAAAAAGTCATAAATTTACAACTTTTGTTCTCATAATGTTACGATTTAAAAAGTCATAAAATTACAACTTTTGTTCTCATAATGTTACGATTTAAAGTCATAAATTTACAACTTTTGTTCTCATAATGTTACGATTTAAAGTCATAAATTTACAACTTTTGTTCTCATAATGTTATGATTTAAAAAAAAACGTATTTTTAAGGCTCTTATTCTTTTAGTAAATCAAATTTAAAAAGTCATAAAATTACAACTTTTGTTCTCATAATGTTATGATTTTAAAAAAACGTATTTTTAAGGATCCTATTATTTTAGTAAATCAAATTTAAAAAGTCATAAATTTACAACTTTTGTTCTCATAATGTTATGATTTTTAAAAATCTTATTTTTAAGACTCTTATTATTTTAGTAAATCAAATTTAAAAAGTAATAGAATTACCGCTTGTGTTCTCATAATGTTAGGGTCACAAACAGAATTTAGTTTTTTTGTTTTTAATTTTATTTTTAAAATCCTAATACGTCATCGTAGATTTCAGGGCAACAAAATCAGTGTGTTCGTAAAAGGCTAGTTCCAATTTTCAAGTCACATTATTCATTTTAGCCTCTTTTAAAGCGCTACGAAGCTGCTCCTGCCAAATTATTTCAAAAATGTGAAAAGTTTAAGCAATTTGGATGAAACCACAATTTTTAAAATGAATTCCTGGAAGAAAAAAAAAGAAAAGAATTTCCATCCAAACACATCGGAGATGGTCTGAAACCGAGTGAATTCAGGACAGCGATCTCTCTCTCTCTCCCCCGCCAGTTCCCATGTATCAGTCAAACCAGAACGCACAAAAGTTTGTAATTCCAGAACCAAAGCGCTTATTGTTGAGACAAGTACACATTTGCTGGTCTTGAAAGCCACAGCTGTGTTTAGCTAACCTCAGCCAGGGAGCCTTTAAACGGCACCACATGAGATGAGCCTGCTATTTTATGGAGTTTGTCGTTCCAGTCCAGGCTTTTGTGGGGACACTTTTCTTAGTTTTTACTGTCTGGATGAAGACGCGGCTATGAAAGCAACTCTTGTTGCTGCAGCGTCTGACGTGAGAATGCCGAGATAACAAATATAGCGGTAGTTGATCCGCGGCCGAGGTGCTTTTAATCCGACGCGTATCGGTTGATCCGGGACGAGCCAAAACCGCTCGTGCCACATCATTAATGTGGCAGATCTGCCTCCATCGACAGATACATCATCGCAGCCTCTTTAATTAAGATTCAACCACACGCCCATGCAAGACTCGAGCTGGTGGGGCGGGGGTGGGGGGGGGACTCCAACGATTTTACTGGAAGAATCATAAAACCGTAAAACCCAACACTACCGGGAAACAAGGGGCTCCACCATACACTTACTGGCTCTTTCCGCTTCTAATACAAGGATCTGACTCATCTTCCGAGCGGAGCCGGGGCCTCGTAAAACATCATATCTGGCTGCTGAGTAATGGTGGGAAGTGCTGAGCTCATGCTAGGACTTAGAAGACGTCTTGTAATAACGTTTTTTTCTCTGAGCTCATGCATGATCACAGATGATGGAAAACGTGTCGGAGCGTTAAACCGAAGATTCCTGTTCAAAATGTTGACGATTGATAGATAACGATGGCGGGAAAATGGAGATTATACTTTTAAAGTAACAAGTCACTAACAAATGATTGTGGTATTGTTTTAAAAAAAAGTTGATTTATTTAAAAAGAAAACACATTAAGAAACATGAATTCAGAAAAATAATGTAAATATTTATATAAAACAGTGCAAAAATATGCACTTATATGATTTAAAAAAAATACACAGACGCTGATATAATTATGAAGGACTTGTCGGTAAACTTCACTGCAATGACTTGAAAATTGATATATAATGACTTTTAGAAGTTTTAATGTTTTGTTTTCAATCTGGTAACATTACAACTTTAAAAGTTTCGACATTTCTTGTAATTTTACGACTTTTTTGCAAGTCAGTATTAATACATTTGTACCTGATAAGTAACGATTTTAAAAGTGGTAACATTTCGAATTTTATTATGGTATTTTTTTCCATTTTAAAAGTCATTAAATAACGATATTTGTTCTTGTTCGGTATATAAAATACTATTTATATAGGACAAGGATAGAGACAAGTTATTATATTTTATTTCATTTCATTTTCCTATTGAAAAATGTTTTTATATTTTCCTTCGTAAACCACAAAGGGAGTTCAATTTAGATTTTTAAAATGAAGTGAAAACGTTTGGAATTGATAGTAAATAAATTATAAAGCACAATTAACAAAAATGATCTTGTTTAATTAGAATAACATGACAAAAACCAAATGGTATTTTTGGTTTGGCCTGACAATGCAAGGTTTTGCCTTGTGGCTCAGCTCAGATTGTTTAGAATTCCCTGTGTTTCCCGCAGAGAACTATGACATCAGACTTGAAGGTGATAATATCCAGGACGCTCAATAAACTACTTGAACATGAAAAAAATGGCGTCGGCGTGTTGCAGCTGCGGTCGTGTGGCGTTCAAGTCTCTTAACAAGCATCTGGAGCGTGTTCCGGTCAAGCTGTGGCCGGACACTGCCGGGCTGTGCTGCCGCCGCCGGGCGTCGCCCAGAAACCCACAGCGACGAATCGCAGCTCGAACGTAAACCAAATATACACGTGTTTGACTGACGGCTGACGGGACGCGACGCGGCGTTTGTTTGGACTTGACTTCATCCAAGACCGCCGGGGTCCGTCGCCCTCGCTCCGCTTGCCGTGATGAATTGAACTTGACCTCCTCAAGGTCGGCGTGTTTTTCTCGATGCTAACCTTGTCTCTCCCATGTCTCCACAGTGTGACCATGTTGACCCCGCAGGAGACGGCGGACATGGTTCTCCTGTGACCTCCTCCCCGTGGACTCTCCCGTCAGCATGTGGCCTCCAGACTTTGGACCTCCGGACGTCCAGTTGACCGCCTCTGGCTTCGCGTTCGAAGATGCGGAAGATCTTCAGGCGCCGCCGTCCTTCGTGGCGTTCTCCCAGTCGTCGATTCACCACGGGGGGTTCGGGTCCTGCTGCGTCCCCAGGACCTCGGGGTCCCACGTGGATCGACCGCCGGAGACGGATGTTAAAATCCACCAGAAGTTCAACAGTTTCAACTCTTTCCCCTTGTCCTTCCAAATGGGGGGCTGTGCCCCCCCGAACAACCCCCAACAACATTTCTCCTCGGCCCCCGACGCCCTCATGACCCACAACAAAGTCCTCCTGCAGGAGCAAAAACCTCTGGAGGGATTTCAGTCCATCAAGCAAGAGCCCTCAGACGAGTTCTCGCCGTGCAAGCGGGAGCCGTTTCAGATCAACGCCACCGCCGTGGGACCGCCCTGCCAGGACCACGACGCGAGCCCCCTTCACTCCCCGAGGCCGTTCGCCCAGGACGCCACCGGGGATCAGCCGGACCAGCCGTGCAACTGGATCGACTGCAGCGCCACCTACGGCAGCCAGGAGGAGCTGGTGAGGCACATCGAGAAGGTGCACATCGACCAGCGGAAGGGGGAGGAGTTTGCGTGTTTCTGGAGCGGCTGCGTTCGGCGCCACAAGCCCTTCAACGCCCGATACAAGCTGCTCATCCACATGAGGGTCCACTCGGGCGAGAAACCCAACAAATGCATGGTGAGTTCAGTGTCAACCCGGGTCTGAGGTTGAGATGCACGAGATCATGACATACTCTAGGGGTGTGTATTGGAAAGAATCTGCTGATACGTATCACAATACAGGGACAACGATACGATATATAGTGATACTGTAGTAACAAGTATATATTTTTAGTATTGTCTAGTACTTGACTCTGGTGTTGCAGAATTGACAGACCACATGACTCTTGACGAAGTCGTAACTGCTTTCATTAGTTTCCAAAATATGTCCAAACATCAGCTTTAAAAGCTGCTGGTGTCACTGTATCCTCTCGTCCTCAGTCGTAACTGTTTTCATTCGTTTTCAAAACAAAATAGGTTCAAACATCAGCTTTAAAAGCTGCTGGTGTCACTGTATCCTCTCGTCCTCAGTCGTAACTGTTTTCATTCGTTTTCAAAACAATAGGTTCAAACATCAGCTTTAAAAGCTGCTGGAGTCGACTGTATCCTCTCGTCCTCAGTCGTAACCGGGATCTCGCTGAATTTCGTTGTTACTTTAGCTACAGAGGTCGTAGTTAATGTTGCCGTCTATCGGCCTGGAAGTTTAATCGCAACACAAAAGTGATATATGAATATTTTAGTATTGTGTTTTTAAAAATACAAAATTGATTTATTTCATTCTTTGAACTATAAACCTTAAAGCAAATATATATGATTTATTTTTACACCCAAAAATAATATGCATATTATTGTTTATATCATATGATAATAACTGGTTTCATTTGTTTTGAAACCAAAATCAGCTTTAAAAACTAATGTAGTCAACTGTATCCTCTTGTCCTCAGTCATGGTCAGGATCTCGCAAGATTTTATTGTCCCTTTAGCTGCAGGGGATGTAATATAGCAGCACAATTTTTTTTTTTCAACACAAAAAAATGAACACACTCACTGAATAATTGCATACTTTTGGTAATAAAAAATATTTTATATACATGTAATAGGATAGGGATAGAAAAAACAGTTATTATAAAATAACTAAATATGATTTGGAAGCAGAACAATACAGTGCTTTAAAATAAAGTTACGGTTTTGTGAAAAAATAATTGCGATATTTCTCACAACCCTGTAATAAACTTCTACCTATGCTTTTATTGTAGCCAATGCGCTTTGTCGTTAGCCTTGTTAGCATTCGTATTTCGCTATTTAAAGATTAGGCAAAGTCACATGATAAAGATCCATCTTGTTACGAACACAAGTTTGTTTGTTGACACAAACGTTTTCAGTTCGAAGGCTGCTCCAAGGCCTTCTCGCGGCTGGAGAACCTGAAGATCCACCTGAGGAGCCACACGGGCGAGAAGCCGTACATCTGCCAGCACCCCGGCTGCCTCAAGGCCTTCAGCAACTCCAGCGACCGAGCCAAGCACCAGCGCACTCACCTGGACACGGTCAGCAAAACCTCTCTACCTCTGATCGATGACTTCTCGCGCGATTCACACCTTTTTTACACAAGAAACGTTTGGATTTCTCCGATGAACCGCAGATATTTTAACTCCCCCTGACATGTGGAAGGATCCAGACCTAATCCAGCAGATCACTTCTCTGATTACTCAAACGGCGGCGGCGTATCGGAGCGCGGCGTTCCTTCCAGCGTGTCGAGAAAAAAAGCAATTTTTCCCTCTCTTTTCTATCTTTCGCGGTTTCTCGCCGGCTAATGGAGGCTCCGTCTGTCACTCCGCAAATCAAAGGGCGGATATTTCGGGGCGCCACTGGATGATCCTCGGGATGTAAAAAGATGGCTGACTTGGCGTTAATCCCTGCCAAGATGTCGCAATGAAATCACTGCTGTTGTCTTTAGAAATGTCGCGGGTAATCTCACGCTGGATTTGTTTAAATTTTGGGGGGGCTCACGTAGAAACATCCACAATTAAGAGATCAGATGGAAAAGTGCACTTACGGGAGGAATTGCAGGAACGAGAGACTTGGCGGTTGAAGACAAACCTGCGTTTTGAGCGAAACCTTGTGTGCGGAGTTTGTTTATGTGGGCTCGCCGGGCACTCTGGTTTCCTCCCACAGTCCGCAGACACGTACCCCGAGCTAAACAGTCACTCGGATTTGACAGAAGTGCAGGAAATGTGAACGTTGTGCGCCAAGAAAGTGGAGTGTTCTGCAGAAATTGTGTTATACAGTCCAGTCATTATTTTTATATTTATTTTCTAGAATAATTATTTTTCATGATATTTTGATTTTCTCTTCTGGGTTTAAAAAAATAAATAAAATATGAATCAAACATTTGTGGTAAAAAAAAACATTTGTCTTTGCCGAAGACCATTTAACTTTAGTCTCATATTTTTTCGCATCATTTTTCGGAATTTTGAGGCACATTTAGTCAAACGTCCGACTGTCCGGCTGACATGTTGTTTTCCTGTCTGCGGCTTCACAGAACCGCCTTCTTCTCTTTTTCCTCTCCGATCCAGGAACTTCCCTCTTCGTCTGCTCGTTGTACATCGCTTCTTTGCTTTCCAGGGTGTCCCTCGCTTCTTTATGGGGGTTGTAGCGATAAATTTATCCCACAATACGATACGATAATTTCAGCTCATGATACAATATATTCAGCTTACAATACAATTCGATCCGATATATTCATCTCACGTTACGATACTATATTGTCCTCTCACATTAGGATATGATATTTTAATCTCACATTACGATATGATATATTCACCTCACGTTACGATCAGTATATTCACCTCACAATACAATACGATACGATATATTCATCTCACATTACGATACGATATTTTCATCTCACGTTACGATACGATATTTTCATCTCACGTTACCATACTATATTATCATCTCACATTACGATACGATATTTTCATCTCACATTACGATACGATATTTTCATCTCACATTACGATACGATATTTTCATCTCACATTACGATACGATATTTTCATCTCACATTACGATACGATGTATTCATCTCACGTTACAATACGATATATTTATCTCACAATACAATTCGATACGAGATATTCGGCTCATGATACGATTTAAAAGTTATGCTCGGCTCATGATGCAATATGATATATTTAGCTCGCATTACGATTCAATATACTTCGGAAAAAAATATGCTTATGAAGTACATCAAACGATTTCAGGGAACACTGAATTTTAGTGACATTTTGTGATTGTTCCACTGTCTTTTGTTTAAACTAATAGAACTGTAAGCCATAATATGAGCCATATATTATTTTTAGAAGCTAGTGGAGTCGACCGTATCCTCTTGTCCTCAGTCAACGCCACGGATATCGCAGGATTTCATTGTAGCTTCAGCTGCAGAGGACTTAATGACTTCTGCCATCTAGCGGCCAGAAGTTTAATTGCAACATAAAAATAAATATACACTATGACTATTTGTATGTTAATTGCAAATGTAATAATATTTTTTCCCTAAAAGAAAAATATGATTGATTAAAAAAAAAGAGATACTGCAGTTGATTAATAATACAGTAACATGAAAAAATACCGATATATATATATATATATATATATATATCGGTGTATCTATATCTATTTATTATTTTTTCTCGCATCCCTACCCTTGTCTAGACAGAATGAGGCATTCACTGGCCTTGTTTTTCATCTTAACAAAGTCAACTAACTGCTCTTCTTCTTGCTTTCTTAAAGCCTGGCGGACAGAAGGTAAAATAAACGTATGTGTGTCTTGCTTGTTGCCTTTAATGTTGTATTTTTATTTGTCTTTTTGCAAGATTATTATACATTTTATCATCTTAAATGAACATATTAACTTGTTTCAATTTATTGTTCCGGACACAAAGAATAGTTCTGGCAGTACATAAACTACATCACCACTTGAATATTGTTGGGGTTCATTCTGGGGGTGACACTTTTACAATCGCGTCCAAGCCTTGTCTTGGATAAAGTCATTTAAAACGAACTTTTGTCCTCTTCGCAGAAGCCGTACGCCTGCCAGATACCAGGATGCACCAAGCGCTACACCGACCCCAGTTCCCTCAGGAAGCACGTGAAGGCACATTCAGCCAAAGGCGTTCAAGAGCTCAAGGTACGATTTTTTTGTTTTGTTTAGTTTTCAATGTGAATCTTCCTTGAGGACGCGCTCGGCCTGGTCCTCGAGGGAATGGTGAGGATTACTGCGAAAACCCCCACGATGGGCACCTGGAGCTTGAAAAAAAGAAGCAATAAATTCCCATCAGTCTTGACTGTCATCGCGTACGATCGCTCCGTCGGACGTTTATCGAAGGCAACATCTGCACAAACAGAACAGAAACCATCACTCTTGCGGGAAAAGGTGGAAGAAAATATGTGATGGACAGTCTTGAAAATAGAGGAGTGGAAACGAGCGCTTTGGGAATCGGAGTCGGCCTTGCTCAACTACCTCGGGAGAGTCTCTCGTTATCTGATGGTCTCTCCAAGTTGAGGTCCGTGAGGTGGATTCAAAGAGGGGTCGTAATGAGCTGCGGGGTTCGGTCCTAGATCACCGACCTGGACGGCACTACTGAGAGGATCCTCGGAGGGAAGACGTGGTCGGGTCAGGACTCTGTGTGGGGCCACGACGTCAACATCGTTGATGAGTTCGCACACGACGACCTTGTGAGGAAGATGTTGCGCTCTCTGCCATTTTCGGTGTTTTCTTGTGTGTTTTCGGTCTCCATAAACCGACGAAACCCAAGACTTTCTTCTTAAGTCTCTGTTGAATCCTAAGAGTCAGATGTTTTCCTTCATGAAGTAGCCACAGTTCCAATATTGACTTAAACTTAATATGATTGGGCTTCGGTGTGTATGGAACTTATTGAAAAATAAAAATGGATTTCAGCCTCTGCTGCTAAAAGAGATCCCAGCGATGGCTAAGGACGAGAGGATACAGTGACTCCAGCAGCTTTTAAAACTCATTTTTGGACAAATTTTGGTTTTAAAAACAAATGAAAGCAGTTACGACTTCTTCAAAAGTCATGTGGTCTGTAAATTCTGCAACACCACAGTCAAGTACTCGACAATACTACACATATATACTTGTTACTACAGTATCAGAATTCATCGTATTGTTGCCTCTGAATCATGATATGCATCGTCAGATTCTTGACAATACACATTGATAATTACAAGAATAAAAAATATTCACCAAAAGGAACAAAAAACGTTTTTGTTAATTAGAAACAATGAAATCCTGTGAGATCCTGGTTACGACTGAGGACGAGAGGATACAGTCGACTCCAGCAGCTTTTAAAGCTGATGTTTTGGACAAATTTTGTTTTGAAAACAAATTAAATCAGTTACGACTTCTTCAAAAGTCATGTGGTCTGTAAATTCTGCAACACCACAGTCAAGTACTCGACAATACTACACATATATACTTGTTACTACAGTATCAGAATTCATCGTATTGTTGCCTCTGAATCATGACATGCATCGTCAGATTCTTGACAATACACATTGTTAATTACAAGAATAAAAAATATTCACCAAAAGGAACAAAAAACGTTTTTGTTAATTAGAAACAATGAAATCCCGTGAGATCCTGGTTACGACTGAGGACGAGAGGATACAGTCGACTCTGGCAGCTTTTAAAGCTGATGTTTTGGACAAAATTTGTTTTGAAAACAAGTGAAAGCAGTTACGACTTCGTCAAGAGTCATGTGGTCTGTAAATACGGCAACATCAGAGTCAAGTACTCGACAATACTACAAATATATAGTTGTTACTACAGTATCAGAATTCATCGTATTGTTGCCCCTGAATCATGACATGCATCGTCAGATTCTTGACAATACACATTGATAATTACAAGAATAAAAAATATTCACCAAAAGGAACACAAACCGTTTTTGTTAATTAGAAACAATGAAATCCCGTGAGATCCTGGTTACGACTGAGGACGAGAGGATACAGTCGACTCTGGCAGCTTTTAAAGCTGATGTTTTGGACAAATTTTGTTTTGAAAACAAGTGAAAGCAGTTACGACTTCGTCAAGCGTCATGTGGTCTGTAAATTCGGCAACATCAGAGTCAAGTACTCGACAATACTACATATATATAGTTGTTACTACAGTATCAGAATTCATCATATTGTTGCCTCTGAATCATGACATGCATCGTCAGATTCTTGACAATACACATTGTTAATTACAAGAATAAAAAATATTCACCAAAAGGAACAAAAAACGTTTTTGTTAATTAGAAACAATGAGATCCCGTGAGATCCTGGTTACGACTGAGGACGAGAGGATACAGTCGACTCTGGCAGCTTTTAAAGCTGATGTTTTGGACAAAATTTGTTTTGAAAACAAGTGAAAGCAGTTACGACTTCGTCAAGAGTCATGTGGTCTGTAAATTCGGCAACACCAGAGTCAAGTACTGGACAATACTACAAGTATATACTTGTTACAACACTATCACAATATATCAGATCGTTGTCCCTGTATTGTGATATGTATTGTATCTTGCCAATACACACTCCTACCACACAAAGTTACTTCAATAAACAAGTTTCCAGGGTTGAGTTAAAATTTTACAGCTGTCCTCCAGGAAAGGAAATAAAGAATGTCAGGCTTCTTTTTAATGATAATGAGCAGCAAACGACCTTTGAAGGACAGAGACAATAAGCTGTAGGGTTTACCACACTTAAGAAGGTCAACTGAGAATTAGAAACACACAAAAAACAAACTGTTTTGTTCACATTAATAAAGTGTGAAGCTGCCAAACGTGGCCGTGACCACCACCATCCCTGGACAGCCTTTCAGTCCTACAGGCCTGGCATGTGTCGACATCGTTTAAAGTTGTTTGAGGGGTCCCATGTTTTCCCGCAAAACGGATCAGGAAAGATGCATTTTCTTGCCAACAGGTCGTAAGATCCGGTCCAGACCTGTACCTGATGCATGCCAAGACAAGGTTGTTGTGTAGTTGGTTGAAGAAAACCAGCGCTTGTTGAAGACATTCTCCCTCCTTTTTTTATTTTCTATCTATTCTTCACTCAATTTGTAAATGTCAATAAAGTGTTCTTGTTTGGCCCTTTTTTTTGTTCCTGCCACCAGCTGTATTTTTTAAAATCATTTATGGTTTTAACCGAAAAGACATTCTTAAGTGTCTTGGAGCCTCCGCGGCCTCCATATGTCAGTGTGTGACGACGAGCAACAAGTTATTTTTATAACCTGTCAAGAATCTTTTTTTTTTGAGGCCTTAACAAGATAGAAAAACATCTGAGACGCATCCAAGTCCAAGTCTTGGATTTCGCCGAAGGGGGATTTGCAGATACGCTAACGGTACTCAACGCTTGTTTAAGACGCGAGCAACCGTTTGAAATGCTGATCCGTGGCCGCGGTTCCGTATCGTCTAGTTTTTCATCCATGTTTTATCACTCAGTGCGGAGAGAAGCGAGAAGATTCATCGACGGAAAACGCTCGCAAAAAAAATGTCCAGCGAAAAGAAAGTATGAGGAAACATTTGTAAATAACAACTAATGACGCGTTGAAACGCTGCCAAGGTAAACTTCAATAACGCTGAGATGCAGCTGTTGTGTTTCACAAAAAACTCAACAACGGCATCTGCATATTGACGATTACGCATGCTGTATGACAACAATACTGCCAGAATAGGAAGCCTATTGTTCCCCGAAATCTGGGCCTTGTTTGCGATCTGTGGACCGTGAGCGACACTGGGGATCGTGTGTATTCCCAATCCCTGCTTCGGTTTAAACAGGACCACGTGTGCGACGTAAGTTGTGACACGGCTAACGGGCTGGGAGCGGCAGTGGGAGTCCCGCGGGGGGAAACAGAACTGATCAAATGACGTGGACTCCTGTGTTTTCGTGCCTCGGATTTGTGTCACAACTATTAAAAGTGTTGACACTTATGAGCGCTCATTTGGATGAAGTGTTCTTGTTTGGTCTCTCGTGGTTGGTTGTCATGGGGTGAGCTCTTGAAACACCCAACGATTGTTTTCTGCCGTTTGAGGGAGAGTTCGGAGGGATTAACTATGACTATGAGAACAACGAGATCTTGGGAGTTTTTTTTTATTGTTTATTGATTTAGCCAGATTGAAAACTTATAAACTTTACCTCCTGGACTTTTATTATTAACTTGTTGACAAGTGTTCAGGTGTTTTTTAGCTGCTATGGAAGGATTGAAACATTTTTCTTTAGGATGACGTGAAACAAAACTGAACAACTAGTCTTCGAACTAAGGAATAACCAACTTTCAGACTCGCTTTCTACGTCTACAATCACACTACAAACGTTTTCATCTCACTCCCTCTCACTGAATTCATCACTACAGTTTAGATCGGTGTATTGGCAAAAGAAAATATACTGTGATACTGTAGTAACAAGGATGTATTTGTAGTATTGTCGAGTACTTGACTCTGGTGTTGCAGAATTTACAGACCACATGACTCTTGACGAAGTCGTAACTGCTTTAATTTGTTTTTAAACCAAAATCTGTCCAAAAACATCAGCTTTAAAAGCTTCTGGAGTCACTGTATCCTCTCATCCTCAGTCGTAACCAAGATCTCACAGGATTTCATTGTTTCTAATTAATAAAAAATATTTTTATTCCTTTTGGTGAATATTTTTTATTCTTGTAATTAACAATGTGTATTGTCAAGAATCTGACGATGCATATCATGATTCAGAGGCAACGATACAATGAATTCTGATACTGTAGTAACAAGTATATATTTGTAGTATTGTCGAGTACTTGACTGTGGTGTCGCAGTATTTACAGACCACATGACTCTTGACGAAGTCGTAACTGCTTTCATTTGTTTTCAAACCAAAATATGTACAAACATCAGCTTTAAAAGCTGCTGGAGTCGGGTGTATCCTCTCGTCCTCAGTCATCGCAGAGATTTCATTGTTCCTGTAGCAGCGGAGGACATAATGACTGCTACCATCTAGTGGCCAGAAGTTTAATAGAAACTAAAAAATGAACAAACGTTGTGAATATTTACATGTTGGTTGTAAATAAAAAATGCTGCCTAATATCAATACAGTATCGTTAAAAAAAAATATTGCGATGTTTTGCCGTATCAATATTTTCTAACATACCTGCTGTGGTTGCATGTGTTGAGAACATTTTAAATATCAGTTTAGATCTCATATTTTCTACCTTCAAAAACCATTCGAATTTTTTCTTTTAAATATTAGTAGTAATTGATTAGTCATTATTAGTTATTGTACTGAAAGGCCTGCGTAACTCTTGACTAATGTGAACCTGGTCTGTGTTTTGGGCTTTCTAGTTCGATAAGTTCATGATTATATGAAAAGCCTATTTATTACCACAGATTTAATTTAAAAAGAAGTTAATGACCCTTTTTTCCTGAGAACTTTCCCAGAAATCTTAGGGCCCCTCGTGACAGTTCCAGAATATAATAGTAAGTAAGTAAGTAAGTAATTTTTATTTGTATAATGTGGCCAAGACACCATCCGGGTCTCCTCCATGTCTACTGGACTCTAGAATTCTGGAAGACCCCCCCCCCCCCTTCTATCACCCGGGCCCTTCTCCTATTTCTCACCCAGATTGAACCTGAAGCCCCGAACAATGCCGGACATTTGTTTCTGATTTCTCCGGTCAATTTTGGATTCGTCATTTTCGAACGGTGGAGAAAATATACAACGGACTACAGCTACAATAAAAGTCATTCTTTCAGCGATTCGGTTTTCATCTGTCTATAATCAAAAGAAGAAGGGAACCCTTTGCGGCTCTTGGCTCCGTGGGAGTTGCTTTGCCCGAAAGCGGCTCTATTAGAGTTTAACCAACAAAATGACTCACTCCTCTAACGATGGCAGGAAGGCACATGCTCACCAAAAGAAAGAAGAAAAAAAAACTCCACCTAACCATTTGCAGGATCTGTTTTGACATCTGTGTTCTGTTTTTCCGACAGACTCAAGTACACTCCATCATGGAATCGGACGTTCTGAGCGATTGTTTGGAGCGGCAGCATCTCCACGGCTCCGCCGCGGGTCAGAGTCCGCCGTTACCAGGCTTAGACGAAATCACAGGTAAACACGCTCGTAAAAGATGCTAATGACAAAATTGGGCTCGTTTTTTTTTTTTTTTTCTTCAATCCACCGTGGCCTCGTTTGCTCCTTTAACACACTCTCAGGCCTCATTCCTGCGATTCTAGCTCATCACGCCCCGTGTTTACCTTGTCGAAATGACTGCACGCTGACCAGAGGCCACTTGGCTCGCTCCTCTCCCATCAGTCATCTGCTCCACGCTCTCATTCCAGTATTCTGTCTCTCGCCGCCGACGGCCGAGGCGCGCTACAAGAAAACGTCAGGTAGATTGAAGCCCGCTCGAGCCGTTCATTACTCCGGACACGTCGACCCGAGGGACTCCCGAGAGCTTCCAGGACGTTTTTTTTTTTTCCCGATTTTTAAGAATCTTTTCAGCCCACGAGTATCATCATCTTCTTATCTCCTGAAACCGGCGGCTCTTCTGTATGTAGATCGTGCGGCGCTGCGGTGACACACATCATCGTCCACCACACTTGAACGTAAACACGAGTGTTGAAAGGCGGGATTGGAAACAGATGTGGAAGGTCTCCGGAGACACGAGGATGGGGGGCAGCACAGTGGCGAAGGGTTATCGATCCCGTGCTTGGGTTCCCTTTCGACACTAGACACGTTCGCAGCCTGACTCAAGTGAACCCGACGGTGTTGTGATACCTGCTACCTCGCTACTTGCTAACATACCTCGCTCAGGTCCGGACTCCTTACGCGTTCTTCTATCCAACTCCTCTGCGTTCATTGGCCACCAGACACTAAAAAGGTTTGGACCTCGTCCACGGAACCGAGGAATTTTTTTTTTTCGGACCCGTTTACCCCTGATGAGTTTTTTCGGTGACGTCGCTCTCTACACAATCAGCGGCTGGCAGTCACTCGCCGTTACCTTTTTTTTATTGCTCGGCTCGGCTCGTTTGGAACCGAAAGCAGGGCTGGGACTAAAAATAGTATCTGCCTCGACGTGCCGTGTTGGCGGAATCGCAACACAAACTGTGGATAGTCGAGTAGAGTTGGGTTAAAGTGATAGTTCACCCAAAATTCAAACTTCACTCGTTTTCTACTCGTGTCGACTAAGGGTTGGGATTCTTTTCGGAGTGATCTGTTCCTTTTAGGAGTCATAGACAAAAGTGTAAGTTCATCAGTTGTCTTCGTCTTCATCTTCCTCCAGAGACAAGACACTTAAAAACATCCAAAGACCTCGGTACTGCTCAGTGAGTCGCTGAGTGGTTAGAGGGGGAGATTTAAATGGTAGCAAACGACAGACATTGGCACTAGCTTGGTGGACTGTTTTCAAAACTAACCCAAACTATTGTACATTATAGAACAAAGTCGGGATTTTTCAGGGGCAACGTTTTATACAGTGGTCGAGGGTTTTAACTTCAGCAATACACATTAAAAAATACACAAATCCACTTCCATTCAAACTGTTTTTACCCAACATTTCCGTTACTCCAGGGTCAAGGTAGCGTTGGAGTCTATCCCAGCTACCTAGGGTGAGGTTTTTGTCTGGTATAACGAGTCATGTCAAAAATCCAAAGGGGGAACAACGAGGGGTACAAAATGTTTTGACATCTTGTATTTAAGCCTCGACAAGAACAATTGTTGCAGAAAAACTCAAACAAGTCCATATTTTAAGCTTGTTTGTAGCAGAAGTTAAAATAAAAACAAGTGATATAGACAGGAAGTACTCCGGGCACTTCCTGTGTAAACAGTAGAAGTATGCGGCTTCATTACAAGAGGGACGTTACACATGAGCAGTATGAAGG
Source organism: Callionymus lyra (assembly GCF_982586985.1). Classification (NCBI taxonomy): domain Eukaryota; kingdom Metazoa; phylum Chordata; class Actinopteri; order Syngnathiformes; family Callionymidae; genus Callionymus; species Callionymus lyra. The sequence continues at coordinate 18,097,581 of NC_141833.1, forward strand.
TCGTTTTTAAGTGTCTTTTTGGATGAAGAAAAAGACAACTGAGTTCCAGTCGCTACATTCAAATGAACAAACAATTTTGTCTATTAAAAAAAAAAGAAAATAATCCAAACCCTTAGTCGACATGAGGGTGAGTAGAAAACGAGTGAAGTTTGAGCGAACTGTCCCTTTAAGACGAGCCGGTGGAAAAGATCCATAAATGTTTTTCGTGTCTTACCGTCTTCACACGTGTCTCAGCAGGTGTTTACAACAACAGAGAGTTCATGTCGCCGGCGTCGGATCTCTGCTCCCGGTACCAGAGCCTGGACGGGACCCTGAACAGTCCGGCGTCTTCTCTGTCCAGCCCGGCCAGCGTCACCGAGGGGTGAGTACACACAACCTCCTCCCGTCGACCAACACCCGAAGATACGACACACACTTCTGAACATTCAAACTCGCCGGGTCGTTTTCTAAATTGCTCCTTTGGGGGAGGTATGCTCCTTCTCAGTGCTTTTCCAATCGATATAACACCTAAAGGATTTAACCCTTGTGTTATCTCAGGGGTCGAGGTGACCCGGAGGCCCGAAAACCAACGTGTTTGTGGTATCCCTTGTGTTGCTTCTGGCCAAAGTGAAAGACGGTTTCATTAAAACATTTAAAAACTTACAATAATATTACCGTCAAGACGAAATTTGTGTCCTTCAGTTTCTCCAGGATATATTTACTTATACTACTTGACTCATTTAATTTGCCAGCTTTTAAAAAAATATGTATTCAAGTGCACCCTGTAGTCCAAAAATACGCTAAATTAAGGTATGGGATTTATCTGTTGTGTTCGCTGTAATTTAGTACCTATTTGAAGTGGGTCTACAATAAATCCCCAAAAATTGTCTGATAACTACTGGAAGGACTTTGCTGTAATGGGATTAAAATGTGTTTAAATTGAGACATTGAAACCAAAAAATATGTCCAAACGTCAGCTTTGAAAATTAAAATGTGAAAGACCTCCACCACTGCCTCCGGGTCACCTTGACCCTGCGATAACACGATAAGGGTCATGAAATAAACGTATAGTGAAAATTTGGGAAACAAGTTTAGAGCCATGTTCAGGGAGATGGTTGTAAACCATCAAAACCAGGGGGCAAGATATTTAAGCAGTCTATGTCGTGACTGAACAAGTTGTTCCTTCTGTCTTCAGTATATTGTCATTCTCCATCAAATACCTTTGACTTTGATGTCAGTTTTAGTTGTTGACAGTAAGTAAGTAAATAATATTTATTTATATAGCGCTTTTCGAGACCAGGGTCACAAAGCGCTTAAACAATCAAAACAATACTCAAAAAAGTACATACTTTAAAGATCAAGATAATACTGAGAACAACACAGGAGTTCCAGAAAATCAAGGAAAAGCCTGAACAAATAGAAACGTCTTAAGATGTTTCTTAAATGAGTCAGTAGACTCCATCGTTTCTGTTCGTTATCTCGGCGTAAACACCTTTATATGTCACAATATGGCCGTCATTTTAAAACCTCGTCAAGAACCTTAACTTTGAGCTCAACTTTACGCACGGTTCGGGTCTTGTTTATATTGTTGGTTCCTCCTCTCTCGTCTAAAACGTTCGCTCTGATGCGTTGATTATATTTTGCGGTTTCGGATTTCAAATCTGCGTTTTTCCCTCATCCATCCCGACGGCTCTGTTATGAGAAGGCGTCAGAACGAGTCGTTGGACGATACTTCGTTATTCTAACTCTGACAAACCTTGAATGGATCACTTTTCACGCACTAGAACATAAACCAAGATGAGTTGTTGGTTTTTTTTTTTAAATGCCCTGACGATACGACAGAACCATATTTAGCCCGAACCTGGCGCAGTATTCCCATGAATAAAATAAAAATAGCGAACCTGACCGCATTATTATTCCCCGCGTTTTGTGTTTCTCTCGTTTCATTAGCTCCGACCAGGCAAACCTGACATCTTCCACCACTTCAATCTCAAGTTTCCAATTAGAATAATTTGGGGTCGGCGATCTGCTGCCACTCTATTTTTAGCCGACTCAGCATTGGTCACTTTCTCCTGGCGGGATCTTGCCGAGCGAGCTCCTGCATTCCGGAGGTATTATCAGCCGGGACGGTGTGGTGGCTCCGCGGTCGACCCACGAACTGTGGAGTTGGAGAGAAAACCACAGGACCTGTGGTGGAGCATGATGGGTAAAAGTGGCGAGAAGATAGTGGGAACCGTCAACTCATTACGTTCTCAAAGGATTCACGCCAAAATGACGGGAATTTTTTTTTCCGGGAAGATTATCAGATCTTAGGCTACCAACCTGAACTATAATGATGTCCAAGAAACACCTTTAATCAAGGGATTCAGTGTGGATCTTATCGATGCTGCTACATGGCCTTACCGGATGGATGAGTTCACTGAGTGGGAGTGAGACGAAGAAAGTATTGGGTAAAATGTTTATCAACATGTTTAAAGGTCTCATTCAAATTTACTCATTTTCTACTCACCCTGATGTCGACTAAGGGTTTGGATTCTTTTCAGAGAAATCGGTTCCTATATAGAGTAATAGAAAATGTTTTGTTCATTTTAATGTAGGGACTGGACCTAAGTTGTCTTCGTCTTCGTCCAAAAAGACACTTAAAAACATCCAAATACCTCCGTCTGTAACGTCCATCTTGGATTGAAGCCTCGACGAGCGGAATTGTTCGGAAAAAAACGTTTTAAAAGTTTTTATTTTAAACTCATTTGTAGCAGAGGTTTAAAGAATGAGATGCGATACAGACAGGAAGTACTCCAGGTAAATATCGGAGTACTTCCTGTCTGTATTCTTAAAAGTCTGCTACAAACGACATTAAAATATAGACTTATATTTGTTTTTTTCTAAACAATTTCTAATGTCCAGGATTAAATACAGGATGGACGTTACTGTATGTAAGTATGGCGGTATTTGGATGTTTTTAAGTGTCTTTTTGGAAAAAGACAACATTTTTATCTATAATATATATATATATTATACTCTTAAAAAAAACCCTCATTACTCTGAAAATAATCCCAACCCTTAGTCGACATGAGTGTGAGTATTACTTTAAGTAGCTGCTGGTTTGGACGCCCATATTTCATTTTAGTCTTGTTCTCGCAAGGTTTCTGCCCCCACCTGAAATAAGAAAACAGGCTCAAGTCGAGCTGCACGGAGCAAGAAGACACATTGGGATTAAAACATTACAAATAAAGATGAGGTAAAGTCATGAATTAAACAGTTAAAACTCCCCGAGGTGAGGCGGCGTTTGAAGTGCCGTTGAGCTTGGCAGCCCGACGTTCTCTGGTTCCAATACGTCGCATTTCCGCGCCTGCTTCAATGAAGCTCAGCACAGTCCGTCCATTCACGTCCCCGCAGAGAAACCGGAGGACGTCGAAGAATCCCGCCGCGTCCCCCGACCGAGCTTGCCAAAGCCAACACCAGACAAGTGTTTGTTTTTCCCTCCAAATGTTTTAAACGCGTTAAAGTGAATTATCTTTACTTCAGCGCCGACGGCTAGCGCTGACCTCATCGCCCGGCGTGTGTTTTCCCTGGCAGGGGCCCGGACTTCAGACTTCTTTAATTATTTGACTCTTCAGAGATTTCGGAGGCCTGAACACATCGGGAGGAACTCGAGGGACGAGGAGGGTTTTATAGGACAGTAGGGGTCAGAAAGGCTAAAGGTATGCTGGACCGAAAATGTTGGACGTGAAGAAAGACCAGGGAGAAGTCGGCCCCCGGGGGCCCACGCCAGACTTTTTGCCAATATTTATGCTGCCCTGTTTATGTAGGGGTTATTATGACAGCTAAAAGAAACTTGATGTTTATTATGTTAACTTGATTAACTATTAGTTTATTCATGTATTTTTCAATAATATAGATTTAACCGGTTTTAATGAATTAGTTAATTATCCTTTCCTAGTTTCATATTTGCTGCTTTTATGACAAATCTGTTTTGTTTTTTTTGTTTTTGTTTTTTTAATGACTGTTCCATTCAAATTAAAAAACTTAAAATATTATGATTACCGTCAAGACGATATGTGTGTCTCTTTATATTAAGATACTTGACTCATTTAATTTGCCAGCTTTTAAAAAAAATATTAATGGATTGAAGTGCGCCTTATAGTCCAAAAATAAGCTAAATTAAGGTATGGGATTTATCTGTTATGTTCGCTGTAATTTAGCACCTACTTGAAGTGGGTCTACAATAAATCCCCAAAAATTGACTGATAACTACTGGAAGGGCTTTGCTGTAATGTGTTTAAATGGAGACATTGAAACTAAAAATATGTCCAAACATCAGCTTTAAAAGCTGCTGGAGAGTCCACTGTATCCTCTCGTCCTCAGTCATTGCTGGGATCTGACAGGATTTCATTGTCCCTTCAGCTGAGGACGACGTGATGACTCCTAGTAGGTCGGAAGTTGAATTACAACACAAAAGGAATGCTGTGAATATTTGCCTTTTACTTTTAAATGAAAAAATCCAACTTAACACACTTCATTGAAATAAACCATTAAATAACTACAATAAAAATAAAATATAATTTGAGCGTCCCTGCCCCCGAAAAAGGAGATATTCTTGCCTATTTATTTATTATTCAATAATAAAGATTCAACAGGTTTTAATGAATTGTCTTTTTTATTTATGTTCATGTTTTAAAAATAAAAGTATTATTCGACCAAATAGTTGCTGCTTTTATGAATCAACCTTAAAATGATACAAAGGTCGAGCCAATAGCCGTGACCTTCTCCAGGATGTATTTAGATACTTCCTTATTGACTATCTCGGGTCTGGTATCGTTAAAAGCTGGAGATTTTCCATGTAATTTTACCCCGTTTTCTCTCTAATCTAGTTATAAAAACCTCTCAAACGTAGACGCAGGAAAGAGAAACGTTTCTTCTAATTGATGTTTCATTCCTATGCTAACGCTCCAGGTCTCTAATTGAATCCTCCATAAATCTCCAAACGAGCTCGAAACATGTTCCTCCTGATCTCCATTACCACGCCAGCCCGTCGTGTCAAAGTATCGGCGTATAAACATGGAATGGAGATTCCAGATTGGAACGCACAGCTGCTTCCAGTTAGTCCATTTTCTTTTTCTCTCTCTCTCTTTTTTTTTTTTTTTTTAAAAACACTAATTATGTTTGAGGTTTCGCTGGTAAGAGAAAGATCAGAGGACCAGTTTCCCGAGCGGCGGCGCTGACAGACGCTCCGACAGGCGGTTTGACACGGAGACGAGCGATTCACGCAACTCGTCCCGAGTTTTCGGAGGATAATCGGAGCTACTTACGCCAGAGATTTGTTCTCTCTTCTGGTTCATCCCCGTCGGTTTGTCAGCGAGGAACACTTGAAGGCAACAAACACCAACATCTTTAGTCAAATGTAACATTCTGAGGAGGAGGGGGGGCGGGGTGAAGCTTAATGCGGGTGAGAAAAATGTTAACGAAAAACATCTTGGGAGGATAAGACGAGTCGAAAAAAAGTTTTGAAGGTAGCCTTTAACTCAGGAGTGACTTGTCGTGTTCATTTCCTCTCTGACCTGATGTCAAGGATGATAGATCCAAGTGGATTATTGGCCATGTTGATATAATGATGTTTGAAAAGGGAGGACGAACGCGGAGTCAATTGAAAACAAATGTGTTTGTGGTATCCCTTGTGTTCCCACTGGATCAAGGTGAATGACCTCAGGGCTTCCAGGTCACCTTGACCCAGAGATGACACTAGGATTAAGATTAACTTTTGCCTCAAAGAACGAAAAGATTTAAAAGGAATCAAATGTCACATGAACAAGAAGACGTTAAGTGATGAACTAGCTCGTTTTTTAGCATATTTATGTGACTCTTTAAAATGACTGGCAGCGTCTGCCGACCAATGACACGCGAGTGTTTTGGTCATGTGATTCGGGAATCAAGTTTTGAGACTTTATTGACAGTTTTTGGGACTCGATCGACAGCGATGACTCGTAAGCTTTCATGAATTTATTGTTCAAATATACGACAAGAACAATAGTTTTTATCAAAAGTAAATGTTTATTTTACTTTCACGTGGTTTAAAATGTTTACAGACGTTGCAAAAGTTTGAGGTCCGTAAGTGAAATTATTTTTATTTTTTGTTTAATTTTGATCAGTCATTAATTGCAAAGTAGAAAGTAGTATTGTCGAGTACTTGACTCTGGTGTTGTAGTATTGACAGACCACATGACTCTTGACAAAGTCGTAACTGATTTCATTTGTTTTCAAACCAAAATATGTCCAAACATCATGTTTAAAATCTGCTGGAGTTGACTGTATCCTCTCGTCCTCAGTCATCGCCAGGATTTAGCGCGATCTAATCGTTCCTATAGCTGCGGAGGACGTAATAACTGCCGCCATCTAGTGGCCGGAAGTTTAATTGCAACACAAAAATGAAAAGAAAAAAAACCCGCTTTGAATATTTACATGTTAATTATAAATTAAATTGTTTTATTTTAAACACACTTTATTTAAATATAAACCAAAAAATAAAACAAGATAAAAAACAACATGTTTGAGAGCTACTACATTCAAAAGAACATTTATCGAATATTGATATAGTGCAGTTGAATATCGATACTGTATCGTAGAAAATAAACTTTATATACAAGTGTATCAGAATTTCTTACACCCCTAGTGGCAAGAGCCGAGAAATATACTTCAAGAACATGACCACACAACAGTGTTTTTCGGGGTTCAAGTGGTCATGCAGGGGTTAATAATCACAGCTGAGTTGAGAACATCTCGTCGGCGCTAAAAAAAGACTCTCGTCTACATCAACATCTGCGGCTTTCCGTCGCCTGCGCAGCAGCGGGAATCCGCCGGAGTCGCTCGAGCGTCCAGAAGACGATGTTTGCGGGCGCCGCAAGAATGCTCGCCGTGGTTGTTTATAGATATCGGGGTCGGCTCCGATCGTCTTTTTGGGGGGCGCCGAGGGGTTTCCAGTGTTGAGATCTTGCGGTTTCGGCCGTTTCTGTTATCATTTCTGCACGACCGGAGCTCGTAAGAGTCGTACGGGTTTACGACTCCGGGTTTTTATTGTTTCTCCTGTGGAAACACGACTTTAGGTCGACGTGGGAAACGGGCAACGAGCAGACGCCGGGATGATGGACGAGAGATTTGAAATGAAATCTCCAAATATTTCCTCGTTTTCTTTTTTTTTTTAACGAGCAGAGCTCTCGGTAGGACGGGTCCGAACCAGCCTGTTTATGGAGACTGCCCGAGCGCCTCCAGCGCCACTGAGGGACCTCAGAGACCAATATCCTGCTGCCGAGGAATCGTGTCCAGCGAGGAGACGTAGAGGGGGGAGTCAAATACCAAAGTGGGCCGAGGGGGGCGGGGGGGGGGGGGGGGGCGGTAGGGGGGTCAGCTGCACGTCTCCGTGGAGAACGATCCAGCTGCTTTTCTTTCGAGTCGACTTGGCTTCTCTGAATCATTTCGTTTCCATGAGATTGTGCAGAGTCAGCACATTCTTCAGTCGAGATGAAGGCCGCCCCCAACCCCCCCCCCTCGCCTCGTCACCCCCCAAGATGGAAACTTTTTGGGGGAAAGATGTTGTTCTTCTTGTTGACTGGAGGGTTAAGTGATTACGACCACCTCGCTAATGTAGTGAACAAACCTGCCACTCAAGCGAGGAGTCATCGTGTGTGTGTGTGTGTGTGTGTGTGTGAACTGTGTGTGTGTGTGCATGTGTGTGCGTGTGTAAATGTTTACATGGAAAACAAATCAAAAGGGTTGAGAAAAAAAAAAAGAATATTTTGTCATCCATGTCATTTTCTCACTAATATGTTCACTCTTTAAAATGACTGGCAGCGTCTGCCGACCAATGACACGCGAGTGTTTTGGTCATGTGATCTGGGAATAAAGTTTTGAGACTTTATTGACAGTTTTTGAGACTCGATCGACAGCGATGACTCGCAAGCTCTCGTGAGCTGATTGTTCAAATTTACGACAAGAAGAACAATTTTAATCAAAGGTTAATGTTTGTTGTACTTTCACGTGGTTTAAAATGTTTACAGAAGTTGCAAAAGTTCGAGGTCCGAAAGTGAAACTATGATAAATATTTAAGCCTTGCAAGGTGAACTTTTATTAAGTGAGCCCTATAATCCAAAATATACGGTAAATTAATTTATGTGATTTACTGGTTATGTTAGCTTACGTCAGTAGCTGTAACTACTGGAAGGGCTTTGCTGTAATGGCACTAAAAAGTTTTTAAAAGGAGACAGAACCCTCTAGTGGTTATATAGCACAACTGCGTATAACTGTTACATAGTTTAAAATCTTTCTAAATTACAAATAATTCACATAATTACAAATAATATACAGAATGCTATAGATCCAAACTTTTGACAGATTTCTCAGCGCCGTGTACAAAATAAAATCGGTTCAAGGTCACTAAGTAAAACCAGAATTAATACACACGGCTTACAAAGGAACTTATGTGCACCTTATAGTCCAAGAAATATGGTAAATTAATTTGTGATTCATGTGTTATGTTTGCTATAATTTAGTATCCATTTGAAGTGTGTCTACAATAATAAATACATTTCTGATAACTAGTGGAAGGGCTTTGCGGTAATGGGATTAAAACGTTTTTAAATGGAGACTGAACCATTGAGTGGTTATGAAGCTCAACTGTGTGTAACTATTATATGGTTTGGAATTAAATTAATTTACTGCTTCTTCGTAATACTATGGAGGGTCAGTATACAAGGTCAGTAAGTGAAACCAGAACTGAAATATAAGTTTTACAAGGCACACTTTGGATTTTTTTTTTAATATTACTGGATATCAGGTGCACCTTATATTCCAAAAAATACACTAAATTAAGTTATGGGATTTATCAGTTAAGTTACTTCAATTCCTATTGAAGGAAGTGCGTCTTCAACAAAACAGGAAATGTTTGATAACTACTGGAAGGGCTTTTCTGTAATGGGATTAAAAAATCTTTATATGTAGACGGAACCATGGAGTGGTTATAAAGCGCAACTGCGCGTCATCGCAGTGTTTACAAGCCTCGGCTACACTTAACACCCCTCATGTGGAGCCCAGTACCAGATGTTGATGACGCAGCCATAATAACCGCTGCCATTTTTCATCGAAAAAACAGAGTCATTTATTCACTTTTCTCCTATTTTGCCAGCAGCCACAGACCCGTGTTCTCCGCCGACCGGACCGACGTCTGGGTCCAGGGTCTCCAGAAGACCTTCGGCCACCACCAGCAGCAGGTGTCGCCGCATCAAGGTGAATGGTCGCCCCCCCCGAAGACCTCGGGTCGCCGCTCCGGTTGCCTTCAGTTTCCCTCTCCTCCGGCAGGTTACCTGTTTGTGGACGGGAAGCCGGTGGGCGACGGGGGATTCGAACCCGCGGCGTATTTCACCAACACGGCCACCGCACACGCCACAGGTGAGTCCGGTGGAAGGTGATGCTAAAGGACGCCATGTTTTTTTTTAGTGTGGCGGACTTCCTGTCAAATCGGTTAATGAGTCAGATGCACTTCCTGATTCACTCAGATTTGACCCTTAAGTCACATGAAAAGCCATGACTCATGGGTTAGTGACAAGATTCGAGTCTGAATTTGCTGTAATTGAACGTCTTTTATTACGTGAAAGAACGATTTTTTTTTGTGGGTTTAAAACTCGACTCAACTTTCTGACCCGTGTTCATCGGGCGAAGCTCTACACCGAGTCTCAGATCCTGCACCGTCTCTTCCCCTCAGGGTTCGACCTGCTGCAGGACCTGCAGGGTCACCAGGCGGGCGGGGGGTTGTCCATGTCCTCCTGCCCCGACGACAGCTTCCTCTTCCAGCCGGGAGGCGTCGACCGCTGCCTCAATCAGATCTTCTCCATTTATCTGGACTCCTGAAGAAACCAGAAAAAAAAAAAAAAACGCTGGAAATCTCTTTTTTTATTATTCCTTTTTTTTTTGTTTTACTTTGGACTGGAAGAATGTGAAAACGTCGTGAGTCATCAAAGATTGTGAGAGTTCAGAGGACATTTTTAAGAATCTTAAAATCTGAACTCGTATGTCTTCCCCTTTTTTTTTACTAGATTAAGTTAAAACGTGTTTGAATGCAAACTTTATTAGCAATAACAATCATGATATTGTCTGCAAATGATTGTTTTTTTAAAAACAGTATTAAATAACGTGAAAAAGATCCCAAATATACATAAATATTTTATCTCTTAGCATGACCCAGAGTCGGGTCACACTTCTGTTTTATAAAAACATGTTTTTGTGACATTTATGTGAAGTAAACAAAGTTGCAACGAGAATAACTTTGAAACAGCGATTGAATGGAGAAATACGTTTTTAGTGTTTTTTACGAAATATCTTCATCTTTACTACTTCTGTACAGTTTTGACTGTTTTATTTTCCTTGTGCAGCTTCTAGAGAACTAAAATCTTTTAATAGCTGTTAGCTTACTAAACGCTAGCTTGCTGCTAACCTCCTTCGCTAATCAGCTAACGGCATGCTAATCCATATTTATGATGGTATATGGACTTGTTTCATCCGGTTACATGTTAAAAATGTGTTAGTTAGTTTAAAAGTTACAATAATAGTTTATATTTTCAGTCATCACAGACTTTATTTGAGTTAGCAGATGCTAATGCTAACACTTATTTCCATTAGGTTCTTAGCTCGTTTCCTCGCTACCTTGAATACTTTCAATAATGTATTTTAATCTTACGTGAAATCAAAATTTACTTAAATAACGGCTTCTTTTTTCACGTTGTCTTAATCCGTTATTGTAGGAAATGTGTTGATATAAATTTACGGATGACAGTATATTATATATTTTTATTTTATTTTTTATTTACAATTCAACATCTCATTTGACGGCAGTAAGACGTTGATGGTTTTCTCAACACTACCAAGTATTTCATGACCAATTGCACTTTATGATTAATCCGAAAAAAATTAAAAAATAATAGTAAATAAGACTTTATTGAAACTAGTTTTCATTTTCAAGATAAGTTTAAAAAAAAGTAGAAAAGAAAATTTGCCTTACTGGATATAAATGTTAAACATTAGGTGGTCATAATGATATGGCTGATCGTACAATAAGAAGCAATGCTGCCCTCTAGCGTCAGACAACCACACTACCCCCAAAAGTCCATGAATGCAAGTATTATTTTAGTGTAAATAAATGTAACGAGCAGCAACTTTACTAGAATGTCTGTATTTAACCAGTTTAGCTTCAAGTGCCTTCAACAGCGTCGTCGTATCGTTTCAAAGGTGTGAGATGTTTACAAACCTTTTCTTCTGCACTTCCATATATCATTCCGAGAACAAAATGTTTACACTGACTTTGTAGCAAAAACAAATATCTCATACTGTTTAGTGTACAAACAAAGAATTGTCTTTTTTTTTATACCAGAATAAAGAAAATGTGTTTCTATTGTTTGTCCAGTTTGTTTGTTTTTTTAACATGAAGTGAATCATGTACAATCAAATGAAGTACAATCAAAATGAATCAGAATAAAACTAAGAATTATAACAATATTTAATTTGTGTTATATTTTATTAAATACAAAGATTGTTGCCATAGCAAATAGAAAATTCAGGAAATACAATCGAGAAATAACTTCAAGAACAAGTTTTAATTCGTTTGTTTTTTTTAAAGATTGTATTTCCAGTTGGAGTTGCCATAGTAACATCACCTGAGGATATTTAGCGGCTCGAAAACATGCGCATGCGTACACTGATCAGACAACACTTTCACTTTTAACATGTTTAAATAAAATCCGCAAATTAATGTTCAAACTTTACTCTTTTTTTTATTCTCGTTTTTATAACAAGTTCCGGTATATGTTTTTTATATTTTCGAATTGTAATTTGTAAAATATGTTTTTGTTTTTTTTTTCAATTAGTTTTATCACAAATCTGTTTAGGATTTGATCTTGTTTTATAAATAGCTTCAGTTAAGTCAGGAAAAAAAATATGTTTTTCTTTCTAATGTATTAAATATTACTTTAAAAATAACCGCGGAGGTTGCGAGATAAACTTCTGGCAGAAATCACTCGAGGCGAACTTTCTCTGTCAGGTGGCAGTCGCGCCCTTCGGTCCGAACCAGCAGAACTTCAGTCGGTTCTGGATCTGGAGAGAGGGAGAAGAGGAGGTGTGTGGATGAAGTCTTCTGTGCACAGCTGAGGGATCGATCTGGTGAGAACTTCTGTCTCGAGCACGAGTGATGCGTTTGTGGGTTTGTTTTGCACGCGTTGAAAACGAATCAAACGTGACGTCAATTCGTCCGTTTTGTGTATTTAATTTAACATCCTGCCGTAGTTATTGTAGTAGTTTGTGTACAATAGTTGCAGTTGTAGTGATAAAAATACTTAAGTAAGGATCTGTAGTAACTTCAGAGTAACTATTGGTAGTTTGACTGACAGTTGACAGTAGATGTTCTAACATCAGTACAGATGCATAAGTTCAGCTCAGCGCTGCACCAGCGCACATGGTATCAAAATAAAAGCCTCCAGCATAAGCTGTTTTTTGAGCCACTGACCACTGCGCTCTTTTCAGTGTCAAATCAAATGTGTCAAGAGCTTATTTACGTATTCGACGCCACCTCAAGTCTTTCTCGTCTTCGCCCAGGTCTGGTCTGCTGGACTAGGCTTGGTCTAGTCTTGGTCTAGTCTTGGATTAATTCTTGAATCTGTTTTTTTTTCTGAAATCCTTGGTAAGTTCTCCATCTTCTATCATGAAGGTGGGGTCGTTGCAGAGGAAATTTGGGAGGATGTAGCTCACATTGTTGGAGTGTGAGATCACCAAGTACACACACAGACACACACACACACACACACACACACACACACACAGACACACACAATGAAAATGGAAAATAACAGTCTTTTGTTTTCATTCATTTGATTTCAATGGACGCTAAAGTGCAGATGACAGTTACAGAAGTTTATCTATATTTTTATTTTAGATTATTTATCGCATTATATACACAGAAGTACTTTTTAAAACCATTAAAAAAAAGTATTTTTTAATGTATATATATATATATATATATATATATATTTCTTTTGTTTGTTTTATCTAACTTTTGGTCAGCGATTCTATCAGACTTTTATTTTAGATTATTTATCGCTTACATACACAGAAGTACTTTTTAAAACCATAAAAACAATGTTTTTTAATGTATATATATATATATATATATATATTTTGTTTTATCTAACTTTTGGTCAGCGATTCTATCAGACTTTTATTTTAGATTATTTATCGCTTATATACACAGAAGTACTTTTTAAAACCATAAAAACAATGTTTTTTAATGTATATATATATATATATATATATATTTTGTTTTATCTAACTTTTGGTCAGCGATTCTATCAGACTTTTATTTTAGATTATTTATCGCTTACAGTATATAAACAGAAGTACTTTTTAAAACCATAAAAACAATGTTTTTTAATGTGTATATATATATATATATTTTTTTTTTGTTTTATCTAACTTTTGGTCAGCGATTCTATCAGACTTTTATTTTGTGATGTGTCCCGACGACACAGTCGTCCACTGGACTCGCTGATGTGGACATTTGCACATTCCTGCTGCTCTATTGTGGCCGGTGATGATGTCATGGACGACCACACTGGTGCAGAAGAGAAGGTTGTTCTGTCGACCTCACAATTATGATCCGGGAATAAAGTCACTGACTTTATTTATAGATACATTTTTATCACGACATTTAGTGGTATATACTACTGTATTAGCCTTTGTTTCTACTCCAATAACACATTTGTTTTTTATTTATTAAGTGAATAAAGATTAATACTTTTTGATATAAGTGTTTTCGCTGTATATTAAGTGTTGTTTTTTAAATTATCCTTTTCTTTTGTTGATGATGGCTTGGTTTATTGAGCTATATTATTATTTAATAATTCCTTCTTTTTTTTTCTTTTTTCAAATTAATTAATTTATCTGATTTTGTTACTGGATCAGTTTATCTGTTTTTTTATCCATCCTTTGGGAACCTTTAAAATGTGTATCTATAAGTATATAACTATAACTACATTTATTTTTTTAATTCTTATCTCCCTGTTACTTTTGTAGAATATATTTATGAACAAATTAATCATTGTTATATTTTACTTTATTTATGTTTATCTGTGAATAACAGACAAAACAACATATGAATTTACAAATAAATGTTTCCCTATATTAAAAAACTAAATTTTTAAATTACTTATTTGTGAATTGATGAGGACGATGGTTATCCTGATGATTTAACAACTTTTAATCTCATGATGAAGTTTTATTTATTTAACTTATTAATTTGTATATACTTTTTTTTATTTATATATACAGTATATATACTGTATATTTAGCAAAAAATAGCTTTTTATTGATTAAATTAAAAAACATAAAGAGTTGATATAATTTTAATTAAATTAAAAACAACTGTTATTTATAGTTTCGATGTATCTGTTTATTTATTTGTTTTTTGGCTTATTTTTATTTCAATCAGATCATTGTTTACATTATTTCATCTTTTTTTTCTTTTTTAAATTAAGTCAATTATTTACATTATGAATTTTAATCAATCCTTTAGGAACTTTTTTTATTTTATTAATTTAATAACTATATATACAGTTTTTATTATTGCCTACTTATTATATTTTAAGAATATCATCTATTAACAAATACATCCTTGTTTTATTTTTTCAAGAAAAACAGCCAAAATATATAAGTTTTTAATCTATTAATCTATATTATTGATTTAAAAAAAAGGAAAAATAACTCCTTTGAGAATTACAAGTTTCTATGTTATTTAATTTCTTATTTTTTACTTTTTTAATTAATTTCATTATTTGTTACTTAAAGTATTGAAGTATTTTTATAAATAAATTAGATGTATTTTTATACAAAAGAATAACATTTCACCGTTGTTATTTTAGCATATTATTATTTCTTATTATTTCTCTTCTTTCATTAAACTTCTTACTTTGGAAGCACAGATGATGTTGATCTTTGTTTGCTCGACTCACCTGCTTCACCTGCTTCACCTGCTTCACCTGCAGCTCACAGCAGCATCTGTTCCTCCCCGACAGCCAATCACAGCACTGCATTATCCCCGGTGTCGGCCATCGCCATGACGACCGGAGCGTTCCTCCCGGCAGCCTGGAGTCGTGGCAGCAGCTGAAGACACCTGAGCACAGGTGAGTGAACATGAAGCTCTCTCTGGTTCTGAACTCTGATGTTCTGTTTCTGTGGTCCAGAGATGTCGGCTCGGTGGACACTCCTGCTGCTGCTCCCTCTGCTGGTGAAGACCAGGACTGCGAGATCCTGTGCGTGTCCGGCGGCGACGGTTCTGACCCGGTTCCCCGCCCAGGTGCCGACCGACGTCTGCTGCCTTAATTTCTCCGGATCCTCCTTCGGAGAAGTGGACTGGTCCGTGTTCTCCAACGGGTCCTCGGTTCTGGAGGTTCTGGACCTCTCCTGGTGCAACATCACGTCCATCAAACCTGGGGCAGCACCGGCCTCGCTATGGAAGGTCCACCTGAACCAGAACCAACTCCGGTCGCTGCCCAGGGACTTCTTGTCCGGCCAGACCTGGCTGACCGAACTGGACCTGAGCGGGAACCTGCTCCAGGAGCTTCCAGACGGGTTCCTCCGGGACTCCGACGGAATCCAGCACCTGAGCCTCCAGAGGAACCGGTTGAGGCTCCTGCCCGGTTCTGTTCTGCAGAAGTCGGACCTTCAGAGTCTGGATCTGGAGGAGAACCCGTGGGACTGTTCTTGTGCGTTCCTGCAGAACCTGAAGGAACATCTGAGGAACAGAACCGTCCCGCTGGAGGACTTGCTCAGGAACCTGACCTGCGTCACGCCCAGAGGTCTGGCCGACCGGGTCGTGTGGTCGGTTCAGAACCAGGAGGCGTGTCAGCCGGTGGGTCTGACCGCCCTCTTCGTCACGCTGCCGCTCCTCATCCTCGCCACCCTGCTGCTCTGCTGGTTCTGCGGGAGGAAGACCAGGAAGGACGCGCCGGTGTTCGGCACCGGCAAGAAACGGACTTCCAAAGCGCTCCCCGAGCCGGACCCCGGACCCGAGATCCTGAAGAACCAGCTGCTGATCCGCCCGACCTCCCAGCACCTGAGCAGCATCCGGGACATCTACGAGGAGGTTCAGGTCCGGCTGGGCTCGGTGGACTCTCTTCCTCCGGGTTCTTCTCTGAGCTCCGGCTGCTCCGACGGGGCCCGTAGTTCCCAGGACCAGGACCGGCGGTCCGAGTTGGACGCCGTCAGCGTCACCGACGTGCTCAAGGACTCGGCCGACAGAGAGAAGGCCTACATGACCCAGACCACCAAGTACTACAGCCTGGTCCCGGGCCTGGAGCTGGACGACTCGGACCACGGAGGCTACGAGGACGTGGAGCAGAACTGAGCAGAACTTGTCTCTTAAACACAATCTAGTGCAGCGACATCTAGTGGTGAGCTGGTGAATCACAGGTTATAAAAATAAATCTTAAAATGTGTTTGAGATTTTGTTTATTTTGTCCCACAAAACACAACAATGTGTGTGTGAGTGTTTATTTCTTTGGTTAAATGTTTGTTGTTTATCCTGTTTGTGTTGTCGTCCTGTGCTTTAGTGTTAAAGTGTCTTTCTCGTGATTTTTGTTTTAGTGTAGTTGTCTTGAGTGAACCTTTCTTTAGCCTGGTTTTGTGGTTTTTTTTAAGTGTGTGCTCATGATTGTGTGTTTGTGTGTTGTTTTGTATTAAAGTGTATTTTTGGTGTTGTGTGTTTAAGTGTACCTATCTTGTCTTGTGTGGACCTTTCTTCCGCCTTTTTTTGTTTATTAGTGTGTGTTTGTGATTATGTTTGTGTGTGTTGTTTTGTGTAAAACTGTCTTTCTGGTGTGTTAGTGTATGTTTCTTGTCTTGTGTGACCCTTTCTTTAGCCTGTTTTTGTGGTTTTTTTTAAGTGTGTGCTCATGATTGTGTGTTTATGTGTTGTTTTGTATTAAAGTGTATTTTTGGTGTTGTGTGTTTAGGTGTACCTATCTTGTCTTGTGTGGACCCTTCTTCCGCCTTTTTGTGTTTATTAGTGTGTGTTTGTGATTATGTTTGTGTGTGTTGTTTTGTGTAAAATTGTCTTTATGGTGTGTTAGTGTATGTTTCTTGTCTTGTGTGAACCTTTATTCAGTCTGTTTTTGCGTGTCTGTGAGTTTTGTTGAAGTGTGTGTTCATGGTAAAGTCTGTTTTTGGTGTTTTCTTTTCAAGTTTAAGTTTTTAGTGTGTAAACCTTTCTTTAGTCTGTGTGTGTTTAACTGGGTATTTCTATGGTTACATTTGTGTTTATTTATTTGGTGAAATGTGTTTTTGCACTTCCTGTGTGTGTTGTCCTGTGTCTTAGATTGTGTCCTTTGTGTTCATGATTAGTGGTTTTGTGTCTTTTAGTTGAGGTTTCTTCTTTGTGAAGAAACATAAGTTTGTGTTGTGTTGTTCTGTGTTTTTAGTGTGTGTTCTTTGTATGTTCGTTTTTTGTGTGTTTTAGTGAAGATTTCTTGTTTGAAATGGGTTTCTGGTGTTGTGTGTTTTAGTTTAGGTGTATGTAAACCTTTCTTTGGTCTGTTTTTGTGTGTGTTTAAATGTGCCTGTGTGAGTGTTGTGGTGCTTGTGTTCATTTCTTTGATCAAATGTGTGTGTTTCCTGTGAGTGTTGTCCACTAGTGTGTGTTTTAGTTGAGGTGTCTTGTGTTCAATACTTTTCTTTGGTCAGTTTTTGTGTGTGTTAAAATGTACATGTTTGTTTTTTTCTCTTTGTGTGGCCTGGTGTGTGTGTAGAATATTTAGTGTGTGTTTCAATGTCTCAATTTAGTCTGGGTGTGTCGTTTTGTGTGTCTCTGTTCCTTTGTGTGTTTATTTCCAACTATCCTTCAGTGACTCACAATGTAACAGGAAGTGATGTGATCTGCAGCACTTCCTGTCTGACCTTTGTCCTGACCTTTTTCCAATCTTTACAAATTATGGAGAAAAAAACCATTTTAAACTTAATTGTTTAATAGAGTTAATACAAAACGCATTTTTCTATTTGCATATCTATAAATGTGTGTCTTTGATTTGCAAGAAAGAAAGAAGATCCAGTCGGACCTGCAGAGCCGCTGCTGCTAATGAGACCTTTTCAAACATCAAAACTTTATTGCTACCTCGACTCTCGACGACGACGATGATGTCAGAGCTATTATCGGCTCTTAAGTTAGATCGTCGAGGAGGAGGGACGTCTAATCGTCGGAGGTCACCCAGGGGTCAAGTTCGGGCGTCGCCTCCTCGAGACAAAAGAGTTTCTGCAGCAGCAACCGAAGCCTTTGTGCTTGTGTGTGTGTGTTTGTGTGTGTGTGTGTGTGTGTGTGTGTAGATCAACTTGCTGTGTAATGACTTTTCCAAAGAAGTTTATTTAATCTCTTTATTTTTTTCTAAGAACTCTGGTTTCCTCCCACAGTACGAGACTCTAAATGAGTCAGTTCGCATGAGTGGTTGTCTGTCTTGATGTGCCCTGTGATGAGCTGGCCTCCTGTCCAGGGGCTCCATCTCTGCCTCACCCTTAATGAGTGTGTTGTGCGAGCAAGTTCTGGAACACTAGCGCCACCCACGGTTGGTCTAAAGGGCCCACATGACAGAGTTTGCGACGCCTGTAACAAACGTTCAGGTGACGGGAAGTTTCGGTTCTTGAGCCTCAGGGGACCTCAGACCACGACGATGAGAGTCGTACCAACGACGGTTCTGGGCACCAGCAGGTCCGACTCCACGATGACCCGGGCGAGACTCGGTACCTGGAATTCCAACGACTCCCTGAGCTCCGGTTTCAGCCGCCGTGGGAAGTTGTAATTAGGGCGTTGGGTTACCCAGAGAGACGCCCGGCGTCCAGACAACAGAGCAGGAAGTGAATCAGAGTCTTCGAGTCACAGAGACGACATTGTTGGAGTCGATGCTTCAATATTATCATCTTGAACCAGCAAAATAAGAGAAGCTTTTGGGTTTGTGTAGGTTTTATTTCAGGAAGTGTTCAAATAATATTTACTTTTTTGATATATATTAATAATTAAAATATATGTTATCATTTCATTAGTTAAAGACAGATCTTTAACAGATTTTCTTTAAAAAAAGGAAAAAATACTCGCAAACCTTCATCGAGCGGCACATTTTACTTATTTCCTTTGTTCTTCTTATAATAAATTGTATATCATCTAATTGATTGATTGATTAATTGATATTCCTTTATTCTTCGCCTCTTTGGAGGAAAACTTTAATTGTCCAAGCAGAAAGTTCACCAAAAATACGAAAACATACAGTAATATTTTTTAAACATAATAATAAAAACAGTAATTAATAATATGGTAAATTTAACAACAACAATTGATTTTATATTTATAATTTCGTGTTTTTATTTATTACATTGTATATTATTGTTTATTTATTATTAACGCAAGGCCGCAAGTTCGAGGTGCGTTCATGTAACTGTCAGTCATCCTCGAATAGATGTTACTTTTTGTTCGACATTCACTTCAATATTTCTTTAATCACAACATCTCTACCGTTTACATTTACATTTACTCCCTATTTACTTTTTCAAAATTAACTTCCCTTTTACTTAAAAAAAATAAATTACTTCCTGATTCCTTATTTAAAGAAAGACCATTTAAAAAATATTTGATAAAAATATTGAACTTAAATTAAAATATATTTTCTAACATTATTAAACATACCGAAATAAAGGACCGCCTAGTGGCCATAACCGTAACTGCAACGACTGTTACTTTTAGTTTGAAGGGTTTCGTGTAAAGATGAAATACGATGAGAAGGTTCGTGATCCTGAGGATGAAGAGGAAGAGGAAGTTCTTCTCTACAGGTGGAAGACTCATAAACGTGCGGGTCTGCAAACAGCAACGATGTGAAAGACAAACAAGAAAAAGATAATGTGACACGTGGGAGGATCTTATCTCTGACGCATAAATATGACACTGATGCTGAAGTGTGAATATTGAGTCGATCAAACATCACAAATATGTCCTTAGATTATGACCACCTGCTGCATTACAAACACTTTTACTTGATACATGTTGCATTTTGTTGTTGTCTCTCCTCCTTCACCAGGACAGAAGTTGCATCAAACATCATCTGGTCATAATGTTATGGCTGAGGGTGAGAACCGGCGCCCGAGGAGGACTTTAACCCTTTTATGACCTCGATTACTCATAACCGGCCTGATTTTTACTTTGATTTTATGGCTGTAAAAAGAGTTAAAATGATCTATGAATGAGTTCTTTTGTCTCTTTATCGCCGATGAATTAATACAAAGTCCGGGCCTTAGACTGTATTTATGAGGTCAAAGGTCATGGAGAAAACTGACTATTTCGCTACATATGACTGTTGAATTTTAGATCATTTGGCGTTTTTATTTATTTATTGCCAGTCGAAAATATGAAGTAATAAAAAAATATTTTGGGGGGAAAAAAAAAAGTATTAATTATTAATTATATAAAAATGTATATCATCATCTTTCTCTTTATGTTCTTCTTATTATTTTATTTTTTATGTATTATTTTTTATTGTTTATGAAAAATTGCTGGCTATTGGAAAAAAAACAATTTCCCGAAGGAGACCTCCTGAGGGATCAATAAAGTTTTACCTTACCTTACCTTACCTTACCTTACCTTAACTTACCTTATCAAATTAAAAAAGAAAATGATTTAAAATACAATACAGATTTTTCGCATATCAATTGTGTAACTTTCACCTGATGGTCCCTTGCAAAATCCGAGGAAATGTACGATAAAAAAAACATGCTTTTTGTTTATTTTTTAATTTCTCTATGTCCACTTGAACTCAAATAAAATCCAGTTCACTTCAATCATTTTCTGACTCTTTAAACTCTATACATGTGTTTTACTCTCCGTCTAACTCCCTCTCAGTGAACTCAGCACAACAGCTGCATAAGTTTGGTAAGGGTGTGAGAACAAAGTGATACACTTAGATCACAGTATTTTTTCATCCTTCTGTATTGATTTTATTTATTTTTATGTGTTTCAAATATTATTTTTTTGATACATTTTTTTTTATGTTTCAATAAAGTGTGAAAATAAATAATTATATTTTTTAAGAACATGCAAATATTCACACGGTTTGTTAATTTTTGTGTTACAATTAAACTTCCGGCTTCAAGATGACAACAGTCATTTTGTCCTTCGCAGCTATAGCAACAATGAAATCCTGGCTATGACTGAGGATGAGAGGATACAGTGAGTCCAGCAGCATTTAAAGCTGATGTTTGGACATATTTTGGTTTGAAAACAAATGAAATCAGTTACAACTTCAGTCAAGAGTCATGTGGTCTGTAAATTCTGCAACACCAGAGTCAAGTACTCGACAATACTACACACATATACTTGTTACTACAGTATTGTGATATATCGTATTGTTGCCTCTGTATGGTGATACTAAAGTCTTAGCCTGTGAGAGATTCTCTTCAGCAGAGGCGACACTCCTGCTCTTCCCAGACCATAAATCCAGGAGTGACAGCAGCAGGTTTTAAATCAGGACGATGTGTGTTCGGAGAGACTCCCCCGACCCGCGGACATGACGGTCTCGTACTCCCTGGAGGTCTCCGACGCCAGGTTCGGCGGCTTCTGCAAGCTGCTGCTGCGATGGAAGGGCAGCATCTACAAGCTGATGTACCGGGAGTTCCTGCTCTTCTGCGGCGTCTACCTGTTCTTCAGCCTGTTGTACAGGTGAGTGTCGGCGCTACCGTGTCCCTCCTGAACTCCCCACGCTCGCGTTCCTCAGGTTCGGCCTCACGCCCCGGCAGCAGGACCACTTCGAGAAGGTCGCCCTCTACTGCGACCAGTTCACCAACACCAACTTCATCCCCGTGCTCTTCGTCTTGGGTGCGTAAGCTCAACCGTCGTGAGCCGAGGCATGTTTGGAGTCACGACCTGGTGTCTGTGGCCGCAGGCTTCTACGTGACCCTGGCCTTCAACCGCTGGTGGGGTCAGTACACCAGCTTCCCGCTGCCCGACAACCTGATGATGGCGGTGTCGGGGAACGTGCACGGGGCGGACGAGCGTGGGCGGCTGCTGCGGCGAACGCTGATGAGGTTCGCCAACCTGTCGTCAGTCCTCATCCTGCGCTCCATCAGCACCAGGGTCCGCAAGAGGTTCCCCACTCTGGAGCACGTGGTGGACGCAGGTGAGTCGCTCCAGAGACTGTTATCAATGGATTTAAAGTTAAGCTAGTAACAATCATTTTAATATTGAATTCAACAGGTTATGAATAAAAAAAACACTGAATTCACAGAATTTATTTTTAATTATTGGAATTAAAATATTAAACTCTATGTGTAAGATTTTTTTGTTTTGAATATATTCGATTTCTTTTTTTTTTTATTCAATTATTTAACTTAAGATAAGCTCAAATATAGAAATAATTTAATTTAATTATTCAATTAAATTATCTACAAATAATAATTTAATGCTTAAAGTAAATCATTTCAATAAATTAAATTCAACATTTGACATGTTAAAATCGACCAGTCAATATTTTACGGCATTGATATACTATAAACTATTTTACTACATGACTTCCAAGGTCATTCCCGTACAAAACATATGAATTAAATCACAATATAAACCAAAAAATAAATCAATATATAACAAATAATAAAATATATTCTCGATCTAAACAAGGAAAGATTTTCAAAAAGAAGTAGAAAAAAGTTAATTTAATTTTTTTTTTAAAAAGGATATTTTACGAGTATAATCAAAAATAAATAATAAATTAACATTTAAACTAAAAGTCAGACCACAAACATTTTTGTTGTAATAAAGGATACATATTTCTAATATAATGATCAATAACAGCAACAAGAACATGTCTATATATATGTGTGTATTGGAGAAAAAAAACTACTATAATACTGTATGACACGATAAAAACCAATTACAACAATACACAACAAAATGTGAAATCATCAGAATCAGACATTTTTTATTGCCAGTATTTTTTCACGACGGTATAGAATTAGAAGAATTAAATAAAATTAGATGAATACAGCATTTCATTAAAGTGACATACAAAATAAATAAATTAAAACGTTAATAAATAAAATAAAATACATGAAAATAAATCAATAATATTAAAGATACAGCAGATTACATTTAAGTATCTGTTTACTTTTTTATGTTCATTGTATTGTATACACTATAATAAATAAACTCAATTAACTAAAAAGAAGTGAAATCGTTAAAAAAAAAAAAAGTAGAATTTTAACAGTAAATTGAGTCAGTACTGACATTTCACCACTAGTGGGCGCTTGTGTGACAAGTGTGTTTTTCGCCGGGTCCCGCTTCAGGGTTCATGACGTCAGACGAGCTGAGGAAGCTCGAGTCCCTGCACTCGGACTTCAACAAGTACTGGATGCCTCTCACCTGGTTCTCCAACCTGGCCGCGCGTGCGCGAGAGGAGGGGCGCGTGCGCGATGACGTCGCTCTGAGGCTGTTGATGGACGTGAGAGTCTCGAAGGTTCCTCGACTCGACGGGACTCGTTTTAAAAACATCTGCTCTGAACCCGCAGGAGCTGAACAACTACAGAGCGAAGTGCAGCCTCTTGTTCCACTACGACTGGATCAGCATCCCTCTGGTCTACACGCAGGTGACGTCACTGTGACGTCACTGTGACGTCACTGTGACGTCACTCTCTCTCTGTTTTTGACATTGATCAAAAATGTCAGAAATAGTTGAAGCTCAAAGTTTGCTGGAGGAGAAATATACGTGAAAATTATCTAAGAAGAAAAAAAAATGCTATTTTAAGTCAATCCAAACCTAGATGTACTCAACCTCCCTGATAAAATGTCATTGTCAAATCAGAAGCAAGATTTTAAATTGAGTTTTATGGTTAATTTAACCCCGTCCTGGGTCTGACCCGTGGTCCCCACACATGTAAAATTCACTTATTCTCTATGAATACGTAAAATTTTATGAAAATGCATAATATTGATTAAATTTGTAATAGATCTAAAGAAAAAAGAAGGGAAACAGTAAATATTAAACAAATGTATTTTATAAAGTGAAATACACAAACCTCAAGTCACAGTTAGACAATAAATTAAAATAAACACAAATGTATTTGTTATCATTAAAAGAATATATATACAGTTTATTTTTTAAACTAAATACATTTCAAGTCACAATTAAATAATAAATGAACATAAACACAAATGTATTTGTTATCATTAAAAGAATATATATACAGTTTATTTTTTAAACTAAATACATTTCAAGTCACAATTAAATAATAAATGAACATAAACACAAATGTATTTGTTATCATTAAAAGAATATATATACAGTTTATTTTTAAACTAAATACATTTCAAGTCACAATTAAATAATAAATGAACATAAACACAAATGACCTTATTATAATTTAAACAAAATATACAATTTATATTATTTAAAATGTGACAGTAACATCCTAAAACTTGCTAATTCTCAACTTAAACGTCAAAAAATACTTGATCCAGACAAAAAGATTATTTGTACGAAGGAAAAAAGTAAATACAAATAATAATAATTCAAATTAAATTAATTTCAAGTCACAATAATAAAAAAAATACAAATGTATTTATTGAAATAAATATTTAAAAATTATTTTTTATAAAATATATTAAAACATTTTGTTTAAATACAGGGATTATTAATTTAATAAAACATTAACGCACTAAAATACACTTGTTTAAATAAAAAAAAATGATATTTATAAAATGATTAAAGAAGTGCTGGATCCAAACTTTAAATAAATAAAAAATAACGATAAAAAAAGAAATATTTATTATAATTAGAGTATTAAACATTTTTTGTTTTAATATATAGACAATTATTCATATAATAAAAAATAAAATTCACTTTTTTTTAATATTGACACGAGAACAAAGTGTGATTCTCCGCGTGGACCTGCAGGTGGTCACCATCGCCGTCTACACCTTCTTCGCCTTCTGTGTGATCGGACGTCAGTTCCTGGACCCGGAAAAGGGCCACAAGGGTCACGACCTGGACCTGTACGTGCCGGTCTTCACGCTGTTGCAGTTCTTCTTCTACAGCGGCTGGTTGAAGGTGCGACCACAGACTTAATAGTATATATAGTATTTATGTGAATTATTATCACTTTAATGATTCTATGACTCGTGATCTTAACCAGATAACTAGGTTTAATGATAACAAATGAAAGATAAAAATCACATTAATTCATATCTTTAAAAAATGTGTAAAAAATGTTTAACCAAATATTGCCATAAAAAACAATTTCACTTCAAATTTAGATTTACTTACTTACTTTTAAACCTTTATTCAGTTCTCTGCAGTTGTATTTATTATTTATTTATTTGTGAATAACGTGTATAAAATTGTACTTTTTAATCTATAAATTAAAATGTTTAAAGTATATTTTGTCTCTTAAATAACAGAAATGTTTTTTTGAGTACATTTAAAACTAAAGCCATTTTATATAATTTGTTTTATTTTTTTATTTACGTCAGAATTTAAATTCTTGTATATATATATATTTTTTTTAAATATATTTATAATACATGTACTTTATCTACATAATTCAATACCTTTTCAGCATTTGAAATATTACATTAAGCCAATCACACCATTGGATAGCACTGGATGTGATGGACCTTCAAGTCATTCAAGGGTCCAGATGGACTCCAGAGCAGCTCATACTTTCATATATCTTCACTTGCTGCTGCCACCTAGAGGCCATCGGTGTCACTGCACCTACTGAACACATTGATCAACACAAAGTGACGTAAAAAAAACCTCCCGTCTGACCTCAGGTGGGCGAACTCATCATCAACCCGTTCGGCGAGGACGACGACGACTTCGAGACCAACCAGTTGATTGACAGGAACATCCAGGTGAGGCGAGCAACCATGATGACCAGGACCTGGTTCTGACGCGTCTGTGCCGCAGGTGTCCATGCTGGCCGTGGACGACATGTACCAGAACCTGGCCCCTCTGGTGAAGGACAAACACTGGTCCCAGAGACACTTCTCTGTCCCCTACACTCTGTCCACGCCGGTGTTTAAAGGATCAACCTTCGACATGAGGTCGTGAGAAATAAAACTTCCTCTTCCTGACATGACAGAGTAGAACTAGAGAGAAGATAATTTAACATGACTTTGTTTTCTATGAGGGTAGATTTGTTTCTATATTTATCAAAACATTTTATTTGTTTAATAATAAAGAATGCAACTTTAAAGTAATCCTTATTTAATAAAAATAAAACTCTTTCTTTAAAACATTTTACTTTAATAAAAAAAATTACTTCAAAACTGTTAACATTTTTCATAATAAAAAAGGCAAATTTAAAATTATTATTAATTTATTAAATTAAAAATACGACTTTAAAACTCATTTTCATTTCAATAATTAAATAAAAATCTCTTTCAAAACCTTTTTTCACTTTAATAAAAGATTCCGTCAAAACTTTCCTATTTCAATAATAAAAGACAAAATTCAAATTGTATTATCTAATTCAAATAAAAATTACGAATATATATATATATATATATATATATATATATATATATATATATATATATATATATATATAACTTTTTTCACTTCAATAATAAAAATTCCCGTCATTAACAATAACGTTTTTCTATTTAAATAATACGAAACTTTTTTTTTTGTGTGTGTGTGTGAAATAATAGGGTGACTATAAATCTTTAAATTTCCATAATAAAAAAAGATTTCAAAACATTTATCATTTGAATTAAAATAACGAATTAAAAAATATTTTCATTTCAATTAAGAAAAGGTCCAAACAGAGAATATTGTTTTTATTGAGGCAACATTTTGTTTGATTAATAATGTGTCTTTATTTAAACAACTTTGTTTTATGATAAATAATGAATAAATAAATCTAGTTTTTGCTCTTATTTCAAGTCTAACAAATCACTAAATATTTAAGCCCTAATCTAACTTTACATAAACACAAGAATTAAACAATTATTGTCGCAATTCTTGGTCAAATATTATTCATTTTTCCAGGCAATACATTTTTTTTTCCATTTTAACTTAATTCAAAATACTGTCGATCTAATGTTTAATTGCTACTTTTAAATTGTGTTGCTGCTCAATTTTATATATTTTTAATGAGTTTTTAATTACATTTTTTACATTTGACTAAAAGTATTGATTAATGAGAATAAACACAGTTTACCGTCTCATTAAATAACCTTTATTAACAGTGTATTTTCTTACAGAATGGAGGACTTTGAGATTCATGGTCAGACAGAATCCTCCGCCAGGAACTTCCCCGTGAACGGACTCAACGGTCTCCGGCAGAAGAGACGAGAGTTCCTGCAGCATCGCAGTCTCCCGTCTCTGCTGGACGTGTCTCACCGGGAAGACGTGTCTCACCTGGAGGACGTGTCTCACCTGGAGGACGTGTCTCACCTGGAGGACGTGTCTCACCTGGAGGACGTGTCTCACCTGGAGGACGACTCACCTGCGAGCGACGAACGACACAACATCACCATCAAAGTGACGGAAGCTCCTGATAGTTTGATGCTTCGTTAACAACTTTTTGTTTCATTATTGTTGAGATTTGATTGACAGAAAAATGATGTTGAGTTTGTGTTTGTTAAGCAGCTGTTTATATATTCTTTTGGTGTTTTTATTTCTTGATTTTGAGCTTGATTGTCAACATTTTTTATGTATATTTGTTTTATCTTGTCTTCAAATGATAAATAAAGTTTCCTATGTAATGTCTAAAGCAGGCAAACCAATTGTTATAGCAACACAAAATAAACTCAAGTTACAAAAAAAAATCTAATAAAATCAAAATAAAAAGGGGAAAATTAAAATGTATATTGTGTAACTGCTTTTATTTATTTATACATTTTTATATTCACTTAAATCTTTTACATGGACAATAAATACTGACAAAAACTGAGAAAAAAAAAGTTTATTTTCTACATGATCTGCTGGAAGACTTTTTTTGACCCCATGAGGGCCACAGAAATATAGTAAAAAGGGCCGCATTGGGCCCCCTGACCACACCTTAACCAGGTATGCGCTTGAATTAAAATAAAAATAACAGACACTAATTATTTTAATATTTAAAAACGCAATTTTATTAATTAAAAAATGATGATCGAACAGAATAAAATAAAAATAAAAATGTATTAATAAATAATTAAACGCGACATCTGTAAAGCAAAATAAAAAACACGTTTGAGAATGTGATGTTTAAACTCACGGACGATAAATAAATCTCTTGAGACAAATTCACCCGAGATTATTACTAACGAAATTGCATGTATTATGTTACTTACATCAATAAAAACTACTTTAATTAAAAAATATTTTTGGTCAGACTTTTATTTTGAAGGAGAAGCGACGGTATCCGGCGGAGTCCAAACGGAACTTTGTTGCTTCCGCGTAGTCAGTCGTTCACGGGAAACCATTGCGACAAATCCGCGTAAAACTCAGAGGTAAGTTCGCGTAACTTACGATTAAATATATTTATTAAGTTTACAACATCTTGTTGGTTAAAATAAATACACGATAGTTGACAAGTCTGTCGCCTCGGACGTGATGTGTTAAGCTTAAGCTAGCTTGTTAGCATTCAATAAACATGGATGAGCAGTCGTTACACCCTTGTGACCTTTGACCCTTTTGACTGTGTTCGTATCAGGAAGTGTGAAGAAACGACTTCGAGATAAGCAGCTGAGTTTTTTTTTTTTCAAGAATGTTCTATTTATTTGTGCTCCAGGTCCAACCCTGAGTAGCTGGGCAGGGGTCAGAGGTGAACTGACGTCATCCTCATCTTCATCATGTCCCTGAACGACAGTCCTCACCTGCTGCTCGGCAGGATCCGCTTCCTGAACCGATGCGTGGAGAGCTTCCGGAAGAGCGAGGCGATCCCGGAGTGTCTGTGCTATGTCCCGAAGGAGGTCTGCTACAAGGTCTGCAAGGACTCGTCCTCCACCTCCACCTCGGCCGGCGGCGGCGCCTCCTCGTCCTCGGGCGCCGGCGGCTCCAAGACCGCCGTGGCCGTGTTCGACAGCCCCCATCCGGCCCCGCAGGGCAAGAAGACGTGCCGGTACAACATCGAGCCCAAGAAGGGGACCTGCATCCGGACCACCGGGGAGGAGCTGTGCAACAGCCAGGGCCTCTGGGTCAAGATCAGTAAGGTGAGAGTTATGATCACTTTATTACACAGTTATGACCGACGGCTTGTGTTATTACCATGACTGTTGTATTTTTTTATGTTGCAGTTCATGTTTTATGACTGCAGACAAGAGGCAGTGAGGTTAGACACTTGACAGCAGCACAGATAAAGTTAACTTCCTCTTCATGACTTCATAATATGGAAGTAAACTACATAGTGTGAGATGTAATAATTAAAAATAATTTTCTATGTTTTTTCCTTTATCTTATTAAAAACACAAATTTAGAAGTGATAGTACTGATGCAAAATTGAAGTTTGAAATGTATTTAAAAATAAAAATCCTTATTATTAATATAAAAATCTTAAAATCTCAAAAAAATCGTATGTATTTATAATTTTATTACTTCATATTTTCTTATTTGTATTGACATGTAATGTACAAATATTTTTAAATAAAAATATTATATTATTTACAAATGAAAAGGCAAAACAATGCGGTATATTTCACTATTTGTGATACTGTAGTAACAAGGATATATTTGCAGTATTGTCGAGTACTTGACTCTGGTGTTGTAGTATTTACAGACCACATGACTCTTGACGAAGTCGTAACTGCTTTCATTTGTTTTCAAACCAAAAACATGTCCAAACATCAGCTTTAAAAGCTGCTGGAGTCACTGTATCCTCTCGTCCTCAGTCATCATCGTGATCTTGCGGACCAAATGTTATTGAACTATAAAGAATAAGGAACTATGATAAAAAATGAAAAATTATTTAATAGCCAAAAATGTATAATAATTATATCAAAACAGTTTGAAAATTGATACAGTATCGTGCTTTTATTTTTTTGGAAACTAAAATATGTCCAAACGTCAGCTTTGAAAGCTGCTGGAGTCACTGTATCCTCTAGTCCTCAGTCATGACCGGGATCTTGCCGTTTTTTATTTTATTGACGAGGTCTTAACTACTTTTGATTTTTTTGAAACAAAAATATGTCCAAACATCAGCTTTAAAAGCTGCTGGAGTCACTGTATCCTCTCGTCCTCAGGCATCGCCAGAATCTTATTGTTTATTGTTATGACTGCTGCCATCTAGCGGCAGGAAGTTAAAAACAAATGCTGTAAATATATTCATGTAAATAAAAAAGATTTTATTTAAAAAAAAAAGAACACTATTGAAATGTAAACTATAACTTACTTTAATAAAAAAATATTTGAAAGCCTAAAAAATATAGTTTTTTATAATTTGGAAAAGAACAAATAATCAATAATTTTCATGGCCAAAAGCAGAACCAGCGAATGTGAAGTTTTTTTTTTTGCATGTTAAAATTTGCGTTGATTGTCAAGTTGGTCTTGAAATTAATTTCAAAGGTTATTAAAAGTAAAAAGTAACCAACTTTGCATTAAGCAGTAGGAGCCCTGTGCTGGTCATAATGTTTTGGCTATTGAACCTCCGCGGTCTAGGAGCAGCTGGAGGAGCACCGGCCGGGCCAGGAGCTGGAGGAGGGCTGGATCATGGTGTGCAAGAACCGGGACCGAGGAGACCGGCTGGTGCCGGTGGAGTCTCAGGACAGCGTGAGTCGCCAGCAGCAGCTCCTGGGATACGACCACAAGCCCTGCAACCGCTGGGAGCAGGTGGTCGACGCCGAGAGCTCCATGTTCCTCGGGTCCAGACCCAGAGTGGCCGAGGCGGACCGGGCCGCCGTTCAGAAGCTGAGGTGAGCAGCGAAGATCTGATGTTCGACAGGGTCGTCAGATCTTATTTGATATTATTTGAAGGGTTACTTTTGATTTTTCTCTCTGGGAATGAACTGGATTCAATCATTTCTATTTTGAAAGGTTTTTTGTTTTTGATGATTTAATTTAAAAAATAATAATAATTAAAAAATGAATGAATGAATAAAAAAAAATACTGAATGGTTGAATTTGACAATTAAACTTTTTTTTTAATTAAAAGGTTTTCCTTTTTTTAAGAATTTAATTATTTTGGTAATTAATTTGATTCTAAAAGAAGTTCTATTGAAAGGTTGAATTTTTCTTTTTGATAGTTTAATTTTAAAAATTTAATATATTAAAAAATTAATGAATGAATCAGAAAAATAATGAATAGTTAATATTTCACTGTAATTTTATTTTTAATTGATTTTAATTTTAATTGTTATTAATTGAATTAAATCATTTCTGTATTGTTTTGTGAGAATTTAATTTAAGTCAAATATTTAAAAAATGATTTTACTCTTACAACTACTACTACTACAATTAGAGTTTTATATTCTAAGTCCAATATTTCCAAAATATTTTTTAATTAATTTAATCTGAAAATGTCGTTTTGATAGTTTGTCACATGATTGGCTGAAAGTTCGATCAAGTATCTCGGTGCTCTATTGGTATTGTCTGGTGACTCCATTATGCCAGCATTTATATATTGAATTTAAAAGACTATGAATTAAAAAATAATACATTTAGAACATTTATATTTGACTTATTAGAATAAGAATATTTTTTATTCGTGGTGTTACTATTATACCAACAATTTTATATTGAATTAAAAAGCCTATACATAAGAAAATACAAAATTAAGGACTTTTTTTTTGAATTGTCGGAATTTCAATATCAAACTCTATGTGTAAAATAAATAAATAAAATAACTACTGATAAACTATTTTACTAAGATTTTTATATTATATCAAACTGTACTGTATGTGTAAAAAAAAAACGCCTCATGGTGGTACTATTTTAACTGAATGAAAATTAATTTAAAAGGCTATACATTAAAAAATATACAATTTAGGACATTTTTGTCTTGTTGCAATTACAATATTAAACTCTATGTGTAACTTTTAAAAATAACATTTCAAAATATTAAAAGAAAATACATAATATTTGGGTGTACAAATTATTGAATTTAATAATTCCAAAAGTCAATGCTTAAAAAAACTAAATATCAACCCACATTTGAAATGTTAAATTCAATAAACATGCTGATTCTTGACCATTTCGCTGAAACCTCAGGTACCTTCCGCCCACCTGGACGTACGAGTGCGACGAGGACCTGGTCCACTACTTCTACGAGCACATCGTGAAGGAGGACGAGAACCTGGGGAGCGTCAAGCAGTGCGTGACCAACATCGAAGTCTCCACCAGCGCCGTGAGTCGCTCGCTCGTTGCAGTTACAAAATCCTGCCAGTAGAGGGTGCTGACGGAAGTCACGCTTCCAGGAGGACCCCAACTGCGGCGTGAACTGCCTCACGGACGAAGACCACGGCACGTTCTGGGAGAGCAACGGCATGCAGGGCCAGCACTGGATCCGCCTGCACATGATGCGAGGGACCGTGGTCAGGTGAGACGCCGAGACCTTGACCTTTGACCTGGTCGTTGAATTAACAAGTGGGTCGCCCCAGCATCCTCAACGTGACGGTGGACTCCACGGACGAGAACTACATGCCCAGGAAGGTGACGGTGTACGGCGGCGACACGATGGACACGCTGAAGAAGATCAGCGTGGTGGTCATCGACGAGTGAGTATTGATTGATCGATCGATCGGCGTTTGGGTGACGAGTGGACGGATCGTACAAAATAACCGGTTCAATCTGGTTCTCCAGGAACGTGATGGGAGAGGTGTGCGCCCTGGAGGACATGACCTGCCACATGCCCATCATCGAGATCCGCATCGAAGAATGTCGAGGTTTGGATTCATCAAAAGTCTAGTTGGTCGGACCAAAAGATTATGACCACTAATAAAAACAAAAATTAACGACACTTACTAGGATGTAAGAAATTATCGATACACTTTTTGACAAAGCTGTATCAATATCAACATTTTTGTTGTTGTTGTTGTTGCTTTTTAATATACAAATATATTCAATAAATTTTGTTTTAAATTTAGTATAATATTTTTTTACTTTACAATTAACATGCAATTATTAAAAAAGTTTATTCATTATTGTTCCGGCCACTAGATGGCAGCAGTTATGACATCCTCGGCTAAAGAAACAATAAGATCCTTGTGGTGACTGAGGACGAGAGGATGCAGTGAATCCAGCAGCTTCTAAAGCTGATGTTTGGACATATTTTGGTTTCAAAACAAACTTTGTCATGAGTCTAATATTTCCTTTACGATGGTTTTGATTCAAATATGTGAAAAAAACTAGTCTCCTAAATTAAAATGACTTTCAGACTCACTTTCTAACTCCATAAACACAACTCGCACTTGTTTTACTCTTCGTCTCACTCCCTCTCAGTGAACCCGAATAAGTGAGAAAACATTTGTAGACTTAAACATTGCAATGTTTTTTAACAATACTATATTTTAATATTTATTTGTTTATTTATTTTAGTTGGCTTTAATAGTTTAATATGGTATAATTTAAAATAAAGTGCGTATAAAATAAAATAATTCTATATTTTGCCTACAATCAACATAAAGATATTCACAGCTTTTGTTAATTTTTTTGCTGCAATTAAACCTCCGGCCACTAGATGGTGGCAGTCATTACGTCCTCATCAGCTAAAGGAAACATTAAATCTACAGAGACTCCAGCAGCTTTTAAAGCTGATGTTTGGACATATTTGGGTTTCAAAACAAATGAAAGCAGTTACAACTGAGGACGAGAGGATACAGTGACTCCGGCATCTTTTAAAGCTGATATTTGGAGATATTTTGGTTTCAAAACAAATGAAAGCAGTTACAACTGAGGACGAGAGGATACAGTGACTCCAGCAGCTTTTAAAGCTGATGTTTGGACATATTTTGGTTAAAAAACAAATGAAAACAGTTACGACTTCGCCAAGAGTCATGTGGTCTGTAAATACTACAACACCAGAGTCGAGTACTCGACAATACTACACATATATACTTGTTACTACAGTATCAGGATATAATTTCGTTGACTCTGTATCGTGACACGTTTGGTATCAACATATTCCTAACACTTACCTCCTCGATCCAGACGAAGGCATCGACGTTCGGATCCACGGGCTGAAGATCAAGCTGTCGTGCGAACGAGACCCCGGACTGAACGCCGACATCTTCCAGTCGACCAACCTGGTGAGGTACCCCCGTCTGCAGGGTATGTCCGCCGACGTCCTGTACCACAGAGCGCTGGTCATCCAGAGGTGAGAGGTTTGTCAGGGAGAACCAGTAGATCCACTTCATTCTTCTCTCTATTTATCTTAACTACTGATAGAAATCTGATGTTTCCTCTGAAATAATCACTCTCTGATGAAACATTAAATAATGTCGGACACTCTGTGGTCTTTCTTCAGGTTCATCTCTCTGCTGGACTCGGTTCTTCATCACTTGGTCCCGGCCTGGGACTACAGCGTCGGCACCTTCAACCAGATCAAAGTGAGTAGAACCAACATATTCTTTCATTTCTGTAGAAGAAGAAAATGACATAATAAAGAGTAATTACTCACTAGTAAAGAGCAACCAATTATTAAGAGCAAAGATCAGTTTGAAAAAAGGATGTGAAGGAAAGATATGAAGCGTTAAAGCAACAAAATTACCTTTAATTCTTAAATACTGTAAGTAAGTAAGTAAGTAATATTTATTTATATAGCGCTTTTCCAGACCAGGGTCACAAAGCGCTTAAACAATCAAAACAATATTCAAAAAAGGACATACTTTAAAGATCAAGATAATACTGAGAACAACACAGGAGTTCCAGAAAATCAAGGAAAAGCCTGAACAAATAGAAACGTGTTAAGATGTTTCTTAAGTTTTTATTGGAAGCATTTCAATATTTTTTGGTAAATTAAGAGTTATTTATATGTATAAATGCTGAATTTGTTCTTTGAAAGATTTTTATTTTGTAATTTAATGATATAATTTCTATATTTAAATAAGGTAAGGTAAGGTAAGGTAAAACTTTATTGATCCCTCAGGAGGTCTCCTTTGGGAAATTGTTTTTTACCAATAGCCAGCAATTTTTCATAAACAATAAAAAATAATACATAAAAAATAAAGTAAGAAGAACATAAAGAGGAAGAACAAGATGACACAATCTAAGTCTAAAGACAAAGACAAAGAACATAGGTCAAGGAAAAAAAAAAAACAAAAAAAAAAAACAACAAAGACAAAGATACAAAGACTAACATGGAACAGAACATCCAGATACTTTCACTCCACTCCTGCCCCCGAACTCAGAATTGTACAATTTAATAGCCCGAGGGATGAATGAGTCCCTGAGTCTATTTGTTTTGCACCTGGGTAGGAGCATTCGTGCACTCATTCTGCTTCTCTGCTCACTGATGACAGTGTTCAGAGGATGACTGTCATCATCCATGATGGACAGCAGTTTGTTCAACGACATCCTCTCAGCAACTGTCACCAGTGAGTCCAGCTTCATTCCAACCACAGAACCAGCCCTCCTGATCAACCTGTCCAACCTGTTGACACTCCTCTTGGACACATTTCCACCCCAACACACCACAGCATAGAACAGGACACTGGCCACCACAGACTGGTAGAACATGCAGAGGAGCTTCTTGCAGATGTTAAATGATCGAAGCCTCCTCAGAAAGTACAGTCTACTCTGAACCTTCTTATACACATGGTCTGTGTTGCAGGACCAGTCCAGTTTACTGTCCATCCACACACCGAGGTACTTATAGTTGTCCACTATCTCCACCTTGTCGCCTCTGATGGACACTGGACGTGGCTTTGTCCTGGACCTCCCGAAATCCAAGACCAGCTCCTTGGTTTTTGAGGTGTTCAGCTGCAAGTGGTTCCTCTCACTCCAGTCCACAAAGTCACGTATCAGACTCCTGTACTCGTCTTCGCTGTTGTCCCTGATGCATCCAACAATGGCAGTGTCGTCAGCATACTTCTGGACGAGACTCAGCTCTGAGTTGTAGCAGAAGTCTGAAGTGTAGATGGTGAAGAGGAGAGGGGCCAGTACTGTCCCCTGAGGTGCTCCTGTACTGCACACCATAGTGTCAGACTTGATGTCCTTCAGCCTGACATACTGTGGTCGATCAGTAAGGTAGTCCGTAATCCAGGAGACCAGACCAGGGTCCACATGCATCTTAGTCAGTTTGTCCTGCAGCAGAGTGGGTTGGATAGTGTTGAAGGCACTAGAAAAGTCCAGGAACAGGATTCTCACTGAACCGCTTCCTTTATCCAAGTGGGAGTAGGTCCGATGCAGGAGGTGAAGGATGGCATCTTCCACACCAACTGCTGGCTGGTAGGCAAACTGCAGGGGGTCTTGCGCGTGCTGGACTTGTGGCGTGAGATGTTTGAGGACCAGCCGCTCCAGTGTCTTCATCAGCTGCGAAGTCAGTGCCACCGGTCTGTAATCGTTCAGCACACTCGGTCGGATCTTTTTAGGGACTGGAACGATACAGGAAGTCTTCCACAGAGTTGGTACTTTCCCCAGCCGTAGACTGAGGTTGAAGACATGCTGGAGTGGCTCAGCTAGTTCAGCAGCGCAGGTCTTTAGCAGTCGAGCAGACACCTTATCAGGACCAGCAGCCTTCCCTGGACGAATCCTCCGAAGTACATCCTGTACCTGGAGTGAGGTGAAGCTGGGAAGTGGTTCTGTGGAGCTGGGGGGGGGCACAAGAAGGTGGGGCAGGTCCTGAGGCGGGCAGCAGTGAGGGTGAGGTGACCTGCTCAAACCTGTTGAAAAAGTTGTTCAGTCCATTTGCCTCATCCACCGTGTCCACTGCAGTCAGAGAGGCCTTGGTCTTGTGTCCAGTGATGGTTTTAACACCATCCCAGACCTCTCTTATTTCTTCTCGGCTCAGCTTCTCCTCCAACCTCCTCCTGTAGGTGTCCTTTGCCTCCTTCAAGCATCGCTTCACCTCCTGCTGAGCTGACCTCATGGCGTCCCTGTCTCTGCTCCTGAATGCCACTTTCTTCCTGTTAAGGACATCCTTGACCTCCTTTGTTACCCACGGTTTATTATTAGGGTAACAGCGGACAGTCTTAGTAGGGGCGACAACGTCCAAGCAGAAATTTAAATAATCTGTTAGACAGTGTGTCTGTCCCTCGATGTCCTCACCATGAGACCTCAGCAGCACATCCCAGTCTGTTGTTTCAAAGCAGTCTCTGATGGCGTCCTCCACAGCTGGTGTCCACTTTCTGATTGTCTTAGTGGTCACAGTCTGTCTCTGCACCAGAGGAGTGTACTGTGACTGAAGGTGGACCAGGTTGTGATCGGACCTTCCAAGTGGAGGAAGAGGTTTGGCTCTGTAGGCGTCCTTCAAGTTGGAATAAAGAAGGTCAATTGTCCTGTTATTCCTGGTGGGACAATCCACGGCCTGATGGAAAGTAGGCAGAGTAGAGTCCAGGTTGGCATGATTAAAGTCTCCAGAGATGATGATAAACGTTCAACGATAAATGTTGAATTTTTTAAAAATATTAATTTAATGTTAGAATAATTTAATATTTTTTATATTAATAGGTTTAATATTTATTTATAATTAAATCCAATACATTTTATATTTAAAGTTAAATTTTAATTTTGGAATAATTTAATAATTTCTATATCAAAAGACTTCATTTGAATTTTTTAATAGTTAAATACTTTTTAAATGAAAAGGTTGAGTTTGTTTCTTTTGAACAATTAAATTAAATAATTAGTTCATTGAAAGATTAATTTATCTTAAGTGATTTCAAAGGTTGAATTGTTTCTTTTTTGAATAAATAAATTCGATAATTTTATATTTAACGTTAAATTTAAGTTTTTAAATAATTAAATCATTTTTATATCAAAAGGTTGAATGTTGAATTGTTTTTGAGCAATTAAATTAAATCATTTGTTTATTGAAACATTTAAGTTTAAAAACATAATTTAATGATATAATTTCTATATTAACGAGTTGAATTCTTTTTTGTAATAATTGAATAATTTTTACATTAAAAGGTTTAATTTTTTGTTTTTAAAAAAAAAATTATATATATTTTCAAAATTATTCATGTATTCTGTTCTTATTCCATGAGTTTAAATAATTTAATAAAATAGATTTTTCTAAATTCAATATATATATTAAATTCAATATAAAAATGTTCCCACCAGACAATACTGAATTTAAAAGGCTACAAATTAAAAAAAAAATGGAATTTAGAAAATGTATTTCTTTAATTATTGAAATTTAAGATCAAAATCTGTGTAAAAAAAATTTAAAAAATAAAATAATGAAAATAATCAACTGAATGTTCAATAATAAAAAATGTAAATATAGAAATGATTGGATTAAATGCACGTCCATCTGTTTAATGGAAGAAGAGGTTTAAACTCCACGTGTTCCTTCAGAGCATCAAGCAGTTCATGCTGCTGTCCAAGCGCCGCTCGACCCTCATCATGATCTGCATGAAGGACTCGGAGACACGGATCCCTCTCAGCATGCCTCGCCTCTTCATCAACCGCCGCCTGGCCATGGAGCACCGAGACAATCCTTCTCTGGACCCCACCTGCAAGAACGCCGTGTTCAACCAGGCGAGTGACTTTTCTCAAGGGGGGCCTTGAGAGTGAAGGTAGCGTAGGGGGCTTGAGAGTGATGGTAGCGTAGGGGGCTTGAGAGTGAAGGTAGCGTAGGGGGCTTGAGAGTGATGGTAGCGTAGGGGGCTTGAGAGTGAAGGTAGCATAGGGGGCTTGAGA
Source organism: Callionymus lyra (assembly GCF_982586985.1). Taxonomy (NCBI): domain Eukaryota; kingdom Metazoa; phylum Chordata; class Actinopteri; order Syngnathiformes; family Callionymidae; genus Callionymus; species Callionymus lyra. The sequence goes on from NC_141833.1 coordinate 18,136,388, forward strand.
GTGAAGGTAGCGTAGGGGGCTTGAGAGAGAAGGTAGCGTAGGGGGCTTGAGAGTGAAGATAGCGTAGGGGGCTTGAGAGTGAAGGTAGCATAGGGGGCTTGAGAGAGAAGGTAGCGTAGGGGGCTTGAGAGTGAAGATAGCGTAGGGGGCTTGAGAGTGAAGGTAGCGTAGGGGGCTTGAGAGTGAAGGTAGCGTAGGGGGCTTGAGAGTGAAGGTAGCATAGGGGGCTTGAGAGAGAAGGTAGCGTAGGGGGCTTGAGAGTGAAGATAGCGTAGGGGGCTTGAGAGTGAAGGTAGCGTAGGGGGCTTGAGAGTGAAGGTAGCGTAGGGGGCTTGAGAGAGAAGGTAGCGTAGGGGGCTTGAGAGAGAAGGTAGCGTAGGGGGCTTGAGAGTGAAGGTAGCGTAGGGGGCTTGAGAGTGAAGGTAGCGTAGGGGGCTTGAGAGTGAAGGTAGCGTAGGGAATTGAGAGTGAAGGTAGCGTAGGGGGCTTGAGAGTGAAGGTAGCGTAGGGGGCTTGAGAGTGAAGGTAGCGTAGGGGCTTGAGAGTGAAGGTAGCGTAGGGGGCTTGAGAGTGAAGGTAGCGTAGGGGCTTGAGAGTGAAGGTAGCGTAGGGGGCTTGAGAGTGAAGGTAGCGTAGGGAATTGAGAGTGAAGGTAGCGTAGGGGGCTTGAGAGTGAAGGTAGCGTTGGGGGCTTGAGAGTGAAGGTAGCGTAGGGGGCTTGAGAGTGAAGGTAGCGTAGGGGGCTTGAGAGTGAAGGTAGCGTAGGGGGCTTGAGAGTGAAGGTAGCGTAGGGGGCTTGAGAGTGAAGGTAGCGTAGGGGCTTGAGAGTGAAGGTAGCGTAGGGGGCTTGAGAGTGATGGTAGCGTAGGGGGCTTGAGAGTGATGGTAGCGTAGGGGGCTTGAGAGTGAAGGTAGCGTAGGGGGCTTGAGAGTGATGGTAGCGTAGGGGGCTTGAGAGTGATGGTAGCGTAGGGGGCTTGAGAGTGATGGTAGCGTAGGGGGCTTGAGAGTGATGGTAGCGTAGGGGGCTTGAGAGTGAAGGTAGCGTAGGGGGCTTGAGAGTGATGGTAGCGTAGGGGGCTTGAGAGTGAAGGTAGCGTAGGGGGCTTGAGAGTGATGGTAGCGTAGGGGGCTTGAGAGTGATGGTAGCGTAGGGGGCTTGAGAGTGATGGTAGCGTAGGGGGCTTGAGAGTGATGGTAGCGTAGGGGGCTTGAGAGTGATGGTAGCGTAGGGGGCTTGAGAGTGCGCCCAGAGGGTCCTGAGATTCCAGCTGTGCAACCAGACCCCTCTCCTCCCGGACCCTCCAGAACCTTCCTGACCTTCATCTTCTCCCCGCAGGTGTTCGAAGGACTCAAGCCGTCGGATAAGTTCGACAAGACTCTGGATTACAGGTTTGTTGTTTTCTTTTCACGCTCACCGGGCGCCGCGGCTCTGACTGTGCCTCGCTCAGGTGGCCGGCTCATTACGACCAGTGGTGGGTTTGCAAGTTCGTCGCCGAGGGGATCATAGACCAGGGCGGCGGGTTCCGGGACAGTCTGGCAGACGTGTCGGAGGAGCTGTGTCCCACCTCAGCAGAGTGTCCCATGCCTCTGCCGTTCTTCAACAGAACCTCCAACCAGGTGAGGGTAACGGGCGTCTATGGAATTAGTGACAATATTTAATTTTTTTAGTGTTGTTTTCAAGCATTGGAATAATGTTTGTATATTTAAAGGTTTAATTAGTTGCTTTTTATATATATAAATTATTTTAAAAAATCAAACATTTTAAATTTGACAAATAGTTTGATATTTTCTTTCCAATAATTCAAAAATAAAAACTTTTAAATTCAATCATTTTAAATAAGTAGCCTTTTAAATTCAATATAAAATGTTGGTTTAATCAGTGCCACCATGAATTAATTTATTCACACATAATTTGACATTCTAATTCCAGTAAGTCAAATAAAAATAAAGGTCTTAAAAATAAATGAAATATAAAAATGTTGACATAATTGTGCCACCATGAATATTTTTTATTTATTTTACAAATAGAGTTTGATATTCTAATTCCAAATTAATTAATTAATTAACAAATTAATTAAAAAATGAATTCAGCATGTTTCAATCCATAGCCTTGTAATTTCAATGTAAAAATGAAATTCGAATTTTCTACATTTTAAATGTTTAATTGAATATTTCAATATTCTGATCAAAATAGAACTTGGTGGAGGGAACTGGACGAACAAGAGGTTTAACTCGTTATAAGGTCATTTTATGGCCCGCGAGAGTCGTTTAGTTGAAGTTCAGTTAAATGTTCAAGAGAACCTACAGAATATGTTTATAAATATCAATAATTCATATGTCAGGAAAGATGTTTGTTCTTCTAAGAGACATGAACAAGGATAACATTTGTGTTTTGAATCTCATTGAACTCATTGAATCATTGTCTCCTCTCAGGGGGCCCTCGAGGCCAGAGACTACTACGTCCCCAACCCGTCCTGTAAGGAGTTCCAGAAGTACGAGTGGATCGGTCAGCTCATGGGCGCCGCCATGAGAGGCAAAGACTTCCTGGTGAGTTTTTCTATCTTCTGATTCGCTGGTTCACGACTGTTTTTTACTGACGCTGTGTTGGTTCTGAAGATCCTGGCTCTGCCCGGGCTGGTGTGGAAGCAGCTGACGGGAGAAGCAGTGAGTTGGAAGAAAGACTTTCCTGCAGTCGACTCGGTGCTGGTGAGGATTTCAACACTTTCATGATTTCTACCAAATACCACAGTGTTAATAGATCAGTGACATCACAAGATTACATTTGAAATGTTGAAACTTTGTTGTTGTTTTCTTTTAATTTAATGTTGTTTTTTGTTTTTTAATAATTGAATAAAATAGTTTATATATAATCAAATATAATGATTTCTATATTGAAAGTTGTTTTATATATATAAATATATATATATATATATATGCAATAAAATAAAAAATAAATAAAGTCCCTGACTTGCACATAGTCCGATATATATATATATTTTTTTATCTAAACGTTGACACTTAATATATTTTTATATTGAATTTAAGCTACATAAAAATATTTAATTTAGACTTTTGTTTAATTATTGGAATTACAATATTAAACCCTATGAGTTAAAAAAAAGAAGTAATGGTGGCACTATTTTATCAAAATAAATGTTATTGAATTTAAAAATAAAGACAAATAAAAGCTGTTCAATTTAGAAACTTTATTTTTTAATTTTTGGAATTACAATATTAAACTCTATGAGTAAAAAAAATATTCATGATGGCATTATTTTAGTAACATATTAATATTTAATTTAAAAGGATACAAATCAAAAAATATTGAATTTGAAATTGCATTTTTTCATTATTGGGATTCGAATATTAAACTAACTAACTAACTAACTAGACTTTAATTGAAGACTAGTCGTTCAGTTTTGTTTCTTACTTACTAACTTCATTTAAAAGCTGCTGGAGTCGACTGTATCCACTCGTCCTCAGTCATCGCCAGGATCTTATTGTTTCTTTAGCTGCGGATGATGTAAAAACTGCTGTTCTAGTGGCCAGAAACTTAATTGCAGCACAAAAATTAATAAACATTGTATTATTTGCATGGTTATTGTAAAGTAAAAAACATAATACTTGCTTTTTATACACAATTTATTGAATATATACTATGACAGAAAATATATATACTTGAAAGTAACAACAAAAAATATCAAAGATGTGTTTAAACAAAACAATATGTATAAACTTGTTGAATTCAATCAATATTACATTTTCCAAATCAAGTATCCTGATGTACTTCCTTGCTTCAAACTTGTCTCTGTTACCAGGTGAACCTGTTGGAGGCCATGGAGAACATGGACCAGAACACCTTCGAGTTCAGGTTCGGCGAGGAGCTGGTCTGGACCACCCTGCTGAGCGACGGGCAGATGGTGGAGCTCATCCCCGGCGGCAGCAGCGTGGCCGTTCGCTACGAGGACCGCAAGGAGTACATCCACCTGGTGCAGAAGACTCGGCTGGAGGAGAGCAGACCCCAGGTCAGCTGCACCGTCTCTTATGGTTCTCTAAGCGTCATCGGTTCTGACTCTGTTGTGGATCTGGTGTCAGATCGCAGCCATTCAGACGGGGCTGCTGAAGGTGGTTCCTCAGGCGGTTCTGGACCTGCTCACCTGGCAGGAGTTGGAGAAGAAAGTTTGTGGAGATCCAGAGATTTCTGTGGAAGCTCTGAAGAGGCTGAGTGAGTTTAGACGTTCATCAGTGACAGAAGAATATAAAACCATTGAATTTAACTTCATATTATTTTCTTTTTGACATTTTAAACATGGAAATACTTTTTTAAATAATTATATTCAATAATTTTATATTAAACAGGGTATAATGGGAATAATGGATGGATGGATGAAAAAATAATAGATGGATAGATTGGACGGATGGATGAAATAATAGATGGCTAGATAGATGGATGATTGGAATAATAGATAGATGGTTGGATAGATGGATGGAATAAGAGATGGAAAGATGGTTGGATGGATGGATGGATTGATGGATGGATGGATGGATGGATGGATGGATGGATGGATGGATGGATGGAATAATAGATGGATAGATATTTGGATGGATGGAATAATAGATAGATGGTTGGATGGATGAAATAATGGATGGCTAGATAGTTGGATGGATGGAATAATATATAGATGGTTGGATAGATGGATGGAATAATAGATGGAAAGATGGTTGGATGGATAAAATAATAGATAGATGTTGGATGGATGGAATAAAAGATGGAAAGATGGTTGGATGGATGGATGGATACAATAATAGATAGATGTTGGGTGGATGGAATAATGGATGGATGGATGGATGGATGGATGGATGGATGGATGGATGGATGGATGGATGGATGGATGGATGGAATAATAGATAGATGGTTGGATGGATGAAATAATGGATGGCTAGATAGTTGGATGGATGGAATAATATATAGATGGTTGGATAGATGGATGGAATAATAGATGGAAAGATGGTTGGATGGATAAAATAATAGATAGATGTTGGATGGATGGAATAAAAGATGGAAAGATGGTTGGATGGATGGATGGATAAAATAGTAGATAGATGTTGGATGGATGGAATAAAAGATGGAAAGATGGTTGGATGGATGGATGGATAAAATAATAGATAGATGTTGGATGGATGGAATAAAAGATGGAAAGATGGTTGGATGGATGGATGGATAAAATAATAGATAGATGTTGGGTGGATGGATGGAATACAAGATGGTTGGATGGATGGATGGATAAAATAATAGATAGATGTTGGATGGATGGAATAATAGATGGTTGGTTGGATGGATGGAATAAAAGATGGAAAGATGGTTGGATGGATGGATGGATAAAATAATAGATAGATGTTGGGTGGATGGATGGAATACAAGATGGTTGGATGGATGGATGGATAAAATAATAGATAGATGTTGGATGGATGGAATAATAGATGGTTGGTTGGATGGATGGAATAAAAGATGGAAAGATGGTTGGATGGATGGATGGATAAAATAATAGATAGATGTTGGATGGATGGAATAATAGATGGTTGGTTGGATGGATGGAATAAAAAATGGATGGCTAGATAGTTGGATGGATGGAATAATAGATAGATGTTGAATGGATGGATAGATGGATTTTGTATATTAATAAGTTTGAATTTGTTTTCATTGAATACTTAAAAAAAATCTAATTCAAGTATTTTTAAAATGGATAAATATATTTTACACTGGAGTTTGATATTGATATCCTAATAATTAAAAAAAAAAAACATTTTCTAAAATCAATATTTTTTCATCCTCAGCCCTTTAAATTCAACATAAGAATCTTGGTACAACTGCTCCTTCAGCCAATCATGCGACACGATTACGATCATGTGATCAAGCAGCTCTGTTTAGATTGGTCTGGTGTCGCTATTATACCAACATATTTATATTGAATTTACAACATATTGTTTAGAAAATGTATTTTTTTGATTATTGGAATTATTTTATCAAAATGTTTAAATAAAAATCATCCATTTAGAAATAAAAAATAAATAAATCTAACCTTTAAATATATAAATTATTGAATTAAATTTTTCAAAAAAAAATCAAGCTTTCAATAAACTGAAGACACTGATATAGATATTTTCTTCATCTTTATTTGGTCTTCTTCTCGCTCCAGCTCGCTTCGAGGACATGGAGAACAGCAGCTTCAGAATCCAGTACCTGTGGGAGGCTCTGACCAACTTCACCAACGGTCGGTCCAGTAGATATACGTGGAGTAGTCGAGTTTTAACGAAATATCTTTCACTTCCTAGAGGATCGAAGTCGGTTCCTGAGGTTCGTCACGGGTCGAAGTCGTCTTCCGACGCCCATCTACGTGTACCCCGACAACAAGGGGTACGTGGATGAATCAGAAACACGTTTAAAAAACAGTGATTTGAACACGTTCTCTCTTGGCAGCATTGAAACGGCGGATGTTCTCCCTCAGTCGTCCACCTGTGGCAGCACGCTCTATCTACCCAACTATCCCAGGTGAGCTCGTCCATCCTAGACTCTTGACGTCCCATCGTAACCTTGACGACCTGTCTTCACAGTGCCAAGGTGTGCGAGGAGAAGCTGAGGTATGCTGCGTACAACTGCGTCGCCATCGACACCGACCTGAGTCCCTGGGACGAATGAAGCGACTTCTGGACAGAATTTAATGATTGTTGTTGTTGTTGCTTGGATGAGACACGGCTGTACATAATAAAGAGCTTTATGATGCAATAGATGCTGTGATGTCCAAGTATTCATTTATTTCATCAATAAAATAATGTTTTAATAGATGGATGGAATAATGCATGGATAGATGGATGGATGGATGTATGGAATAATAGATGGATTAATGGATAGATGGATGGATGGATGGTATAATAGATGGATGGATGGAATAATAGATGGATGGATGTTATAATAGATGGATTAATGGATAGATTAAATAATGGATGGAATAATGGATGGATGGAATAATAGATGGAATAATGGATGGAGTAATGGATAGTGGACGGATGGATGGAATGATGGATGGAGGGATGGATGGATGAATGGAATAAAAGATAGATGGATGGAATAATGGAATAATGGATGGATGGATGGATGGATGAATGGAATAAAAGATAGATGGATGGAATAATGGATGGATGGATGGATGGATGGATGGAATAATGGATGAATGGATGGATGGAATAATAGATGGATGGAATAATAGATGGATTAATGGTTAGATGGATGGAGGGATGGATGGATGAATTGAATAAAAGATAGATGGATGGAATAATGGATGGATGGATGGATGGATGGATGGATGGATGGATGGATGGATGGAATAATGGATGGATGGATGGAATAATAGATGGATTAATGGTTATAATGGATGGATGGACGGATGGATGGATGGATGAATGGAATAAAAGATAGATGGATGGAATAATGGATGGATGGATGGATGGATGGATGGAATAATGGATGAATGGATGGATGGAATAATAGATGGATTAATGGTTAGATGGATGGAGGGATGGATGGATGAATGGAATAAAAGATAGATGGATGGAATAATGGATGGATGGATGGATGGATGGATGGATGGATGGATGGATGGATGGATGGATGGATGGATGGATGGATGGATGGATGGATGGATGGATGGATGGATGGATGGATGGATGGATGGAATAATGGATGGATGGATGGATGGATGGATGGATGGAATAATAGATGGATTAATGGTTAGATGGATGGATGGATGGTATAATAGATGGATGGATGGATTGAATAATAGATGGATGGATGTTATAATAGATGGATTAATGGATAGATTAAATAATGGATGGATGGAATAATGTATAGATTAATAATTAATAATGCATGATTTTTTGATCAGATTATTTAATTTGTATATTTATTTATTGCAACTTTAATGTATGAGTCGACTATTTTATTTTATTATATTTTATCATTAGATTTGTACACCAAACATCTCAATGTTAATATAGAAGTAGATCAGTGACATCACAATGTTGAAACTTTGTTTTTGTTTTTAAGTTATAATGTTGTTGTTTTTAAATCATTGAGCCGTTTTTTTTATATAATTAAATAAAACGTTTCTATGTTTAAAGATTAAATGTGTTTTCATTTATAATTGAATAAAATGATACTTCCAATTATTCAATTTCTTTGAATTAAAATGTATTTTTTGGTATTTGTACTTTTATTTAATTCTCTTTTAAACAGAACACTACAACAAATTCCTCTGCTGTTGTGTTGTTTTTACAAAACACGACTTACTAGTAATCGAGTTTTTAAAGCTTATTTTTTTATTTTAATTAAAGGTGTCATTTGTTCCAACAATAATCCAAATGAACTCCACAAAAGACAAAACGTTAAATAATCCAGGGCAGAATTTTAATGAAAATGTAATGGGAGTTGGAAATATTTAAAGATAATAATGCAAAAAATGTAATCAACTTAAATTAACGTTAATTAATGTAAACATTTTTCTTTTTTTTCTACCCTTTTTTTTGTTTGCAACCTCAGACCAAGAATGTTTTGATAAATGATTTACTAAATATAAAGTGTAAACGTAAAGAATTAGAAAAGTTAGTCTTAGTAAAGAAAACTAATTTACACAACGACAAAATCTCGTTAAAGGACGAGAGTTCCGTGCTATCGCGACAGCACACTCCTTCAAACTTCCCCGTGAGCCTTTGCGATTCCTCTTTCTAGCCGGCGCCTGAGAATGGGTACGTGCCTTCATGCTCGCGTCGCGGAAAGAATCCATGTCCATCTGCTGTTTTATTAAAGGAATAATTCAATAATGGTTTGCCACGTTACCGTTTACTACCTATTGCTTCGTATTCGCTCGATCTTCGAAGTTTATAACCGAGTTTTGATGGCATTGCTAAATGTTTCTCTTCTTGGTGATGCTTGCAATGTACCAAGATGGCTGCCTTCTTCCCGTGAATATTCGTTTAATGGTTAAACGCGTTTTTAAGTTTCTGTAAATGTACCTAAACTCGTTAACATGTATATATATCTTCGCTTTAACACGTAGTAAAAAAAACGGTAAAAGTGTAAATCTTATTTAAATGTATTTCTCTTGTCGGTTAACTGCTAGTTGTGTTAGCTATAGCCGCCAAGCTACATGCTAATGTCATGCTAGTGACTGAGAACTATTCGTTTCTTTGTAATATAGACGAGATATATTCTTGAATTGAATGATTAAACTACATGTTTAATGTACAATCATCGTTCAATCGTGTTTAAACTTCAACAACGCGTCTTTAAACAAGTTTGCTAGAACAACGTGCTGCATGTTAGCTTCACAGTAAACGTGACTTGTAACCTGCTTGAGTGACATGATGAAGGTTGATAGCGGAATCCGATTTATTATGCGGACAACATACCTTGGAGAACTGATCACTCAAGCATCTAACTCTACAATATCGACACTTCCAATTGAACCCTGCGTGTTTTAAGTTGTGTTTTTGTCTTCTAAGGTATTTCCAGGGACCACTGGCACAAACGCCGCAAGACTGGCGGTAAACGCAAGCCCTACCACAAGAAGAGGAAGTATGAGCTCGGTCGTCCTCCCGCAAACACGAAGGTAAACACGTCGACACTTGCACGTGTAAAAGTTATAGTGTGGGAGATGAAAACCTGACCTTAGGTGGGTCTTATTTGCACCGTTTTGGTTGTGAAGTTATAGGCTCACCAATGCTAGGACTTGTCATAGTTACTCTGACACGCTACAGGTCAACACAAGTGTCTTTAAAACTTTAAATGTTTTGGTTCTTATTGTTTCTTAATGCGTCTTCAGATCGGAGCCCGTCGTATCCACACCGTGAGGGTCCGTGGTGGGAACAAGAAGTATCGCGCTCTCAGGCTCGACGTTGGCAACTACTCATGGGGTTCTGAGTGTAAGTTTCTTAAGGTTTTACAAATACTAAATGTAAGCGATGCAGTTGTGGGGAAAAAAGCCGAAGATACTGAGTACTATAAGTACTGTTAACTTATTTTGTAAATGGTTGTGGTTTAAGTTTTGGTCTAGGATCACGTTATTGTATTCCATACCATCAGTTACTACTTAAGAATATTTTGATGTTGTATTCACATCTTTCTGTAAAACTAGCTTCACATTCAATGGTTCTGTCAATGAAGATAACTTGTCCAGTTCTGCTACTGAATGCAAGTGCTGACAATCGTGACTCTGAGACCCATTGACTTTTGTTTTTTAGACTAATTTAAAACACTTGCAGATCTTAATGTTAGCTTTTCCTCCCTGCAGGCTGCACACGCAAGACCAGGATCATCGACGTGGTCTACAACGCCTCCAACAACGAGCTGGTCAGAACCAAGACTCTGGTAAAGAACTGCATCGTCCTCATCGACAGCCTGCCCTTCAGACAGTGGTACGAGGCTCACTACATCACTCCTCTGGGGCGCAAGAAGGGAGCGAAGCTGGTAAGATCTGCTGCTATATTCTGGTTCTGTGTTGATCATATATTAGATTTTATAAATCTGTTTACACTTGTGTGTAAAATTGTATCTAGTTGCTCTTTCCATGAGGATAACCTTGTCCAGTTCTGCTACTGAATTAAAGTGACGACATTTGTGACTCTGAGAAAGATCTTCCTGCTCAGTTTAGATCTCCTCACGATGGAATGTTGTTGACCAGAACATCTTTCTCCTCCTGACAGACTCCTGAGGAGGATGAGATCCTGAACAAGAAGAGGTCCAAGAAGATTCAGAAGAAGTACGATGAGCGTAAAAAGACGTCTAAGATCAGCCCCCTCCTCGAGGAACAGTTCACGCAGGGAAAGCTGCTCGGTGAGTCTTTAGTCTCTGAATCTTCACGTGGAGAAGATGTAATGGTCAGAGCGACATGTTTAAAGTCTTGTTCTCCCTCCAGCTTGCCTCGCCTCCAGACCCGGTCAGTGTGGCAGGGCAGACGGCTACATCCTGGAAGGCAAAGAGCTGGAGTTCTACCTGAGGAAGATCAAGGCCAAGAAGGGCAAATAGATGTACAGCTGTTTGATACGTCAATAAAATCAAAATGTTCCACCACACTTGCTTTATTCGTTTATCTTTACCTTTCAATGATGGTCCTGAGCCTGATTCCCTCTTGTGTTGTCACAAAATTTGATCCTGATTTGTGCGTTGATGGATGAAGATCAAATTGCATTAGAATTTGTCTTGAGTGCAGATCCTTTTCATTTGAGGCTGACTTGGAATTGTATTCCATCATTTTAGGGTCAAACGCCAGACAATAGCTGACTAAAGTTGGTAAATGCCATGGTGTGGTTTTAAGTTTAATCTTAACCACTGGCCTGCTTAAGACATTGCTTTCTGCAGAAGTCACTGACTAGTAACCAGAACATTTGTCATGGATTGGAAAAATTTATGTTGCCAGTATTTTAAACTTTACACTGCTGGTGAGAAGCGTTTATTGTCATAGATGCGTACCATGAAATTCTTACTTTATACCCCCAACAAAAGTGCACAGTAAAAATAAACGTATCTATATACATATACAACTATACATTTGAAAGAATAAAAATCTAAAGACGGCAACAAAAGTGCATGAGGTAGATGTGATTTTAACTGAGTCTGATGGCGGTTGGAAAGAGAAATATTAAGTCAAATTTAGATGTCTGGTAAACATGACTTAAGGAATAGAAACAGTCATGTACCAAAGTAACCATTTGCAGCCCCATCTTGAATCCAAAACGGATGATTTAAATGCACCTGCCATGCCTGAACCCTCCTCGCCACATTAATGAAAGTTGGAAGCGTCACTGTGTAGTAAAACAGAATATATTTTAAATATTTGGATCCAAACGGTAAAATATACATGTATTCCAGACGCCTCATGTCTATAATACACATGGGTGTTAACACAGTATGATATAGTAGTGCAACATTTTAATAATGAAGCAAATGGCTTCAGGGTGGAGCTTACAGAACACGTTTTATTTTACATTTTTATTTTGTATTGTGAATTATTCTTTTCCTGTAAAGTGTGTCGCTGTTTATTCATTTTACCTTAAATTCGCAATTCAAAATAACCACGTATCAAGTTAATAATTTTGTCGTGGTGCCTCGTGGAGGAAACGATCTCGCGTGAACGTCACTCGTTTGGCGTCGGAGATCATCACGTGACTCAAACCAGCCGCTTTGATTGGCTCCGCGGCAGACTATAAGAACGAGAGTTGAGGTCCAGCGTGGTCTCTCCTGGAAAAGATGCTACTCAACGAGGTCAGTAACGGTTATTAGATATTGTTTTCTTTCAATGGTTCGTATTTACAGTTAGATTAGCAAGTTGTTTCCTCTCACTTTCTTTACCTGGTCAAAACCTGTAACTATTGTTTTTATCGAGTTTGCTAACTGCTAGTTTTATGCTAGCAATAGCCGTCAAGCTACATGCTAATGCCATGCTAGTGACTGACGAAACTTTTATTTTCTTAATTTACAAACGGTAACTTTTTTCAATTGCAGGAGTAAACCACGTTCTGATATTTAGCCAAAGTTTAATCGTGTTTTTAAATAAGTTGCTCAGAACAACGTGCTGCGTGATGGCGTCACTAACCACGTGACTTGTAACCTGCTTGAGTGAAATGATGAAGGTTTTTAGCGGAAACCGATTTATTATGCGGACAACATACCTTGGAGAACTGATCACTCAAGCATTTAACTCTACAATATCGACACTTCCATCTGAACCCTGCGTGTTTTAAGTTGTGTTTATATCTCTTCTAAGGTATTTCCAGGGACCACTGGCACAAACGCCACCGGACTTCCGGTAAACGCAAGCCCTACCACAATAAGAGGAAGTATGAGCTCGGTCGTCCTCCCGCAAACACGAAGGTAAACACGTCCACACTTGCACGTGTAAAAGTTGAGTTGTGGGAGATGAAAACCTGACCTTAGGTGGGTCTTATTTGCACCGTTTTGGTTGTAAAGTTATAGGCTCACCAATGCTAGGACTTGTCATAGTTACTCTGACACGCTACAGATCAACACAACTCTCTTAACAATTATTATTTTGGTTCTTATTGTTTCTTGTGTCTTCAGGTCGGATCCTGACCTAGTGGTGGGAACCAGAAGTGTTGTGCTCTGAGGCTGAACTTTGGCAACTGCTCATGGGGCTCAAAGTGTAAGTTTCTTAAGGTTTTACAAGTGTTAAACATTCAATAGAGTTTTAGGAACGAGCTGCGTAAAATTGTTTGGTATAGAGTTGCTGTAAAAATATTCTCAAAGTGGTGGTTCCTTAAAAAGTGAAAATTAATTCTCTACTTTTAAATAATATAACTTTTCATTCCATTAAAGCAGACGTTCTTTTATTTCCGGGAAAAGCTGAACTTGTTTTTTGTTTTGTTTTTTTGCTAATAAAATGTAGTTTGTAGCACGGTTGTCATGATGGCAACATTTCAGAAGTCTATACCAAAAAAAAGAAGTCTTTACTTTGAAGTACACAAGTTTATGAAATTAATATAACCAAAAATCAATCATTTTTCATTCAAAAAGTCTTTCCCCCCCATTTTCTATCGCTTTATCCCTTGTCGGGTTTGTGGGGGAGACTGGAGTCTATCCCGGTATCATAGGGCGAGAGGCAGGGGGCACCCTGGACAGGACGCCAGTCTGTCGCAGGACACACAAAGACAGACAGACTTCACACACTCTTGTACCTATAGACAATTTCCCAAATCAACAAAACCTTCCAACTATTGTACATTCAGTGTTGAGCAGAACTAATTTGCCCTTCAAATATTTCTGACTCTTGGCTGAAATCTCTGCTTCTGGTCAGCATCATCTGACTAATGCTGTGAAGAAAAAGTTATTTCAAACAAGTTCAGCAACATTTCAAAAGCATCTCATCTTAAATTTCAAAACCGTATCATGACTACATTAATTTTGGTGTTTCCTCTTCAGTTTTCAAACTCTAGACATGCATTTTAGAGGTTATGAGGCTTAAAATTTACTCCATTCATCTGCTTTGATTCCAAATGTGAGGCAGATTTATCCTTTTACACTAAAAAAAATGGCAGAAGTCCTAGTTTTAAGATGGCCGTGGTTCTTCGGTTTGTATTTGGTTCTTGCAGTACCAAAACATGGCATCTTATAATTTTGTAGTTGCCAAATACAATTTGAAAATGTGTTTTGCTTGTATTATGTCAAGATGCAGATACTCACAGAAGCTAGTTTCCTCTAAATTAATTTGCTTTACTTCCTTGGAATATTTTAGAATATGTTGTATTCTTATCTCCATGAAACTAGCTTCGTGTTCAACGGTTCTGTCAATGAAGATAACTTGTCCAGTTCTGCTACTGAATGCAAGTGCTGACAATAGTGACTCTGAGACCCATTGACTTTTGTTTTTTAGACTAATTTAAAACACTTGCAGATCTTAATGTTACCTTTTCTTCCCTGCAGGCTGCACACGCAAGACCAGGATCATCAACATGGTCTACAACGCCTCCAACAACGAGCTGGTCAGAACCAAGACTCTGAAGGACAGGCTGTCGATGTAGTTCTTTACCAGACAGTGGTACGAGGCTCACTACATCACTCCTCTGGGGCGCAAGAAGGGAGCGAAGCTGGTAAGATCTGCTGCTATATTCTGGTTCTGTGTTGATCATATATTAGATTTTATAAATCTGTTTACACTTGTGTGTAAAATTGTATCTAGTTGCTCTTTCCATGAGGATAACCTTGTCCAGTTCTGCTACTGAATTAAAGTGATGACATTTGTGACTCTGAGAAAGATCTTCCTGCTCAGTTTAGATCTCCTCACGATGGAATGTTGTTGACCAGAACATCTTTCTCCTCCTGACAGACTCCTGAGGAGGATGAGATCCTGAACAAGAAGATTCAGAAGAAATGCCAGGAGCGTAAAAAGACGTCTAAGATCAGCCTCCTCAGGGAAAGCTGCTCGGTGAGTCTTTCCTGTTTGTCTGAATCTTGCATCTCAAAAGATCACTTGACTAGTAATGCCAGCTTTAAAGTTAATTGACTTGTTTAGAATTGATTCGATCTTCTCCACGTGAACATTCAGAGCGACATGTTTTAACGTCTTGTTCTCCCTGCAGCTTGCCTCGCCTCCAGACCCGGTCAGTGTGGCAGGGCAGACGGCTACATCCTGGAAGGCAAAGAGCTGGAGTTCTACCTGAGGAAGATCAAGGCCAAGAAGGGCAAATGGATGTACAGCTGTTTGATACATCAATAAAATCAAAATGTTCCACCACACTTGCTTTATTCATTTATCTTTACCTTGCAAAATGGTCACAAGGATTTGTTCCTCGATTTATGATCAAATCTATACATTTAAATTGCAAAAGGGTCAGTTCACGTTTCATTAAAATATATTAATTCGTGGCTGACTCGTGTTCATCTTAAAAGTCTTTTCTCTTAAATAACTGAACCACGCTTACGAGTTATTGGTAAATATTTGTCATGGGAGGTATGTTCACCTCCAACCAGCTTACTACCAAAAGGCTTTTGATTTTGGTGCCTGCAGAAGTTTAAAACAAAATACATGCAAGTGTCCTGGGGTCAAAATGGCCATATTTTTAAATCCGAACCCCCTTCCATAGTACTGTAAACTCAATGCTTGATGTACAAAGATAATGAGTTGACATGTAAAAATAAAACCTACGATATAGAATCCAAGATATGAATTGAGGTTAAAATGAGTTTCTATGATGGACCTGACAAACACTTCAGGCTCAAACCTGCTCCCAAAACAAACAGTTGGCATCTTTACTGTGTGTTTAGTCAAAATATATTTTTTAAAACACGACTGGAAGTAAATTATACATTTCCCACAAGTGATTTATTTAATTATTGATAAAGGTTACTATCATTTGTCCTGGACCCGCACCAGCCCGCGAGCCTCCGCTGGACACGGGCCTAAGTTTAGGTAAGAATGTAGGGTAAAGGTCATTCTAGTGTCTCCGGAAAACTATCACGTGACTCACTCCCGCTGCTGTGATTGGCTCAGCGGAGTCTCTAACAGTGCGACTGCAGTCAGTGGTCAAATCTCAAGCGTGTCCTCAGACGATGCTGCTCAACAAGGTCAGTGACTTTTCTGTTGACATTTATCTTCATTTATTTTCCTCTAAAAATCTCATTTTTAACCGTTTAAAGTCGCTAGTTTGTTTGTTCCCCTCTCACCTACTTTTCCTGGTCAGCGTCAGCTGGTGTAGCTTAGCTCAATGCTAACAGCGCAATGCTAGGTCAACACTTTGACGTTATTTTTGTTGCGGTTCGAGGTTTTCACGAGCAATTGTTGTGTTTTTTTCTTTTTTGACTGAAAGGTTCTTCGAGTTGGTGTGAGGTGTGGAGCTCGTCTTCAGGGCACCAGTGCGGCCAGTGTCGCCGCCAGCGACAGACCTGCTCCCGCAGGCTTCTGTTTCGGTGACGAACACAAATATATTACCTTATTATTATGATCGAGATCTATTTTATATATAATCTAGTTCACTTGGTGTCTTATATCATCTCCTTGTATGTTATATATTGTCCAGTAAACCTAGTTTATTAGATCAGTTTTATATAATCTAGTTCACTTGGTTTCTTATATCATCTCCTTGTATGTTATATATTGTCCAGTAAACCTAGTTTATTAGATCAGTTTTATATGATCTAGTTCACTTGGTTTCTTATATCATCTACTTGTATGTTCTATATTGTCCAGTTAACCTAGTTTATTTGATCAGTTTTATTGTTTTATATCATCTACTTGTATGTTCTATATTGTCCAGTTAACCTAGTTTATTTGATCAGTTTTATATGATCTAGTTCACTTGGTTTCTTATATCATCTACTTGTATGTTCTATATTGTCCAGTTAACCTAGTTTATTTGATCAGTTTTATATGATCTAGTTCACTTGGTTTCTTATATCATCTACTTGTATGTTCTATATTGTCCAGTTAACCTAGTTTACTTGATCAGTTTTATTGTTTTATATCATCTACTTGTATGTTCTATATTGTCCAGTTAACCTAGTTTATTTGATCAGTTTTATTGTTTTATATCATCTACTTGTATGTTCTATATTGTCCAGTTAACCTAGTTTACTTGATCAGTTTTATTGTTTTATATCATCTACTTGTATGTTCTATATTGTCCAGTTAACCTAGTTTATTTGATCAGTTTTATTGTTTTATATCATCTACTTGTATGTTCTATATTGTCCAGTTAACCTAGTTTACTTGATCAGTTTTATTGTTTTATATAATCTAGTTAACTTGGTTTCTTGTATCATCTACTTGTATGTTCTTTATTGTCCAGTTAATCTAGTTTGTTTGATCAGTTTTATTGATTTATATGATCTAGTTAACTTGGTTTCTTATATCATCTACTTGTATGTTCTATATTGTCCAGTTAACCTAGTTTACTTGATCAGTTTTATTGATTTATATGATCTAGTTAACTTGGTTTCTTATATCATCTACATGTATGTTCTATATTGTCCAGTTAACCTAGTTTACTTGATCAGTTTTATTGATTTAAATGATCTAGTTAACTTGGTTTCATATATCATCTACTTGTACAGTATGTTCTATATTGTCCAGTTAACCTAGTTTACTTGATCAGTTTTATTGATTTATATGATCTAGTTAACTTGGTTTCTTATATCATCTACTTGTTATTCTATATTGTCCAGTTAATCTAGTTTGTTTGATCAGTTTTATTGATTTATATGATCTAGTTAACTTGGTTTCTTATATCATCTACTTGTATGTTCTATATTGTCCAGTTAATCTAGTTTGTTTGATCAGTTTTATTGATTTATATGATCTAGTTAACTTGGTTTCTTATATCATCTAGTTGTATGTTCTATATTGTCCAGTTAATCTAGTTTGTTTGATCAGTTTTATTGATTTATATGATCTAGTTAACTTGGTTTCTTATATCATCTACTTGTATGTTCTATATTGTCCAGTTAATCTAGTTTACTTGATCAGTTTTATTGTTTTATATGATCTAGTTAACTTGGTTTCATATATCATCTACTTGTATGTTCTATATTGTCCAGTTAACCTAGTTTATTTGATCAGTTTTATTGTTTTATATCCTCTAGTTAACTTGGTTTTAGATCTAGTGGTCGCATCTTTATAGTCAATCTGAATGATTATTTTGTTAAGAAAAGAGTAGGTATGTGTGTAAATTTTTTAAAGATTATTGGTTTCTATGAAACACTTATTATTGGATGGATCTTTTAAGGATGATTCCAGTGAAATAAGTGTCATTTTCATTTTGATAAATCTGACTTTCAACTGGTTTAATATTTACCTGATTTTAAAAACATTCGTATCCTTGGAAAGTTTTCTAAACCAAGAAACAAAAAAAAACTGTTTCACTGACTAATAATTGTTTGTCAATGTTAATCATTTTCCTTCAATTAATTAACTTATAAGTTAGATAATTGTCTTAAAACAATCAAATTCATAGCCCAGATTGAACAAACGCATCAAAAGTTGTGTAAATATAGGGTAATAAAAACATAAAGCAAAATTATGGTGTGTTTTTAAATTATCAAAGTCATTAAGTTGGCGTTTAAAGTGGCTTAAAACCTGAGTAAACATGAATAAAAGGCATTTAGTGAAACAAATGTGTTTAAAAATGGCAACATTTAAACAACCGCAACTATTTTATTTGGATTTTCATATTGAACCTCAAGCACAAAACTGAGGTGAATCAAAAATCATGAAAATATTAAATGGATTGTAAATATTTGTTCAAGTAAAGGGTGAATTAATCCTCAAACACTGTTTAAACTTATGTAAATGTTGGAGCCGATGAAGCCAAACATTTGCTGTCCAAGTAGAAAGTCTTCCAGTCGTTGGTCTGACTCTTGTTTTCCTAACAGAGCTCACAGAGCAGCAGAAGGAGTTCCAGCAGCTCGCCCGGAAGTTTGCTCGTGAAGAAATCGTCCCTGTGGCTGCGGAATATGACAGAACTGGTGAAGTGAGTATGTTAATGACTTTAAAAGCTCGACCATCAAGGTTAGAATCTTACATGGTACATGTGTGAGTACATAAGTAACGCGTGTAAGTTTATTAAAAATAAATGGATTGCTAGGATTTCTGTAATATAATCCTGAATAATTGATTGATCCAAAAGAGAAATGAATAACAACAGAACAATCTGACAATTATTATTGACACAGTCAGGTGAACTGAGGGAAGTGGGTCAAGAGGAACTGTGGCAAAGGTCTGAACAGGTGCCAGGCAGACTTTGATAAAGTCTGAGACCATTAGGAACACTTTCATGCAATAAATAAATGTATAAATAAATGTTTGGATAAATATCAATATGTCAAAGTAATATGTGTCAAAGAATGGAGCTATTTTACATATAAATAAACATTTTGTCATTTATACATTTTGACTTTTATTTATACATTTATACATTTTGTCTTCTATTTATTTTGGTATTTATACAATTTGACATTTTGTTGTCCCTATGTAAATTAAGTGGGCGGGTCGAACATCAGTCTAAGGCAGTAATTGGTTAAAACAACCACGACCCTAATGAATAAATACGTGAATCTCACACTTTTTTCACCAGCTCATGTGGCCCAGTGGTAGAGTACTGGCCTCTGGACCCAGAAGTCCGGGATTCCCAGCTACTCATTTTAATTTTTCCGCGTTACGTATTTTTACATTAATTTATACGGAAGTCATTTATCGGCCTTCATTAAATAGGAGTTAGAACGCTAAAAAATACTTGTATGAAATTAACACGCATTTATTATATTCTGATGGAATAAAAAAAATGTGTGTAACTCTGAGCTAACTCTGAGCTAACTCTGAGCTAACTCTGAGCTAACTCTGAGCTAACTCTGAGCTAACTCTGAGCTAACTCTGAGCTAACTCTGGGCTAACTCTGGGCTAACTCTGGGCTAACTCTGGGCTAACTCTGGGCTAACTCTGGGCTAACTCTGGGCTAACTCTGGGCTAACTCTGGGCTAACTCTGGGCTAACTCTGGGCTAACTCTGGGCTAACTCTGGGCTAACTCTGGGCTAACTCTGGGCTAACTCTGGGCTAACTCTGGGCTAACTCTGGGCTAACTCTGGGCTAACTCTGGGCTAACTCTGGGCTAACTCTGGGCTAACTCTGGGCTAACTCTGGGCTAACTCTGGGCTAACTCTGGGCTAACTCTGGGCTAACTCTGGGCTAACTCTGGGCTAACTCTGGGCTAACTCTGGGCTAACTCTGGGCTAACTCTGGGCTAACTCTGAGCTAACTCTGAGCTAACTCTGAGCTAACTCTGAGCTAACTCTGAGCTAACTCTGAGCTAACTCTGAGCTAACTCTGAGCTAACTCTGAGCTAACTCTGAGCTAACTCTGAGCTATTTTAAACAGCCAACAAACTTACCTCCATTTTAACTCAATTTCGTGGCTTATTAGGATTTTCCGTCTTAAACTTTTAATTAATTTTTCAATATAAATATAATGAACTTTCGAGTGTTTATTATTTTTTTTAATTTGCAAAATTATTTAGTTAATTTTAAAGGAAATTTAATCCGTTTAATTCCTAACAAATGCGTCAACATTTGTGTATCAATTATGACACGTTTGTCATTCATAAACCTGACTGTCAGTCATAGAAGTTGATGGAAAATCCGGTTTACTTTTTTTTCAGTACCCGATCCCCATCATCAAGAAGGCCTGGGAGGTCGGTCTGATCAACAGCCACATTGGCGAGGAGTACGGTGAGTCAAATTTCTTCACGTTTATGATTCGGTTTCTTTATTAAAAGCGTTGATCAACTTGTGTGTTCTACCTCACGCTTGTTCGACCCTCGACACAACTTTCATCTCGACACTAAAACATGTTTATTTCTGAAGGTTGTTGCGTTAAGATGCCGTCCTGGGTCAAAAGCTGTCATAATTGACATCATAATTGAAACTTGTGTAGCTGTGGCAACATGCTGAACTTGTAAACCACAAATTCCTGATTTGTAAACTGGTCTGCAGGTGGAATGGGTCTGTCCATCTTCGACTCCTGCCTCATCACAGAAGAACTGGCCTACGGCTGCACAGGAGTCCAGACGGCCATCGAAGCAAACTCCCTCGGAGTGAGTGTTTTCAGATTTAAGTGTTTTTAATTTTTTTTGATGATTTTAAAATGATAAATGTCAAACTCATAATCTCTTCTCCATCACAGCAAATGCCCGTCATCATTGCCGGCAACGAGGCGCAGAAGAAGAAATACCTGGGGAGAATGACGGAGGAGCCGCTCATGTGTGTACGTACTTGACTTTAGTTTCCAGAACTTTCTTTTATTATACGCAAGGGGTGAGGTAACAATAGGACTTTTCGACTTTAACCGTGTATTGGGGTCTGACTGTGAAAATCCAAGGGTCTTGGCTACACTTTCCGAGGTCAGTTTTATTCGTATGTCTTGGTTTTCCTTCCATGGTTATGCTGTTTCACATATTTTTTGCACACAGAAGGACATATTTGGGTGTATTGTAACAGGTCATGAACGGCAAAAATCCTTGTCTTTGGATTCTCTTGCAAAGACGATTATTTTAACTTGACGCAAATGAACTAAATGGCAACAACAGAAATTGACGGGAGGCACTTGTTATTGCACCCACTTTACTTATGGTGCAAACAAAACGGTGGAATCTCTTTATGCCTTTTTATACACTACTCTTTTTGGGCTGATTTGTCGCTACAATACAGTTGTTAAATTCTATTCAATGTCAAAAGTAATCGATGGCTGTACTTGGTTGGCTGGGCGGCAAAGCATCATGGTAGCTGTTCCGGATTAGCTTTGTAAAAAGATGGTCCATATAGAGTCTGAGATTGACTCATTTTTGCTAGAACCGATACTGAGAAGGTTGTTATTGAATGTTGAGTTTGCAAGCTCGATAAATTTTGTTTAATGTCTGGGGTTCAGAACATAACGTCTTCAATAAATGAGGGACTGCAGTTGATCTATAAAACTATATTTTTAGATGCTTACACCTACCATGGAGCTCATGTTGTATTGTTTTATAAAGTCATGAGTCCCCCTTGGCAGAGGTATGTTCCATCTCAGTGCTTTTCTCAATGCTATTTCCTCCCTCAGGCCTACTGTGTGACAGAACCCGGGGCCGGGTCTGACGTCGCGGGACTCAAGACTCGCGCCGTGAAGAAGGGAGACGAGTACGTCGTGAACGGACAGAAGATGTGGATCACCAACGGAGGGAAAGCGGACTGGTGCGTTCCTTCTTCCGTCCGTGTGTGTCGTTCATCATGTGACCGTATTATCTTGAACCATCTTCAGGTACTTCCTCTTGGCTCGCACCGATCCCGACCCCAAGTGTTCCACCGGGAAGGCGTTCACCGGCTTCATCGTGGACCGGGACACTCCCGGCATTCAAGTGGGAAGAAAGGTGAGGAATGGATCTGACGGAAGAGATTCTTGCCGTGTCTCAAATCGCATACTAGCGTACTCAAAGTTAGTATTTTTAGTGCGTTAGTGCGTCTCAATTCGTAGTATGCGAAATTTAGTGCTCCATACACACTAAATTGTCACTAAAACGCCCACAAAACTGAGTATGGATCGATGGACACTAACCACCCTAAACGGCCGCCATCTTAATGCAGTTTAAACGGAAGTTACGTCATATACAGTATATATATATATATATATATATATATATATATATATACATCTACAGGTGCATTTTCAGCAGCAGTAGAAGGATGACACGTCTTCGGTGCTGATACCAGCTTAAATATCTCGCGAATATTTAGATTCTCATATTTTTCTTTATTTCTTTTTCCAAACTTGCAAAACATGCTGCCAGCAGGTGGCGATAGTGTTTCTACAGCTGGTTGAAACCATCGTTAAATAGTAGAAGAAGAAGCTAACACCTCAATTCCGGTTAGTGTGTACCAGCAGTGTTTGATTTGAGACATAATATCTGTGGAGGATTTGCGTACTAGTTAGTACGTACACTATCCTGATGCATACTAACTTCTAGTATACTAAGAGAAGTATGTGATTTGAGACACAGCATCTGTTTCCTGGACTCACTGACTTTGTGGGCGACAGGAGTTAAACATGGGTCAGAGGTGCTCCGACACCCGCGGCATCACCTTCGAAGACGTGAGGATACCCAAGGAGAACGTGTTGATCGGCGAGGGAGCCGGATTCAAGATCGCCATGGGAGCCTTCGACAAGACCAGACCCCCGGTCAGTTTTTTTTCTTTCCCGAAATTCTTTCAGCCGCTTGTTGACGAGTCGAACAACATAAGAGTTTTTAATGTCCTCACAGGTGGCGGCAGGAGCCACTGGTCTTGCACAGAGAGCCCTGGATGAAGCTTCCAACTACGCCATGGAGAGGAAGACGTTTGGCAAACTGATCGCTGAGGTAAGATCAGCTGGTTTTTGGGGCTTTTAAGAATCTTTACAAGGAGGAGAAACATACTCGCACAATTAGCCTATTAGCCTATAAGACTGTTAAGGGAACAGGTGGGTTTTGAGGAGTGATTTGAAAGTCTGGAGTGAGTCAGAATTCCCTGATGGGTTGAGTGAGTGTGAAAGCAGCCGTGGAGAAGGCATCGGTCCCCCAGAGTTCGGTGCTTTGTCTTAAGGGGAGGAGGTTGGCATCGGAGGATCTGAGGCGGTGGGACTTGACAGTGGGGGTAGAGGAGGTCGACGTGATATGAGGGGGTCCAGATTGTCGAGGGACTTGTAGCTGATGAGGAGAAACTTGTATTGTATGAGAAGTTTATGTTGCTGTCAAAGTGCAGGGGAAGTGGTTTTTGCAGATGACCGACCGTTTGGATCATTTATCAGCCTACATTTGGAATATAAGTTGGAGTTTTATTGAAATAAATATACATTTCTTTACTGCAACCCGCTCTGACAGAAATATGGGCGTGGTTATGTGTGATGACCGTTGATGTTGTCGGCTCCATCTCATCGACTTCTGTTGTGAAAAATCTCAGTCTGTTATTTCTCTGCATGAAAGTCACATAAATTGAGGATTATTAAACAAAAATGTCAACTGAAGGGATTGACGCTTCAGTAGAAATGTACAACTAAGTCTTGAGTTTTGTAATCGTCGTCAATTATTATAGATGAATGCAATGCATTTAAGATCTGATTTTGATACAGAAGAATGGAGTTTTTTGCTTAAAATAGTGCTGAGCAATATTTTTATTGCCTCTGACTTGAAGCATTTTCATTCTCTGTTTATTATTGACATGTAAAGGCCCATTTATTTTATTTTTTATTTTTATGTAGGCTGATAACAATTGTAATCAAAATCACTCTGTCAGATATTTTTCACACCAGTCTGTCAGATAAGTACTATATCAATAAGAAGTTAATTTGCCTGCAGCTGTCCTCTGTTGTATCATTGGCAAATGTTTAATATGGCAAATAAACAGACAAAATTAACACCTTTTCAACTGAAATGACAACCAAACATGCCTAGATATGTATAAAACATTATCTAACACTTGCAATGACCAGAAAAGGATTTATTGGTGATTTTATTGCTGCAATTCTAGAGAACTATATATACACACAGCAGAGATAATGGCGGAAATAACAGACCCCTCACCCAGACAACAACATAAAACGGCTGAGGTATAAAGAAAAGATTCAAACTTGAACTTTCAAAGTCTTTGACTTCTGATGTCATGGTCGTAGCAGTACTAAAGTCAGTCTGTACATCCCTGAAGCGAGAGCTCGTCGCACTCTTTAAAGAGACTAATGACTCATGAAAGTCTTGTCCAACGTGTTACTAAGTGACCAAGAAAGATTAACCAGCTTCTGTTTCTGCTGAAGATTAAAGGTGTCCATGTTCCTAGAAATAACTTTGGGATAAACACATTAATTCCTAAACGATGTCCAGGAGTGTGAAGTTGTAAGAGTCGCCTAATTGGGCATTTTGTTGAAGTCAAGGTTTTTAAGCAGTAAATGGTCCATAACGTCTGCTGGAAAATAAATGTTGATGGCTTCTTCCCTCCAGCACCAGGCCGTGTCCTTCCTCTTGGCCGAGATGGCCATGAAGGTGGAGCTGGCCAGGATGGCGTACCAGCGGTCAGCCTGGGAGGTGGACCAGGGCCGCAGGAACACCTACTTCGCGTCCATCGCCAAGGCCTTCGCCGGAGACATCGCCAACCAGGTGGCGTCCGACGCCGTCCAAGTTTTCGGAGGCAACGGCTTCAACAGCGACTACCCGGTGGAGAAGCTGATGAGGGACGCCAAGATCTACCAGGTGAGCGGAGATGATGGGTCATTATTAAAGCGCGACCACAGAATTGATCGCTTAAGTAAATCAATGTTTTCCTGCAGATCTATGAAGGCACGGCTCAGATCCAGAGACTCATCGTCGCCCGAGAACATCTGGCCAAATACAAGAAATGAGCCTAAAGACTTTTCTGTCAAACTTTGCCTTAATGACGTCCGGCCTTCGTAACATCATCCCCCTATACTTCCATCTGTCATTTAAACTTCACAAAGCGGGAAAAAAACTTGGTTATTAAACTGATCTGTGATCAACACGTTTGTCTGAGATTGTAATGATAGTGATTCTATATGAATGTTGCTTTTAGAACAAAATAAAGGTGTAACTTACTGCTTCTAGAAGCTTGTTTTTGTGTTTCATCTTAACCATCTTTTGAAAAATAAACAGGTTTTTGTCTTTCTTCTCAACAAATGGTTTGATTCCAAAATACACAAATGACCTCCCCAGACTAGAAACCACAACCTTGAAATTATGGTATTGAATTGTGCAAACCAGAGCTTCATGCTATTTTTTTGGGGAACATTTTGGTGTAAAAAGACAAATTCTACCAATTTTTTTTTAAATGTTTTTTTGGTAGTTTGGCCAATGATAACTATGTTCTGTCAAGGACAAGTTTCTGGACTGCAAACTGTGAAAAAAATCAGCACTTTAAACATTTTTTTTGGCAGATACAGGCCTAAACTAGCTTGATTTAAAAAAAAAAAAACAATACTTTTTTTCCCCTCTTGTATGTCATGTTTTTTATTTTTTGTTAGTGTGTCAGCTTCAGTTAATCGCTCAGATTTTTAATCGCTGATAATTTGATAAAATGAGTGAATCACAGACTAACTCAACTGAACCGACACAGGATTTAATAAACGACTAAATAACGGATGTATGTTATGTTTTGTATAAAGACGCTTTTAAGGGGAAACTGGAGCACCCAGAGGAAACACCCTGCATGTTTGCAGACAGTCTCTTGGCTTTAAAGTCCAAGTTAAGTTTGGCTCTGGAACCCTCCACGTCCTGGACTCTCGGGCTCTGATCTGGAACCCCTTCAAGAGTCTTCGTGATCATCAGCGCCTGAACTCGAAGCTCAAGGGTGACCCCCACAGCATGCTGTGCTCCTTCAGGACCGGCCCTTCCACGCGGTGCTGCCGCCGTTTGTGCCGACACTGGATCTGGAGGCCGCAGTAGCCCGCCACGGTCCTCACCATCTTGGTGAAGATGGTCCCCATCAAGAACCCCAGAGAGAAGACCATTTACTCCAACACAACTCCAGGCTGTGCTCCAGTCTTGGACTTGACTGTTGTTTTTGTTTTTATCCATTTCTGGAATGAATGTCTCTTTTATTCATCCTCTGCTCCTTTGATGTTTCATAGAGCTTTGATGCTCTTTAATGTTCAATTCCCTACAGTGCATATGGTCCAGTTGTTGCTTAATTCCCTTTAAAAATTGTTTTAATGATTTAAAGGAGGAATTGTCGCCCGCTGTAATTGCAGGCGTCAGCCTGAGGGGGGCGATGTTGCGACGCCACAGTCAACGTCCACAGACTACAGAAGAAGAACCATAGCAGAAGCTGCCAAGTGATCATGCGACTGTTTTCAAGATGGTAAACTGTGAAATAATGCTGCTTTACGACTTGTCAACAATCCCGCTAAGTTTGTATACGTAAAATAAATATAATTAGATTCTCATTTTGGGGGTCAGTTTGTCACAAATGAAGATTTGGAGCTTGTTGTTAGCTTTAGCATGTCAAGCTAGCGCATCTCGACTTGGTTTACTGTTTATTATTATTGTTTTATTTACATTGTATTATTGTTTTCTGGTCCATGTTTCTCTTAAAAATGTGTTGCTTAACTCTGTGATTGTTGAATGTATCTCAACAGGGGACTCAACTGAAAGACGTCATTATTAAGCCAGACGCTCCAAATTCACTTTTGCTGGACAAACACGCGGATTATATCGCTGCTTATGGATCCAAGAAGGACGATTATGTAAGTAAATAACAAAAGAAACTACTAAATATATCTGCTGTTTGTTTAATGTGTTCTCGCTGCAACTGTCATGATGCATGGTAGGTTTCAAATGATCTATGAGAAGCATAGAAGAAACTATCTTTAACATCTCTCTCAGGTATTTGTGTAACATTTTAAAGATTAATTGATGAAAGTATCATCTGACAGGTCCTGTCAAGAAGATGGCAGTGATATAAGTATATTTTTTTCTGTGATAAATATTCAAATAGATACAGATAATTCAATACCAGTGAAAATGAACTTAATACTTGTTAAAACCGACATTTAAAATGTCACTTGTCTAATATTTACCTTTTTTAAAAAAAGGTTTGCATCATTGGAAGGCTTGCTTAACAAATAAATGATGTAATAATGATGTTAATCATTTTAAATCTTAATAAATTAGCATTCAATTAATAAAATGTGTCTCTCAAAATTATCATAAAAAAGCAAAGTCGAAGCCCAGATTCAACAAACACGCCATAAATATAGAAAATGTACAGTAATACACACATAAAGTACAGTTATGATATATTTTTATTGATTATATTCCAAGTAAGTCCAAGGGTCCGAAAAAAACAATGTGCAAATCGATAAACTTGACTCGCCGATAAATGTATATTATATAGGGATTCCAATTAATATTTTACTTCCCTTAAATGTTTGTCGAGTGTAAAAATATATTCAGAGATTTGTGTCGCGTGAACTTGATCAATCCAACAATTTCGATATTCTTTGTGAACCAAGACATGTTTTCCTACGTCATCAGTAACGTAAAGTGGTGACGAAAACGACACAAACGCAGTTGAACTGAGAATACAAAGGTCCGGACGCTAGTACGGGATCAAACGTGAAACACTGTGTATGTTTGAACTGCTTTATAAGCAGCAAAGAAGAAACTTTTCCACCTGCTCTTGTTGGTTCTGAGTCAATCTCCCTTCATTGCTGCTGGTCTTCTCTCCTCCAGGAGTACACGCTCTCCGAGTACCTGCGCATGAGCGGGATCTACTGGGGTCTGACGGTCATGGACCTGATGGGTCAGCTGCCCAGGATGAACCAGCAGGAGATCATAGACTTCATCAAATCCTGTCAACACGATTGTGGAGGAATCAGCGCCAGCATCGGACACGACCCGCATTTGCTCTACACCCTCAGTGCTGTGCAGGTAATAATCAACCAGCAACCGTCGACCTCCACCATTTTTGCGACAGCCTCTCTATTTTTCTTTAATTCACCCCAGATCTTGTGCTTGTACGACGCTGTGGATGCGATCGATGTGGATAAAGTGGTGAAGTACGTGATGGGGCTTCAGCAGGAGGACGGTTCGTTCGCAGGAGACAAGTGGGGTGAGGAGTTGGATTGAGTCTATCTCTATGATGAAATATCAACAGGAATTGTTAATAGATACTTGAAAAAACCTCAGCCTTTTAAAATACTATTGTCCCTCAAATAGAGAACAAAACATAATTAATATCACTTTGTTTAAAAGTAAGGGGTGTGATGATGGAGTCCACTGTATCCTCTCATCCTCAGTCATCGCCGGGATTTCCCCGGTTTCTATTGTTCCTTTAGCTGCGCACGATGTAAATTGCGGGTAGTTTAATTGCAACACAAAAATGAACAAATGCTCTGAATATTTGTATGTTAATTGTAAATTTAAAAAATCCAATTAATTTATTTTATAGGCACTTTATCCGAATTTGGACCATAAAATGGCTATGATTAAAAGATTTAAATTTGGAAAATCAGAGAATCAGTACAGTTCAGTACAAAACTGTATCATGGAAATAAATCGCTGTATATCTATGTATCTATCAAATATCTTTATCTATCAATAAAGTTCTACCTACCATAAAGTTCTACCTATCTGTGTATCACTATTTTTCTCACACCCCTATTTAACGTCTACAATTGGGTAAAGAGTCCAGTTTGTTTTTCTCACTGTTAAGGAAGAAAAAATGTTGATATTATTGTGTATCTACAGGAGAAATCGACACCAGGTTTTCCTTCTGCGCCGTCGCTACTCTTGCTTTGCTGGTTCGTATAATCATTTACAAAAAATGATGTTGAACGTTGTTCACTGACGGCCGTTTTCATTCGATCAACAAAAGGGAAAGATGGACTCGATCAACGTCGACAAAGCCGTGGAGTTTGTTTTGTCCTGTATGAACTTTGACGGAGGCTTCGGCTGCAGACCAGGATCAGAGTCTCATGCGGGTCAGGTGGGTTTGAAAGATAGAATACATCTTAATAGGCTGAGCAAGTAAATGTTAATAATAAACTTTGTTGAAATATTAATGCTGACATTAAACTATCCTTCCATGCAAGATCTTGACCCATTTAAGGGGAAAATTAATAATTATTTTATGCTTTGTAATGTTTAATAATTGATAATGATAATGATAATTACAGGTGTGGCGACAAGAGAGTTCAGAGAAAATAATCTTTATCTCTTGTTTTTACATTATTTATTAGTTTAAATAAAATATGTGTTACTGACAAGAGCCAACGTTGTGTTTGCAGAACAAAATGTTACGGGAGAAGAACATTGAAATAATACTACCATCTTACTAGGGCTGTGATTTGGAAGAAATAATATGATATATTCTGGCTTTTACAACAAAGAAATGAACAAATACTTTCTCTAATCAAATGTGAAAGTGTTTGTAGGAAAGTGCTTCTCAAAATATTAACAAAAATGTAAACTTTAACATTGAAGTGCATTAACAACCCGGAGAAACATGTTATATCCAGTATCTGTTAGTGTTTAATTCTATAAATTTAAACTTTATTTAAAGACAAAATGAGTTCAAACATCAGCTTTAAAAGCTGCTGGACTCTGGTGTATCCTTTCTTTTTCACTCATTGCTTCTATTTCGTCGTTTTTTTTGTTCTTTTGTCACGGAGCAAATGACGAATGTCACCAACTAGTGGATGAAGGTTTAATTGCAGCACACAAACAAATAAACACTGGAATATTTGAGTGTTGAGTGTAAAATAAAACCTCAAACATGATTGTCTTTTTACACACACTATTTAAATGTGAACCATTAAATTACTTCAAATTGAAAAGTTAATGTTTTTTACTTTTCAAATATCGATATAGTGCTATTGAATATCGATACAATATCGGGTAAATATTGTTGTATATCCTTATTATACACTAAAAAGTTTGGGGTCACCCAGAAAATGTTGTGTTTTCCATGAAAAGTCACACTTATTTACCACCATGAGTTGTAAAATTAATAGAAAATATAGTCAAGACATAGACAAGGTTAGAAATAATGATTTTTATTTGAAATAATATTTTTTTTCCTTCAAACTTTGCTTTCGTCAAAGAATCCTCCATTTGCAGCAATTACAGCATTGCAGACCTTGGGCATTCAATCTTCAGTTTCTTGGCAATTTCTCACATGGAATAGCCTTCATTTCTAAGAACAAAAATAGACTGTCGAGTTTTTCTGGCCATTTTGAGCGTTTAATCGTCCCCACAAATGTGATGCTCCAGATACTGAACTAGCTCAAAGGAAGGTCAGTTTTATAGCTTCTCTAACCAGCTAAACCGTTTTCAGCTGTGCTAACATAATTGCACAAGGGTTTTCTAATCATCCATTAGCCTTCTGACCCAATGAGCAAACACATTGTACCATTAGAACACTGGAGTGATAGTTGCTGGAAATGGGCCTCTATACACCTATGTAGATATTGCACCAAAAAACAGACATTTGCAGCTAGAATAGTCATTTACCACATTAGCAATGTATAGATTAGTTTAAACTTAAATTAGTTTAAAGCACTGTTTAAAAAAACAATAAGGAAATTTCTAAGTGACCCCAAACTTTTGAACGGTAGTGTATATCGATATTTTCTTACACCCCCTATCTTCACACACTTTTTAATTCGTTTTTGAAAATTGTCTTGTACAATGCGATTATTCGTTATCAATCTCAATTAATCTGGGAAGTCATGTGATTAATTGCGATTCAAAATTGTAATGGTTGCTAACGGTTGTTAATACAGGATCCTTGAATGGCTCACATGTGGAAAACTGTCAGAAACATGGTCATATTTAAGTTTCCCCCCACATTTCTTCCTCAGATTTACTGCTGCACTGGCTTCCTGTCTCTGACCGGGCAGCTGCACCACCTCAACGCTGACCTGCTGGGCTGGTGGCTGTGTGAGCGACAGCTGCCCTCGGGAGGCCTGAACGGACGACCAGAGAAGGTTCGTCCAAATATGACGCCTCTCAATTACAAGGAAAAAAAACAAACAAATTTTGCTTCGTCTCTCGCAGCTTCCCGATGTTTGCTACTCCTGGTGGGTGTTGGCGTCGCTGAAGATCATCGGGAAGATTCACTGGATCGACAAAACCAAACTGTGTAACTTCATCCTGGCCTGTCAGGACGAGGAGACCGGGGGCTTCGCCGACCGCCCCGGAGACATGGTGAGCCGTCAATCACATCTCAACTCCAGGAATCAGGATAGTTGACACTTTACATGATATAAAATGTATATTTTTGGATGTTTTTTTGACTTCAGAGGTGAATTAGTCAGGTTGAAATGTTCAAAAATTACAATTAATTATTGTTTAAAAATATAAGAAATATCTCTCTAAACCAGGGGTCCCCAAACTTTTTACTGTAAGGGCCACAACTTCTTGATGGGGGGGGTCAGTGTCAGAAAACAGAAAAAATGCGACTATCACAGTGACTAAATGTAAAATGTATTGTTTTCCAAAAACAACCACACATAAGCAAATAACCCACAATTTGAGTCCCTTAAAATGTAAAATCTTTCAAACCAGACCTTGTATAGGTAACAACTTTGTATTTACCTACTAGCCAAAAAAAGAGATGAACCACCCTAACATGGGTGGGGGTCCTTTTTTAGCAGACATATGATATACGACTCCTTTAAAACTTATTTTACAAAATAAGCATTCATACGAAAAACTTTTTTTCAAGCAGAAAAAGGTGTATTTCACGCTTGTGTTTTTTTTAATATTCTTCTTTACTGCTACCGTTTAATAACGTTGATGGTTCAATGATCTCTATTGATCTTTCGGCTCCTCCCCTCAGGGGTCGCCACAGCGAATCAACCTCCTCCATCCAACACTGTTCTACAAATAGAAATATTAGAAAGTTATAATAATGTATTTCATGACTCAAACTCTATTTAGTAGTTCTGGGGGAATTTATCAGCCTTGACTTGTTTCGAATGCCTTTTTTTCTTTTTATTACGCAACAAAAGTTTTGTCTTCTTGTCATAAATAAATAAACCTGCAGTGCGTCATCCCGCCAGGCGTGGCGCTGTTTTCAGTGGAGGAATATCAAAAACCGAGTTATTGACTCCATGGTTTGATTCCAGGTGGATCCCTTCCACACATTGTTCGGGGTGGCAGGTCTCTCTCTCCTCGGGGACGAGCGCATCAAAGCGGTCAACCCGGTCCTGTGTATGCCCGAGGAGGTCCTGCAGAGAGCGGGTCTGCAGCCGGAGCTCTTGAGCTAACCGTCACTCACACACACGGACACTGACCACGGACGCTTCCCTCACGAGTCTTTCACTCCGTGATAGTCATCATGCCATCTTCTCCCGAGGAGACACTTGTTAAAACATTCCTCCTTCTATTTATGCATCACGTGGTGAACGTTACAGGACGACAGAGGGTTGAACTTCCATCTCTGCTGCTACAAAGCGCCGCGTCAGCAGTTTTTAAAACACGTAGAGTCGCACCCGAGGACCTACGAGGGTTTCCAAGAATCTCTCGAGCAGGTTTGTCTCGTCGTGACTTTTGCTCTCAACTATTTATTGTAGGTCTGCTTGAATAAATGTCTCCATCACAGCGTCGCCTCTTTTGGAATTCTTCACCTAGAAGTCGAACAGATGTTGCGTTTTTTGTTCCTTCCTCAGGTATAAATCCCTAGTATTATAAATGATTTATTTAACTTCACTACGTTACTGATCTGACCTAATAATTTGACACATAATGTGTATTTATTTCACAATATTGTGTTGTTTTATTCTCAGGACTCACCAACATGTTTGAAGGTTATTCTTTATGAAGTTCTTCCCCAGGCTGAAATCCCGGCAGACGAAAGGTTACGAGAGCGGAGTCCATTATGACACACTAATAATGGCTTCACTCGTCCTCCAGCCAGCTGTAATCACACCCCTGCTTTGTTTATACAACGAGTACCTTGGAGGTGGGGCGCTGTAACAAACCTCCATGCTTGCCTATGATAAACAAGATTTAATCTCCGGAAAACAAGTTTTTTCAGTGGGCGGGGCTTCAGATCATTTTCTAATGTAAATATTTCAGTGAAAAACACAAACGCACTGATGATACAATAGAGTTCAGCATCTATTTAAGTTGAACTTTCATA
Source organism: Callionymus lyra (assembly GCF_982586985.1). NCBI lineage: Eukaryota > Metazoa > Chordata > Actinopteri > Syngnathiformes > Callionymidae > Callionymus > Callionymus lyra. The sequence goes on from NC_141833.1 coordinate 18,170,098, forward strand.
AAAAGCTGTCTGTGATGTCTCTTAAAGAAACAGTGTCTTTCTAATAGCCAGATCATGTAGGTGATGAAGGGTTTAACATGAAAGTGCAGGACAGAATATAGTGATTTATATTAAAAAATAAAATTGTTGCGCGTATGAATATATTTTTAAAGACGAACAAAGAAAAATCACTCCCACCACCTTCATATTCACTTTAATCTTTAATTGTATTATATTAAAATAATGTCCTTTTATTTTGATGGACATGTTGAACTTGATTAGATTTTAAATACTTTTTTTAGAAGCATCTTCTAAAATACATTTCAGTTTTAAACCAAGAGCATATTTTTAAATGACCCTGAGATAATGCGAGGGTTAAATTAATAAAAACAAAATTGCTCAAGTTTTTGAGAGTCGCAAAGTGTAAATCAACCGCCAGGTGGCAGTAACGTGTTGCGTTTTTTTTAAAAATTTGGGGACGTTTTTCCAGCCATGGTGACCGTAATGTTGCGTTCTTTACGAAGTATTTTTCACACTTTGGTAGTTTGGTCTTTTAAATGTAATCAAAGAAAGTTGTTTATCTGAGTTTGTGACTAAATTATAATCATATCATTTGCCATAAAAATCTGTAAACGAAGAGATTTTCGGATTCTAGGTGATCATCCGTAAATGCCAAAAAAGACTCTATAATGAAGGGAAAGTTTAATCATTAAATAAAAACCTTATCAACTTATTTAATTTACATGATGTTTGATAAGAAGCAGTTATTTTCCAACACTCATGAACTGACCATGAACGCATCACGTGCTTCTCTACCTGAGCTCACTGATGCTCCACTAACTGAACCCGCTTTTGTTCTCAGCAGCTCCAGGCTGAGGTGTCGTCGCTTCACCTGCTCCAGGAACTCGTCCGTCTGCTTCTGGAATTTCAGGGCAGCTCCGGCAGGTTCCTCCAGGTCTCCTGGGACCTGTGATGGACACCTGACCCGGTGTCACATTGCTGCGTTCAAGTCTCGAGTCTAGACAATCTTTGACTCCTTCTGGGTGACGAATTTAGGAAAGGTTGGATGGAACGTCTGGTCCAGGTCGGAGCTGAGATCTTTATTAGGAGATTCAGCGTGTCTTGGAGTCATGTTCACGAGTGAGGGTAAGATTGAGACGCTTTCCACTCGTTTTCTCTGCCACTGTCTGGACTTTCACGATGGAGATAGAAGCTCAGTCATCCAGGAGAGACCCGGACAAGAACCTCTGCTCCTCCAAGAGAAGCCTGATGAGGTGGAAGCCTCGGGACAGACCCAGGACACCTCATCAGAAGCAGATCAAAGTTCTTTATTCCTCCTGCTGCCCCCTCGACCTGATGACAACATGTTAAAAAAAAAAAAAGCATCTTGTCATCGACGTCTCGAGATAACTTTGTGTTTCTGGTTTCACACTTGACTCCGTCGTGACCCAGAGGTAACGTTAGAACCCGTCGCGACCTTTCTCCTCCACAGAGGTCACATTGTTCGTGGATTTAAATCCTCGCCGTGTCGCTCCCACAGTCGGAGGATTAGTTCTTTTTTTTCTTTCCATTATTCCAGGGCTTGAAAGAGGAGAGCGCAGAGAAAGAGGCCGATCTGATGATAACCCCCGGGAGAGCTATTGATTCTGCCAGACTCTTGCTGGGATTGAAAGCTGCAGTCGCTCTCAGCTCAGCTCTGTCGGTCCTCATCCCTGCTTTTATTTTTCCTCTCCCTCTGTGGCGCGAACGAGTGAATAACAAATACCAGTGACTTGTTTAGAGAAAAACACTGAGCTCATCTTCTTCTGTACTCAAGGTCACGCCGAGCATTCGCGGGACCAGACCCGGGACCTCCTCCCATGACACCAGGTGAGAGCAGAAATCAGCCTTTTGGCTTAGCTCTTTTTCCTCGAAAATATCCGGCAGAATGAACAGATTATAAAACTTGGCCTATATTTTGCTCTCCTCGTCTGATCGTACCTGGATTCGTTTGAGTTTTATTAGATCCAAACGCAGCAGAAATAATCCTCGTGCAGCTGTGACGCACCCGGAGGATCAACTCCGCAGATTATAAACGCTCATTTCAAGTCGCAGTTTAAGAGAGAGTACTTTTTTTTTTCATTATCTCTGTCTATATGAAGATTTACATTAAAAAAACTCTTCCTTTCAACAGTTTTTTCTAATAAAAACCTATTTATTTTATAATATATCATAGGCAATATACTTAAAATCATATTGTTGTCAGAATATCTCCCTCAGGACTCACCAAGAAGTTTGGAGGTTATTACTTTATAAAGTTCTACCCCCCAGGCTGAAATCCCGGCAGACGAAAGGTTACGCGACCGGGGTACCATTATGACGTAATAATGGCTTCACTCCTCCAGCCAGCTGTAATCACGCCCCCGCTTTGTTTATACAATGAGTAAAAAAAATAGACTCAAGGATTCATTCATCCCTCGGGCTATTCAATTGTACAATTCGCGGAGTTCGGAGTTCAAGTGGAGTGAAAGTATCTGGATGTTCTGTTCTATGTTAGTCTTTGTATCCTTTTTCTTTGTTGTTTTTCTTTGATCTATGTTCTTTATCTTTAGACTTAGATTGTGTAATTGTGTTCTTTCTCTTTATTTCTCTTGTTCTTATTTTATTTTGATTTATTTTTTTATTTTTTTTATAAAAATATGCTGTATGTATTGGCTATTGGATTTTTTTTTTTTAAAGTTTTACCTTACCTTACCTTACCTTGGCGCTACAAACCTCCATGCTTGACCAATCACTCGGAGTGGGCGTGGTTATGATAAACAAGATTTAATCTTTAGAAAACCCAAGTATTTTCAGTGGGCGGGGCTTAAGATAATTTTCTAATAATACAATAGAGTCCAGCATCTATTTAAGACACACTTAAATCAACACATTAGTTGAACTTTCATAAAAAGCTGTCTGTGATGTCCCTTAAAAAAACAGTGTCTTTCTAATAGCCAGACAAAGGCTTTTCTAGTATTGTTTGCTGGCAGGAGCCATATATATATAATTTAAGCAACTTTAAAAGTAAGTAAGTAAGTCATTTGTATTTATTAAACAAAACAAAACAAAATTCAATAAAAATATATAACAATTACATTCGTCTGATCCTAATTGGAACCATTTGTGTGCTTCATCTTGTTTAAACGCAGCAACAAAAAAACTTTTTATTTAAGGTAAGGTAAGGTAAAACTTTATTGATCCTGTTGATTGTTTTTTCCAATAGCCACAGAAAATACAGCAATTCTTCATAAAAAAAATTTTTTTTATACATTTATTTTATTATTATTATTATTATTATTATTATTAATACATTATTTTTATTATTTAAATTTGATGCGAAAACATGAGACTTCATTAGAAAACCTACAAACATAAAATCGTAGTGTAAACAATTTGAAAAAATAATAATAATAATGAAGAAAAAAAACAACATTTAGAATTAATGAAACGGCATTAAATTGCAAAAAAAAAGGTAATTATTGAACTAAAAGATAAAAAAATATATATATATGTAATTGTGAAAGATTAATTATTGCTATTATTTTAAACGTACTATTAAAGCGGTTCCATGTGTTTCTGGCTCGGGATTATAATTCTCTTAAAAACACCATCAGATTAACGGACTCGGCGTCAGGAAGCGGCGACGGTCACGTGACGCGGTGGGCGGAGCCTCGGCCTGTGCGCCGACCAATCGCGTCGCGGCGTCAACCCCCGGGACGCAGCGGCAGCAGCAGCAGCAGCTTCTCCCTGCGAGAAGAAGCGAGCCGAGCGAGCACGAATAACGGTCCAGTCGGATCCGCCTCGGAACCTCCGCGCGAACCATCGGGGACGAGGCTGGATAAATGTCCAGGGAAGAAGCGGCGGAAGGAGCGAGAACCAGCGGTCAGCCATTGTGTGCGCAGCAGCGAGGATGGCCTGGATGTGGAAGGTAAAGTCTTCTTCTTCTGCTTCTTCTTCTGCTTCTGCTTCTTCTTCTTCTTCGGCTCCTCTCGTGCATCTTCGACCGTTACACGAGCGCACACGCGTCTGCGGGCGTGACACGTGATGTCGGCGATGCTCCGGAACCAGTGACGCGTCGACTCATCAATTTGGGTTTAAAAAAAAAAAAAAAAAAAGAGTAAACAAGGCCCCTGTGTTCACTTCACTGCTGTCTGACATGATGCGTTCAAGGGCCTCGAAACACGCGTAAAAAAATACACCTGAAAACACGAGTCAACAGTTGTGTTCGAGGGAGGCCTCGTTTGGGGAAAAAAAAGTCCCCTCACTTGCAAACCAGATGTCAACATGACAAGCTCTACACTCACAAGTTGTTCTGTTTTCAGAGAAAGTTTTTTTCTGGTGTTTGTTTGCAGACAAATGTTCTTTGTGTTTGGTCAGAACAAGCGTCCAGTGTTTCTGTCATGGAATCAATGAAAGTTGTGTTGAACTAGTTAGTGTTTATGGATCAGTTTTGTGAGACGGTTTTGTCCCGAAAATAACTTTTTTTTGGATGTTTCTGGCTCGTTTTTAATGGTTTTTGTTTCTTTCACATTGATGTTACATACATTAGAACCAGAAGACGTTTATTTACAGTGTTGTAAAAACAAAATTGGAATATTCTTTGGTATTAAACTAACTAACTAAAATTGACTCAATTAAATTTAACAATTAAACAGCAACTAAACAGTTTCCCGAAGGTGACCTCCTGAGGGATCAATACAGTTCTACCTAACCTAAATTAATTAAGTTTGAGTTGAACAAACTATATTAAAAATAATAAGAAGCAGAGGTAAAATGAGTGACACGTTTATTAGGTGGCCATGTAAAAATAAACTAAAAATATATAACATAATACATACAAGAGATCCCAACACTAAGATCCAACTTGACTTACTTAAGTGTTGCTGGTTGAAATAATCCAAATTATTATAAATGAATTATTAAAATTCTAAAACATATGTTTAAAAAATTGAAACTTTCATTTTTTTAAACAATAAAAATCATCATTTATGTCCGTCCTGTAGTCTAGTTTCGCCCTGTGACACTGGAATGTATGGCCATTACGAAGAATTGACATTACAGACGTTTAATCACTCAAAACCTTGCAGGAGCCAAGGTCTGATGCAAGCACATAATTTGATAAAAAAAATAAATGGTTCTTTCTAGTTGTTTTTTTCCACTGTTAAATGTAGGAGATTTAAACTGCACTACTCTTGCTAGCTTAGCTAGTAGCTGTATTGTGGTAAAATTAACTAGGTGCTAACTCTTTGTGTCTTTGAAATTCCAAAAGTACCTTCATCATGTCTCACTGTCTTGATCCCTAAAGTTCTTTGTTTGTCCGAAGTCCGTTTCTCTTTGAGTCCGTCATGGTCTCATCTCAGTTTTTTTTCCTTAGATTTTTTTATGATCCTAAAGGTTCAGTCTCCGCATCTTGATTCGTGGTCTTTTGTTTGATTTAGATGTTTCTCTGGTGACGTCTCCACCCGTTATGACCTCATCGTTCATCCGCTGAAGAAGTGTCTCTTGAGCTCAGTTTGATGGAGAGAAAAAAACACTAAACTTCTCGTGAGTTTCTTAACGTCTCGTCTAGTTTCCTGCTCCACAGACGTCCTGGTTCTGGGTCCATAACCGGGACTTACGAGCCGACATGCAGGGTCTGCTCTTTTGTCCACCCGTGGTCGACCCGAGCGAGTTCAAGCGAGAAGTTTTTCTGCTGGAAGCAGCAAATTTTCGTGGCTGTTCTCCATCACTGAGGCTGTGGTTTCCAAACATATTCAGTAGATTCAGGGACCAGGAGCTGAAGTTTTGATGACAGGTTTCGTTGCCAGAAGAACGGAAAACTGCAGTGGAAAACTTTTTCCTCAGGAAAACACATGGTGCCGCTGATAACGACCGGACGCCATTTTGTTTATTCATCCATGACCCATTTGAACAAAATCGCAAACCTGACTCGCCAAAAATCATCTTTGAGAAGAATGAAAGTTCGTCCAAAACTTTACTTTTTTTTTTTTTAAATATCTCTCAGGACCAGAGGAGAGAAATCTTTTCAGGCTGTTGCTCCTAAGCTTTGGAACAATCTTCCTCTCTCTTTGCACTTGATGGATATACTGACTCCTTTAAGAAACACCTTAAGACGTTTCTATTTGTTCAGGCTTTTCCTTGAATTTCTCGAACTCCTGTGTTGTTCTCAGTATTATCTTGATCTTTGAAGTATGTACTGTTTTGAGTATTGTTTTGATTGTTAAAGCGCTTTGTGACCCTGGTCTCGAAAAGCGCTATATAAATAAATATTACTTACTTACTTACTTACTATATAAGGTAAAGGTACAATTCTTACTCTCTGATCCTTCATTTTGACTCTCCACTATCTTTAGACCACCCACCAGATTGACCTACTTTTTTTTAGATGAACTTTAGAGAAAGAAGGACTTATTTACCATACTCAAAAAAATCTATAAATAATAAAAAAAAGAAATGTTATTACTATGGCTGTAGCGATACACATAATCTCACGATACGATATATTCAGCTCTCGCTATGATACGATTCTATTTATCTAGCTCACGATGCGATAAGTTATGATCAGCGCACGATACGATACGATTAGATAAATTCAGCTCGCAATACGATACGATATTGTATGATACGATATATTAAGATCACAATACGATTTGATATATTCAGCTCATGATACGATATATTCAGCTCACGACACGATATGATATATTTAGCTCACAATACGATTCGATATATTTATCTCATTAAACGATATATTCAGCTCACGATACGATATATTCAGCTCATGATACATAATATTCAGCTCATGATACGTAATATTCAGCTCAAGATACGATACGATATATTCAGCTCACGTTACCATATATTCAGCTCAAGATACGATATATTCAGCTCACGATACGATATATTCAGCTCACGATACGATATATTCAGCTCATGATACATAATATTCAGCTCTAGATACGTAATATTCAGCTCAAGATACGATACCATATATTCAGCTCACGATACGATATATTCAGCTCAAGATACGATATATTCAGCTCAAGATACGATATATTCAGCTCACGATACGATATATTCAGCTCACGATACGATATATTCAGCTCAAGATACGATATATTCAGCTCAAGATACGATATATTCAGCTCACGATACGATATATTCAGCTCACGATACGATATATTCAGCTCAAGATACGATATATTCAGCTCACGATACGATATATTCAGCTCATGATACGTAATATTCAGCTCAAGATACGATACGATATATTCAGCTTCATGATACGATACTATATATTCAGCTCAAGATACGATACCATATATTCAGCTCAAGATACGATACCATATATTCAGCTCATGATACGTAATATTCAGCTCAAGATACGATACGATATATTCAGCTCAAGATACGATACGATATATTCAGCTCAAGATACGATATATTCAGCTCAAGATACGATACGATATATTCAGCTCAAGATACGATACGATATATTCAGCTCATGATACCATATATTCAGCTCAAGATACGATACGATATATTCAGCTCAAGATACGATACGATATATTCAGCTCACGATACGATATATTCAGCTCAAGATACGATATATTCAGCTCACGATACGATATATTCAGCTCATGATACGTAATATTCAGCTCAAGATACGATACGATATATTCAGCTTCATGATACGATACTATATATTCAGCTCAAGATACGATACCATATATTCAGCTCAAGATACGATACCATATATTCAGCTCATGATACGTAATATTCAGCTCAAGATACGATACGATATATTCAGCTCAAGATACGATACGATATATTCAGCTCAAGATACGATATATTCAGCTCAAGATACGATACGATATATTCAGCTCAAGATACGATACGATATATTCAGCTCATGATACCATATATTCAGCTCAAGATACGATACGATATATTCAGCTCAAGATACGATACGATATATTCAGCTCACGATACGATACGATATATTCAGCTCACGATACGATATATTCAGCTCACGATACGATACATTATTTTTAGCTCACGATATGATACAGTTCGATATGATATATTTCAATATTATATATTTTATAATTTTTGTAACAAAATAATAATTTTTGGGGACTTTGAACTTAGTAGCGTGTTGTGATCTTTCCACTCTATTGTCCAAATTTTTAGATCTGAATGACTAAATAAGTCCAAACATCAGCTTTAAAAGCAGCTGGAGTCGACTGCATCCTCTCGTCCTCAGTCATTGCCTTGTCGCTTTTTATCGTTTCTTTAGTTGCGCAGGACGTAATGACTGCTGCCATCTAGCGGCCAGGGGTTTAATATCGACACAGAACTGAAGGAACATTGTGGGGATTTTCTTGTTAATTCTAAATTATTTTTTTTATTTTAAACTTGGATTAAATACTTAATTAAATATAAAAGTTAGGTAAATATACGTGTGAACGACCGACCAGTTATATTTTAACTTAGTGGTTTAAACAAGGTGTGTTAACACAAGTGTCAAGAATCACCTGCTCATCCAAATTAAACATCTCGAACGGTATTGATCAATTAAACATCAATTATATTAATAATGTTTATTCTTTCTGTGTCGCCTCGGTCACCGTGGCAACGGCCCGGTGGTTACCACACAGTGTGAGTGACGGCGTCAAAGAGAGATGAACTTTAGTATCTTGAACATCCTGACTGTGTGAACACGGTCAACACAGTGTATCATGGAGTGTGTGTGTCTGTGTGTGTCTCTCTGTGTGTGTGTGTGAGTCTGTGTGCGAGCGAGAGTGTAATCACCGTCAAGGTCGAAATATCTGTCACATGTAAGCCGATAAAGCTTCACATGAGCCTCGTGCTGGAGAAAGTGTGTCAGAAAAATGACGCCTGCAGTTCAGGACGAGTCCAGGTGCTGAGGAAATAATAACGGGGAAAACGAGCCACTCGTTTGTTTAAAAAAAACTTTATTTGTACCGTCAGGAAGACATTTATGCAGCAGCTAAACTTGATCTCCAGAAACACAAAACATTTTTTTGTGGAATGTAGTGGTTAGCATGCAGCTGTTAGCATTTTCTGGAGAAGAACTTTAACCCTCAGTTTGTATGTGTGTATTTCAGTGTTTGTATGTGTCCGTCTGTGTTTGTGTGTTGTGTCTGTGTGTGTTTTGACTTTATGTGTGGCAACATGCTAGAGATCCTCTGGAGCTGTGTGTGTGTGTGTCTATATGTGTGTCTTTGTGTGCATGGTTATGTATCTGTGTTTGTATTTCTGTGTGTGTGCGTTTCTGATACTCTGAGTGTGTGTGCGACAGTGTGTGTTTGTGACAGAGATCTTATGCGTGTGTTTGTGAGTGGCACATATGGCGTGTGTGTGTGCGCGTGTGTGTGTGTGTGTGCGTGTGCGTGTGTGTGTGTGTGTGAGAAAGAGCGTGTCAAGGGTGTGTATTTATGACAGAGATCTTATGTGTGTGTGTTTGAATTTGTGTGTTTTGTCTGAGTGGGTTTGTGTGTTGTTTTTCTGTGTGTGTTGTGTTTTTGTGTAGGTGTGTCTTTGCATGTGTCTTTGTGTGTCATATGTCTGTGTCCTTGTGTGTATCTAGTATGAGTTGTGTGTGTGTGTGTGTGTGTGTGTGTGTGTGTGTGTGTGTGTGTGTGTGTGTGTGTGTGTGTGTGTGTGTGTGTGTGTGTGTGTGTGTGTGTGTGTGTGTGTGTGTGTGTGTGTGTGTGTGTGTGTGTGTGTGTGTGTGTGTGTGTGTGTGTGTGTGTGTGTGTGTGTGTGTGTGTGTGTGTGTGGGGGGGGGGGTGTGTGTGTGTGTGTGTGTGTGTGTGTGAGAATGTCTGTGCATCTGTGTTTGGGTCTCTGCATGCGCATTTGTGTGTCTGCGTGTGAATGTGTGTTTGTGTGTCATTTTGTGCGTGTATGCGTATATATGTGTGTGTCTTAGAGAAAGTTTGTCTAAGTCAGGTGTGTGTTTATGACAGAGATCTTACGTGTGGGTTTTTGTGTGTGTGTGTGTCATATTTACCATGTGATTAGTTGTTCATGTAGTTTTTGTGTGTTTTATGTCTGTGTCCTTGTGTGTATCCAGTAGTGTGTGTGAATTTCTTTTTGGGTCTCATGTGTGTTTATGTGTCATTTTGTGTGTGTTTATATCTTCGTGTCTTAGTGAGCGTGTGTGTTTATGACAGAGATCATACGTGTGCGTTATTGTGTGATTAGTGATGAGTTGTCGATCGTTCTCCGACAAACGTCGCTCGAGGAGGTTTTTTTCTTTCTCTCTCGACCATCGAAGCTCAGTTAAAAACGAGACTTCAACGAGTCAGTCGTTCATGATTGCTCAGCAGTTTCTCATCCCGGAGCGCCGCTGAGTAAACTTGGCCGGCGTCGCTCCGACATTGTCTTCTTGGCAGCGCTCGCCCGGTTCTGGCAGCGACCCGGTCTCTGCTGGCACGGGCCTGGACCAGGAGGAGGACGAGGAGGAGGAGGAGGAGGAGGTCGTGTTCCATCAGACGCTCCCTGGGAGTCGGGATGTTGCCGAGATGCAAAAGTGAGGTCGGAGCAGCAGGACCTGCTGGGCCCCGAGCGTGGAGGTCGTGACCTGAGGGGGGGGGGTGTCCTGGATGACGCCTGGAAGGAAGAAAAAAAGAGCTGAGCTAACGGACGTCTCATCTGGAGCGTCTAAAAAAAATGCATCGTCACCTTTTTACAGCAAATCCGCTCTAATCTCTGGAGTTTCTCCTCCGACGGTGAGCGAGCAAAACCCCTCCAGGAGGATTATTCCCGACGTTCCTGCTTTTTCCAGCAGCAAATCCCTGTAATTGTATTAGTCCAGACCTCGCCCCCTTCCTGCGCCTCCCACGAGAGGAGACGTCGACGAACAACAACTTTATGTCATACTTGTTTATTTGCTTTATATTTATTTATTATATATATTATATATTTAATACTTTTTTTTAAAATTTACAATTAAAAGGAAGAATTGGATGCCGGCGATGACTGAGGACGAGAGGATACAGCGACACACGTACACAATTACGCACACATACGGACACACACAAAAGGACACACACACAAAAATACACTCAAAAAAGCCAGGCTTAGACCAGACTGACCTCAGTAATTGCAGATCTATTTCTAAGCTTCCATTCTTGTCCAGGATCTTAGAGAAGGTGGTGTCTGAGCAGCTTTCTTTGTTCCTGGATCAGAGCTCGTCTTGACAAGAAGGATCTGTCTCGCCTGCAGTTATTACAAAACTCTCATATTCTGAGGTGCTCTAGTAGAAGAACTCACATTTCTCCGATTCTTAAAACTCTTCACTGGCTGCCAGTTTCTTTCAGGATCTATTTGAAAATTCTGGTTCTTTCAGATCTATTCATGGTCAGACCTTCCATCAGTAGATCCTGATCCAGACTTACACCCCAGCTCGGGCTCTGAGGTCCGTGGATCAGAATCTACTGATGGTTCCTGAACACGGTTCAGGACCAGAGGAGAGAAATCCTTCCAGACTGTTGCTCCTAAGCTTTGGAACGATCTTCCTCTGTGTTTGATGATCTACTGACTCCTTCAAGAAACATCTGAAGACACTTTTATTCCTGCAGGCTTTTCCTTGATTCTATGAGACTCCTGTGTTTTTCTCTGTGTTATCTTGACCTTTAAAGTATATATTTTATTGGGTATTGTTTTGATTGTTTAAGTGATTTCTAACCCTGGTCACACAAAGGTTTTAATGTGAGTAACAAGAAGTTTTCCCATTTTCTTTTAAATTTAAATTTCATACTTTCTTACTAAAGTATTTTCTAAAGTGCTTGGACACAAGAGGGGGTCATAATGTTTTTGGTCAGATTATATTTGCTACAGTTGAACCATTATGTTGTGGATTATATTTCATCATCATCATCGTCATAATCGTCATCATCGTCGTCGTCGTGGCGACACTTTCATCCACTAGTTCAGGTTCCGAATAAACAGATTTCCGCTCAGATTAAGACGATGACGAGCAGATTAACGTTCGCTTGACCTGAATTGAAGGATTTTTCTTTTATATGTTGACGTTTAAAATGCCGAAGGGGAACCAGAGACGCAAACATGACGACAGAACGAACGAGTCGAGTCTCAGAATGAGTCACGTTTTGTCCTTAAATGTTGAAATAAATCTTCGTCCACCAGCTGTTGCATGAAAACTCTGGTTTCCTCCTCTTTCCTGAAGATGAATTACGACTGATATAAGTAGTTGTTACTGCGATGAACTATTTTTTATACCAACTGTTGTTGTTGTTGTTAGCATTATTAGCATAGTTAGCATTGCTAGCACGATAGCATTTAGAATCATGCTATTTTTTTATTTTAAGTTTACATTTTGCTACATTTTCCACAGTAAAGAAGACGTCAACTAACATCTATACTTATTTATTTGCTTTATATTTATATTGACATTTAAATGATTTTAAAAATCTTTCTTTGATTTCTCTTTTCTCTCAACAACACTACGGTGTTATATAACATTGTTAGCGGTTTGCGTGTAGATATAGTTATTTTATGTTTGTTATATTAAGGGATAATTCAGAAAATTAGTTAGATTTGATTCTTTTTATTTAAAAAAAATGTTGATTTATAAAAAAAACTTGTTTTTAAATGTATTTAAATTGAATTTATTTCAGATTAATAAATAAATGTTTGTTAAAAATGTGTCCATTAGAAACAGTTTTTACTAAATTTAAAAAAAGGAATTTGTTATTTTACTCCCAAGATCAGTAACAGTGCAAATTTTAGTTATTAATTATAAACAAAAAAACATTATTATTAATCATTGTAAAGTTCTTGTGAGCATCTTTAGCATGACAAGGATTTAAACGATAATAAACTGATAATAAACGGTAAATAGGGAATTTTATAAATGACTAAAAGTTGTTTTCTCAGGTGTAACCAAAATTTATAAAATATAATGTATTGTAAAAAAAACTCAATAACTATAACTAATAACTAATCAAATTAACGTTTGTTATATTGTCCTTCAATACTACATCTCTTTCTTGTATTAAATAATTGTTATAATATTCATGAAGACAAGAATAACCTAATATCTCTGGCTGTAAAGTTTAATTTAGGTTATATTGCTAAATTAAAGTTTAATTTATTTTGTGTATTTGAGCATGTATGTTTTCGCACATGAATATTTGATTTAATCCCCAGTCAAAGTGAAGCAGCTTCACCTCATTTACACTTTATTTCTACTCGTTCATCAGCAACATGTTGTTGTTGTTGTTATGGCAACGATGGACATCGGCAGTGATATTACTATATTATTATTGTTAATATTCGACGCTCGACTCTTCCGCTCGATAAACTCTGGAGTAGATTCAGGACTGAGCGCGAGAGGAGGCGGACGAGGAGAAATGCATTATTCAGCAGCAACTCTCTGGGAATATAAATATCAGATTGTTGTTGTGTTTGTAGAGTAAACAGTTTGTCTGTGCGAGCGGCGGAGCTCCCGGAGTAAACCTTCCCGCCGCTGACGCTCCTCACTCAGTGGGAGATGAACGACCTCTGCAGGAATCCAAACTTTTTTGAACCGTAGCCATGAGCACGAGAACTGAACGTCGACGACGAGCTCGGTTGTCGAGACGAACACGAGCTTCATCTTGTTTCTTAGCAAGATGTTCCTCTGGGAGATGGTTTAACAACGTATGAGAGGAAACCAGACGAGCTGGATCTGAGGAACATTTGTTGAGATGAAAGTTTGTGTCGAGAGATTTTTAGAGATCGTTCAAATATCACGATTCATCTTCTCGACCTTTGAAAACTTCCCACGGAGGAAAAATAGGTTCAGTCGTTGAGCAGAAAGTTAATTTAGTGAAAAACATGTTTGGAATTAGGATTTAAACAAACTTTAAAAATCATGTAAAAAAACCCAAAAACAAACTTGTGTTAAATGTGGCGTCACAGTTGTAAGGTGATGTGGAGGTCAGAGGTCACGGAACATGCTGGTGAGTCGTGTGATCAGTTTGATGATGATGGTGATGATGATGGTGAAGGAGGTGATGATGATGATGATGATGATGATGAAGATAGTGGTGGTGAGGAAGAAGATGATGAAGATCAAGATGGTGAAGATTATGATGGTGAAGAAGATGATGATGATCAAGATGATGATGATGATGGTGATGAAGATGGTGATGATGAAGAAGATGATGATGATCAAGATGATGATGATGGTGATGACGATGAAGATGATGATGTGATGATGATGAAGAAGAAGATGATGATGATGATGATGGTGAAGATGATGGTGATGGTGATGAAGATGGTGATCATGAAGAAGATGATGATGATGGTGATGATGATGGTGATGAAGATGGTGATGATGAAGAAGATGATGATGATGGTGAAGAAGATGATGATGGTGAAGAAGATGGTGATGATGAAGAAGATGATGATGATGATGATGATGGTGAAGAAGATGATGATGATGGTGAAGAAGATGATGATGGTGAAGAAGATGATGATGGTGATGAAGATGGTGATGATGAAGAAGATGATGATGATGATGATGATGATGGTGAAGAAGATGATGATGATCAAGATGATGATGATGATGATGGTGATGATGATGATGATGATGAAGAAGATGATGATGATGATGATGATGATGGTGAAGAAGATGATGATGATCAAGATGATGAAGAAGATGATGATGATGATGATGATGATGGTGAAGAAGATGATGATGATCAAGATGATGATGATGATGATGGTGATGAAGATGGTGATGATGAAGAAGATGATGATGATGATGGTGATGGTGAAGAAGATGATGATGATGATGGTGATGGTGAAGAAGATGATGATGATGATCAAGATGATGATGAAGAAGATGATGGTGATGGTGAAGAAGATGATGATGATGGTGATGACGATGAAGGTGATGATGGTGATGATGATGAAGAAGATGATGATGATGATGATGATGGTGAAGATGATGTGATGAAGATGGTGATGATGGGGAAGATGATGATGATGGTGATGATGATGATGATGATGATGAAGATGTGATGATGGGGAAGATGATGGTGATGATGATGAAGATGATGATGATGATGAAGATGTGAAGAAGATGATGAAGATGGTGATGGTGAAGAAGATGATGATGATGAAGATGATGGTGATGATGATGAAGATGATGAAGATGGTGAAGAAGATGATGATGATGGTGAAGATGATGATGATGATGATGATGAAGATGTGATGATGGGGAAGATGATGGTGATGATGATGATGATGATGAAGATGTGAAGAAGATGATGAAGATGGTGATGGTGAAGAAGATGATGATGATGAAGATGATGGTGATGATGATGAAGATGATGAAGATGGTGAAGAAGATGATGATGATGAAGATGGTGATGGTGAAGAAGATGATGGTGATGATGATGAAGATGATGATGATGATGAAGATGTGAAGAAGATGATGATGATGATGAAGATGGTGATGTGAAGAAGATGATGATGATGAAGATGGTGATGGTGAAGAAGATGATGATGATGAAGATGGTGAAGAAGATGATGATGATGAAGATGAAGATGATGTAAGCCACTGGTCATCATTTTGTTTCTTCTGGTTGTGAGTCTGAAACCCTCCAGTGGTTTTCACGGCACGATTGATGTGACGGATCAGTGGGGGGTCTGAGGGGTCTGAGGAGGATCTGAGGTCTGAGGGGTTTGTGTGGGGAGAAGAACTTTCATTACCAGTTCTTGTTGAATCACGCCGCCATCTTCTCTGATCCAAGGACAGTTTCTGTTTCATCTCCGTCGCTCATTCTCTCCTCCATTATTCATCTGTGTCGCCCCCTCCTGCTGAGATGTTGAACATCGTCCACGCTCGTGTGAACGTCGCCCTCTTCAGGACTCGTCCCTGATGGTCACGGTGGCGCCACCTGCTGTCCAGGATGAAGCACTGACGTGTGTGTTGATGTGTCCGCAGAGGAAGTCCGTGATCGCCACCAGCCTCATCGTGGCCGTGTCGCTCTTCGCCGCCCTCATGAACTACTCTGAGAAGACGTACCTGGTGCTGCGGCCGGTCTTCGGTCAGTCCAAGAGCAACTGGACGTCCGGCGGGCCGCCTTACCGGGCCTTCAGGCCGCACCTCGGCTACGTCAGCGTGCCCAAGCAAGAGGTGAGGGATGATTGACAGGTGGTCTCACAAATCAAAAAAATGTTTAGTTCATGAATTTCTTGTAAATAACAAACATTTTATTTTAAATATTTTACAAAAAACAACGATCAGAAAACGACAAAAACAAAAAAATAAAAGAAATAAAACAAAATCTTTAGATGATGACAAAACCTCCACCAAATAAAAAGAATATATTTTAAAAATGACAAAACCGAACAAACACTTTACAAAACTAAATAATAATAAATGTTTTGAAAAACTTGACCAAATAAAGAAAAGAAAAATCTAGAAAATGACAAATACTAACCGTACAACTTTATTAACAACCAAAATGTTTACAAACACAACTTGAGAAAGAACAAAAACTTTACCAAATAAATAAATATATGTAATTAGAAGATGACAAAACCTCCATCAACACAAAAAAAGGCTTTGGAAACAGACCAAAAAATAAAAAAAGCATAAAAGACAAGTAAATAAAAAAAATGTGCAGAAGTTGAACAAACTGCGACCAACACTTAAAAAATATATATTTTGAAAAGGAAAAAAATATAAAAATAAATAAATAAAAACATTTTTTTCAGGAAAACTTGAAAGACTGAATAAAAAAGAAATTTAAAAGATAACTCAGACAAATACTTAACAAACAACTTATTAACAACTAAAATCTTTACAACTTTAGAAAAAACAAAAACTTTACCAAATAAATAATTACAAGACTAAAGATTACAAGACTTGACCGACACAAAAATAAAAAACAGCTTTTGAAAACAGACAAAAACAAACAAAAACGACATAAAATTCAAGAATGTGAAAAAACTGCAACCAACATTAAAAAAATATATAATTTGAAAAAGTGTAACATTTTCACTTACAACATATATAACACACATTTCATAAGATGACAAAACCTACATCAACAACCAAACCAGACTATAAAATCACAACATAATTCATTATTAGAAGAACAAACCTCAACCTACACAGAAAAAAACTTTAAAAAAAACTCACAGGTTTAAAAAGTTGACCTATTGAAAAAAAATATATATACATGTATAACACAATTTTCAGAAGATGACAAAACCTTCACCAACACTTAAAAAACGACTTCGGAAACAACCCAAATATATATAAACACAACTTGAGTAAGAACAAAAAAACAATATTAGTCATTATGTATAAGAAGATTCAAAAATCTTTTATCTTCACAAAAACCAAATGCAGTTTATAAAAGTCTTCCCCACAAAAACAGTTACAAAGCAAAACACTAACATTGATAAAATGTTGTGTAACTTGATGTCGTTCCCAGCTAGTTAGGAGCAATAAACATGTCTCCAGTTCCTCATATAAAGATGAGCTGATGTCCTCCTCCTGGCCTGCGGGGGGCGCTATAGAATCACACTTCCTTCCATCACACCTTGTGGTTCCACACTTTTATGTTTAGCTATTAATCCTCGCCTGTCCTGTTTAGACAACAAGAGACGCTTAATTGTTCTCTCGTTCCATTGAACGCATCACGACTGGCGTCACCGCAGCGATGCGTTCACTGTCCTCTGAATCCCAGCAGGACCGTAAATGTCGAGGTCTTTAAACGCCTCTTTGATGTCCCGGCGTGCATCGTTTCTCCACAATTATAAACAGCATCCATTCTTCTCCCCTTCAAAGAGCTCGGAGCTCGATGTTCCCCAAACAATTTATGGAAATTGAATTATCACAGCCTTTTAATTCCCGCCAGGACGCTCTGGCGTGAGGCGTTCAGGAGCATCAGGGACATATTTGTCTTTGTCGTGACTTTCCGTGGAAAGAAAACATGTGATGAACATTTAAGAAGGTTTAATTTTCCACTTAAATTTTCCACAATATTTTTATTTAATAAATACTACGAAAAGTTTTGATGAATACAAATCATACTAACAATTATTTTGAGAATGAGATCTTTTCGTTCTAATTTTAAGATAAAAACAATTTCATTTCATGATAAATTATGGCTAAATGAGTTCATTTTTATTTGTTGCACATTTTCTGAAAAATAAAACCAAATCATACTTTTTTTTTTTCGTGGTTCAAAAGATATTTGTCCTGTTAAAATATTATTTCGAGTCTAAAAAAATACCAAAAGTTATTCATATTTATTTTAAGAAAAAAAGAAACCAAGTATCTTTGTATTAAATATTTTCATTTAAGTATATATTTTTAAATATAAAACGTATATATATACATAGGATTACAATTGTAAGTATTGCATATAAATGTCTTTATCAAATAGCTAATATGGATTAATGCGAATTAAATTAAATTAATTTGAGAATTCATGAATGAATCATATAAAATTACTGAAACGAAAGAACAAAAATCTATATTTTTTGGTCAATTCTAAACAAACAGTTATTGCATTTTTATCTTTCATGTTTTTTTGTTTTTTATTTTTTTCTCTCCACTTGATTGTGATGGTTCTGTGGTTTATTGTGTTTGGATTATTTTCAAAAGGTATTAAAAAAAATACTTTAATTTAGTTATTTTTTAAACAAAACAAACCTTGGATTTTCAATTTAAAGTTTGAATTAAAAAATAAAAGTAATCAAAATAACTCATCTTGATAAATATAATTATTAATATTGTAATTAACTAAAATACATTTTAATTGCATTTTTTTCGTCAATTCTGGATAAAAAGTTATTACATTTTTATTACACTTTTGTGTAATTTGTGTTTTTTCTTTCTCTCCACTTATTGTTGTGGTTTGTTGTTCTCTTTCTACATTTTTTTCCATATTTCTCTATTCTTTAGTAGAATTTTTTAATTATTTCTCATCGCATAATTATACTCTACATTATTTAAAAATGAATTGTGACTTTTTAATTAAAAAATGAATAATGAAAATTGCTGTTGCCGAAACGTTTTCTGGAAGATATTCAAAAGTTCTGGTTCTGTGTCAGAAACAAACGGTTCCAACTTCTATTTTACGCTATAAAGAAATATAGATGAATAAGGACGTCAAAGGAGGGGTAGGCATTCCTCAAAACGTCGTGAGTATGTTTTAAATTCAGAAGCACAATCCCTCAATTATAGCTAACTTTTCTCATGAGGTGGGTCTGGACGGCTGGATTTGAATCTTACGGTTTTTTTTAAAGAGTAAAGTTTTTCACCGTCCTGTACGATCCACTCTGGACTCAAACGTGGTTTTACAACATCAAATACATTCACAGCATTTGAAGCCGTTTGGAGGCAACGCGGCGAAGACCGAACCTGAAGTTTTAATCAGTGGGTTTGAGTGAACGTCGGCGCCGCTCGCCGAGATGAAATGTCGAGTCTCACCTTTTATTCATCAAAGCCTCTCAGCGGGGGGTCCATCACCCGCCTGTCAGGGCTGTGTTTGGATTATTGAAGCGTTTTGACTCCAACGGTTTGTTCGGTAATCTCAGCGGAGAAAGAGACCGTTTACAGGAAGTGAGGCGGAGGAGAGAGAGGACGCTCGCACACAGAGTATTGTGATACTGTAGTAACAAGGATATATGTGTAGTATTGTTGAGTACTTGACTCTGGTGTTGCAGAATTTACAGACCACATGACTCTTGATGAAGTCGTTACTGCTTTCATTTGTTTTCAAACCAAAATATGTCCAAACATCAGCTTTAAAAGCTGCTGGAGTCACTGTATCCTCTCGTCCTCAGTCGTAACTGCTTTCATTTGTTTTCAAACCAAAATATGTCCAAACATCAGCTTTAAAAAGCTGCTGGAGTCACTGTATCCTCTCGTCCTCAGTCGTAACTGCTTTCATTTGTTTTCAAACCAGAATATGTCCAAACATCAGCTTTAAAAAGCTGCTGGAGTCACTGTATCCTCTCGTCCTCAGTCGTAACTGCTTTCATTTGTTTTCAAACCAAAATATGTCCAAACATCAGCTTTAAAACGCTGCTGGAGTCACTGTATCCTCTCGTCCTCAGTCATCCCTGGGATCTTGGGAGATTTGATTGTTGCTTTAGCCGTGTCGATTTGTGTGTTTTTTTTGTTTGTTTTTTTAAATAATCGTATTTTATTTTTGTTTTTTTCTCATTGTTTACGGTTCAACAAAGTACGTTAAAATAATTAGCCTTTTTTTTACTTGCATGCAAATATTCACAACAATTTTGTGTTGCAATTAAACTGCCCATGAGATTCCGGCGATGACTGAGGATGAGAGGATACAGTGGAAACAAATGAAAGCAGTTACGACTTTGTGAAGAGTCATGTGGTCTCTAAATTCTGCAACACCAGAGTTAAGTACTCAACAATACTACAAATATATCTTTGTTACTACACTATCAAAACACCAGAGTCAAGTACTCGACAATACTACACATATATACTTGTTACAACACTATCAAAACACCAGAGTCAAGTACTCGTCAATACTACAAATATATCTTTGTTACTACACTATGAAAACACCAGAGTCAAGTACTCGACAATACTACAAATATATCTTTGTTACTACACTATCAAAACACCAGAGTCAAGTACTCGACAATACTACAACTATATCTTTGTTACTACACTATCAAAACACCAGAGTCAAGTACTCGACAATACTACAAATATATCTTTGTTACTACACTATCAAAACACCAGAGTCAAGTACTCGACAATACTACAAATATATCTTTGTTACTACAGTATCACTATATATATATCACAACATATTGTATTGTTGCACCTGTATCATGATGCATATGATAACGCCAGATTCTTGACAATACACACCCCTTATCAACTGTATCCTCTCATCCTCAGTCATCACCTGGATCTCGCACAATCTCCTGGTTCTTTTAGCAGTGGACGATGTAATGAGTGCCGCCATCTAGTGGCAGGATATTTAATTGCAATACGAAAATGAACCAACATCGGATTTTTGTGTGTTATTGTAAATAATTAAAAAATATATATTATTTAATACACACTTTGATTGAATTCTAAAATATGAAATTGTGAACTATGGTAAAAAATATATATTATTTAATACACACTTTGATTGAATTCTAAAATATGAAACTGTGAACTATGGAAAAAAATATATATACAGTATATATTTGAAAGTGTAAAATATAATATAAGTAAGTCATTTTTATTTATATAGAAAAATGTACAATGCTGTTAATATCGATACAGTATTGTGAAAAAAATACATATATTTTTAAGTTTTTGATTCATGTGCAAATTTTTTTCTGTAAAAGTTTCTTTTGTGTTTAAAAAAAAAACATCCCTTTAAAAGTTTTTGATGCTTCACGGCAACAGTCGGCAGGCGGTCATAATGTAACGGCCAGGTTTTGTTTCAAACTTCTTCAGGCTCTTTCTTAATTATTGATCAGATCTCTGACAACAGCTGCAGCCGCGGGTCTGTAGGACTCGAGAACATTTATCTTTATCATTTAAAAACCTTCTTGATTTTCTCATCTCCAGCCGCTGAAGCTCAACTGCGAGCTCTGCAGCATCGTGTCCAGCTCTGGTCAGATGCTGGGTCAGGCTGCCGGGCCGCTGATCGACAGCGCCCCCTGCATCTGGAGGATGAACAACGCGCCGGCGCGCGGCTTCGAGGCGGACGTGGGCGGACGCACGACCCTGAGGGTGGTCTCGCACACCAGCGTGCCGCTGCTGCTGCAGAAGCCTCAGCACTTCTTCGGGCAGGAGAACCAGACGGTCTACGTGGTCTGGGGGCCGCTGAGGAACATGAGGAAGGACGGCAAGGGCATCGTGTACAACATGCTGCGTCAGGCCGTCGCCAACTACCCGCACGCCAGGATCTACGTGACCACGGAGGAGCGCATGAACTACTGCGACATGGTCTTCAAGAAGGAGACGGGCAAGGACCGGTGAGTTTCCTGAAAGTACCGTAGTACTCGGACTATAAGGCGCATTTGGTTTCTAAGTGTGTGACTGTGAGTTTAAGATCCACTTCGTAGTCCGGTCTCTTAACAGCTGCCGTTTTGAGTCCTTATATACATACCATAGTATTTTGTTGAAGAACCTCTTGGAGTAGTACTATGGAACTTTGTGGAATAATACTATGGAACCTCGTGGAGTAATACTATGAAACCTCATGGCGTAATACTATGGAACCTTGTGGAGTAATACTACTGCGCTTCTCGGAGAAATACAATATATAACTTTGTGGAGTAGTACTATTGGGCCTCTAAGAGTAATACCATGTAACCTCTTGAAGTAATACTATTGGGCTTCTCGGAGTAATACTATATAACCTCTTGGAGTAATACCATAGAACCTCGTGGAGTAATACTATGGAACCTCTCAATGTAATACTATCGAACCTCAAAGTAATACTATGGGCCTTTTCGGAGTAATACTATGGGGCTTCTCGGAGTAATACTATGTAACCTCTTGGAGTAATACTATTGGACCTCGAAGTAATACCATAGAACCTCAGAGTAATACTATGGAACCTCTCAATGTAATACTATGGAACCGCAGAGTAATACAATGGGGCTTCTCGGAGTAATACTATGGGGCCTCTTAGAGTTATACTATGTGGCCACTTGGAGTAATGCTCTGGAACCTGAGTAATATTTGGATATATACAATTGTTGTTATACAATGGGGCCTCTAGGAGTAATGTTATGTAACCTTGCTGAGTAATTCTATGTAACCTTGCAGATAAATACTATGGATCATCGCTAAGTAATACTATGGGGCCTATTGTAGAAATGCTATGAAACCTTGCGGATAAATACTATTAAACTTGCTTAGTATTACTATGGATCGTCAGTGAGTAATACTTTTGGGCATATAAAACGTTGTAATACTATGGAACCTTGATTAGTAATACTATACATCTTGCTGAGTAATACTGTTGGGCCTTTTGCAGTAATACTTCGGAACCTCGCGGGGTAATACTACTGAACCTTGCGGACTAATACCATGGTGCTTTGCAGAGTAATAATACTGAACCTAGAAGAGTAATCAATGGAGCTTTGTGAATTAATACTACTGAGCTTCGCAGAGTACTACTACTGGGCCTCTCAGAGTCATACTACGTAACCTTGTGATGTAATACTAAGCAGCATCTACGGATACTTGCGGGGTAATAGTAAATAACTGTAAATCACATGAAATCAGATAAAGGTCAGTAAGAAAAACCTAAATGAATACATGACCTGATTATACAAAGTACTTTTCGTTTTTGAGAAGAATTTAAGTGCTCCTCATAGTCCAACTATTACGGTAGTCTTTCCTTCATCCCCGAGTTGTTTCACTCACCGAGTCGCTCTCGTGTATCTTAGAGTCGTTCTTTCTTTCATGAGGTTGAATCAAAGTCGCTTCACTTCCCCCCGAAGACGCCGGACTCGCCACCGGAGGCCTTTTCATCAGAAGCTCTCATGAAGATCCTCACGCGCCGCTAGACTTCAGCCAGACGCGGGTCTGGAGAAGATCCACTTAAGTGGCTCGCACGGTCCTGGCACTGGCGCCGAACTCACCGCCTCGACCGGTGGAGGAACCTTCGCCATCAAGGATTTATTCAGAGTTTGATCTAAAATGTCATCAAGTTCTGACTTCAAATGAAAGCTTGTTCGGATCCGTGTCCTGCTGCTGAGAACTCGCGTCTTTGAGATGAAGCTTTGATTCTGAAGTCTCTGGTCGACTGAAGAGCTTCTGCGTCGTCACATGATCGTCTGCGCTTCACGTGATTGGCTGAAAGTTCGATCAAGTACTACTCTGTACTTTCTACCAACATTTACATATACATCCATAACATTTATTTTATCATTATTAGATGTAGAATATCACTGTTAAGAATTATTATTCGTTTTTAAATAAAAAAAAGAAACAAATAATTATAAAAAAGAAAATCCCAGAAAACGACAAACAACAAATTAATTTTCTTTAAAAAAAATAAAAATAAACCTAAACCAAAACCTATTTCTAACATTTCATTGTATAATATTTTTGTGTGTCTTTTTTATTTGAGAATAACTTATGAAGAACTATATGAATTTTAAATATTTTTATTACATTATTTGAATGTTGTTTTTAAGGTGTTTTATGTCACTGAAAGATTGATAACTATCTTCTTTTTTTTAAGTTAAACCTGGTCAACATTGAGAGCGACTCCCATTCTTTTTTCAAGTACGAGTCTGGCTCACTTCCTGTTTTATTTTATCAGATTTATAGCTACTTCCTGTCTGGTTCACACTTCTTCAGGATCAATGAAGGTCTTTACTTTTTTGTCTTTACAATGTTTCTTTTACAATATTTGTTTTTCTTATTGTAAAACTACAATTTGACTCAAAATCTATCCTTTAATTTTAAAACTTTTCTTTATCAACATTTTGGATTTTGACAATACTTTCTAATATTTTTTGAGTCCTTTTTAAAAGTGAAAATAACTACAATTATTTAAATTTTAAAATGTTTTATAACAATATTTAAATGTTTTAGTTTTTTTTTTAGTTTTTTTTACAGTATTTGACATTTCAGAAAGATCGAATTGTGTATTTAAAAAAAGGTTAAACCTGGTCAGCAGTGGGAGCAACTTATTGTTTGATGCCGACTCACTTCCTGTTTTTAATGGCCGATTAAGATCTACTTCCTGAGGTCAACAAAGGTCAATGAACGTCTTTACTTTTGTATTTAAAATGTCTCTTTAACAATATTTGTTTTTATTATTGTGCAACTACAATTCGACTCAAAATTCACACTTAAAAATTCATCTTCTGATTTTTAAATCTCTTTTTATTAACATTTTGGATTTTGACAATACTTTCTAATATTTTGTGAGTCCTTTTTTAAAAGTGAAAATAACTCAAATTATTTACATTTTAAAATGTTTTTAATTACATTATTTAAACGTTTTTAGTTGTTGTTTTTTTTTTTTTTTTACAGTATTTGACGTCTCAGAAAGATTGAATTGTGTATTTAAAAAAAAGGTTAAACCTGGTCAGCAGTGGGAGCAACTCACATGTTGCTTGATGCCGACTCACTTCCTGTTAATAATAATAATAATTGCTGATTAAGATCTACTTCCTGAGGTCAAAGGTCAATGAACGTCTTGACTTTTGTAACTTAGGAGACGTTTTATTCGTCACAAAAGTCTGGATGAATCCCACAAACTAACCTAAATCGCTGTAGAGTTTGACTCGTTCAGTGAGTCTCCAAAGACTCGTAAAACCCTGAACCCACTCCTGGTGAGTTACGACGGCTAACTTTTAATTTCTGCCACTTTTGTCTCCACTTCTGTTGGACTCGGCGTCAGGTTAATGGCGAGCAGGAAGTCGGCCATTGTTCTGCAGATGAACCTCCGTCATCAAGACCTCTCCTCGCTTCTTAAGAGGATTATCATGTTGGCTAATGGGCCGAGCGTCCTCCGGCTCCTTCTGTGCGATTATCATTCAGCCGGTCCGCTCCGGTTCTCACGTCCGGCGCCGGCGCCGGTGGACTCCGGGGATTAGACCCGGAACGCTCCCGCGGACGAATCTCATTACCGGCCGTGATGTTCTCGCGCCAGACGCCGGAATCTTCCCCCGATTGGTCACGGAGAGGCGAGAAGAATGTGCGTCCGTGGATCGTGAGAGAGAGAGAGTCCGTCAGGCTTTGTTTGTGTTGTTGCCGCGAGTGTTGCGGTGATTATGGATCAGAATTAGACACGTCAGGAACATTTGTGCGTCGCTGAAGATACACACACAAGTAAACAAACGTATTTCCTCCAGTGATTCAACTTGATTCAGTCTATGTGTGAGTGAGTGTGTGTGTGCGTTTGTATCTCTGTGTGTGTGTTCTTGTGTGTGTTTGTGTCTATGTGTGTGTGTTCTTGTGTGTGTTTGTGTCTATGTGTGAGTGAGTGAGTGAGTGTGTGTGTGCGTTTGTGTCTCTGTGTGTGTGTTCTTGTGTGTGTTTGTGTCTCTGTGTGAGTGTTCGTGTCTCTGTGTGTGTGTTCTTGTGTGTGTTTGTGTCTATGTGTGAGTGAGTGTGTGTGTGCGTTTGTATCTCTGTGTGTGTGTTCTTGTGTGTGTTTGTGTCTCTGTGTGAGTGTTCTTGTATGTGTTTGTGTCTCTGTGTGTGTGTTCTTGTGTGTGTTTGTGTCTATGTGTGAGTGAGTGTGTGTGTGCGTTTGTGTCTCTGTGTGTGTGTTCTTGTGTGTGTTTGTGTCTATGTGTAAGTGAGTGTGTGTGTGCGTTTGTATCTCTGTGTGTGTGTTCTTGTGTGTGTTTGTGTCTCTGTGTGAGTGTTCTTGTGTGTGTTTGTGTCTCTGTGTGTGTGTTCTTGTGTGTGTTTGTGTCTATGTGTGAGTGAGTGTGTGTGCGTTTGTATCTCTGTGTGTGTGTTCTTGTGTGTGTTTGTGTCTATGTGTGAGTGAGTGTGTGTGTGCGTTTGTATCTCTGTGTGTGTTCTTGTGTGAATGAGTGAGCATGTGTGTGTTTGTATCTGTGTGTGTTTGTGTGTGTGTGTGTGTGTGTTACTGTTATTTTGTATTTGTGTGTGTCTGTGCACCTGTACACGTGTGTCTGTGCTTGTGTGTTTATCTGTCTGTGTATGAGTGTGTTTATGTGCGTTTGCTTGCATGTCTGTTTGTGTGTTTGCATGTCCGTGTTTGTGTGTCAGTGTGTGTCTGTTTGTGTGTGTGAGTCTGTGTGTGTATCTTTGTTTGTTGTAGGTCTGTTTGTCTGTGTTTGTCTCTTTGTTCCTGTGCATGTTTTTGCAAGAGTCTGTGTCTCTTTGTTTGTTCTTCCGTTCCTGAGTGTCGTCCTGTGTGTGTTTGTCTGTGTGTGTGTGTGTTTGTGTGTGTGTGTGTGTGTGTGTGTGTGTTACTGTTATTTTGTATTTGTGTGTGTCTGTGCACCTGTACACGTGTGTCTGTTTTTCTGTGTTTTTGTGTGCGTGTGCGTGTGCATGTGCGTGCGTGCGTGCGTGCGTGTGTGTGTGTGTGTGTGTGTGTGTGTGTGTGTGTGTGTGTGTGTGTGTGTGTGTGTGTGTGTGTGTGTGTGTGTGTGTGTGTGTGTGTGTGTGTGTGTGTGTGTGTGTGTGTGTGTGTGTGTGTGTGTGTGTGTGTGTGTGTGTGTAAATCTACATGAACTTGTTCAAGGAGCCATTTTTAAATGCTGACGTAGCAAAAGTCACCTGTCACTCAAGTTCAGTAGAAATTCAAGCAGCTCTTGATCACATGACCGTCGTTGAAGGTGATCATGTGACCTCAGTCAATAAATTCCACACACATATTCCCGAGCGTTGTTTAATGAAGTGCTGACATTTTATAACCAGAGGTCACAGGGTCGCCCCCCCTTCTCTGACGCCCCCCCCCCCCGGGCGGTCGTAATCAAGTGGCAACACAATCTCCGCTGCTGCCTTGAGAGCCCGCGTGCAGGTCAGGGACTCGTTCAATTTAATTACTGCTCTCGTCGTCTGGCACGCGGAGCAGGTTTAACTTTATTAAAAACACAAAGAAGTCCGTCGTGAGTGACTCGGCTCAGAGCGACCTTCAGACGCTTTCTAGGAACGCACTCACACTCTTGCCCGCCGCCCTGCAGGTCGGAGGACGACACAGCAGCCAGATTGCGGGTGTCATGAACTTGTGAAAGTTCATCAGAATTTTGAATAGTTACATTTAAATTTAAAGTTTAAATGTTGAAACTCTGACTTTAACTGAAGTTTAGTTTTTTAATCATTTAAGTATTTTTTTTGCATAATTGAATTAAATATTTTCTATATTGAAAGATGGAATTTGTCTTTTTATTGAGTTAAATAATTTGCATTTTTTCAAAATGAATGGATTCTTTTTTGCACATAGATTTTTGATGTTCTAATTCCAAAAATTAAAAAAAAAAAATTCCATAAAAATGTATTTTCAAATTTGTAGCCATTTTAATTCAATAAAAAATGATTCACTGTTATTGAAATTAATTAATTAATTAACAATTCAATGTAAAATGTTGGTAATTTGATATTACATTTAAAAGGCTACGAATAAAATAATATTGAATTTAGAATTTTCTTTTTTGAATTATTCAGTTCAGTTTATTTAAATCACAATATCAACCTCTATGTGTCAAAACATATAAAACTTTAAAAAAGAATTGAATCACGTGACGAGTGAGCGTCTCTGTGCTCGATTGGATTAGTCTAGTAAGATTGAAACTATTTTACCAACACTTTTGTATTGAACTCAAAAGGCTATAAATACAAAAAACAATTGTATTTATAAAATATATTTTTAAATAATTATTTACTTCGTAATTATTCCGATTTCTTACATTAAATTATTTAAAAAAAAACAATAGACAATTTTGGAATTATTATTATATTATTAAAATGAATAGTTTAAATTAAAATTAAATTCAACCATTCAATAATAATGAGAGATAAACTTAATAGGTTAACAAAATATGTTGAATCTTGACTTCCTGTTTGTGTAGCAGTTTAATGTGTGTCTGTTGAGTAAAGTTAAACCTGGTCAACGTTGCGAGCGACTCACGCCTACGACGGCTTCTCGACACACTTTCATAAAAAAGTTTCCGATCCGACCGAACACAAGTTGTTCCTCCGATCACTTCCTCGTTTCCGTGTGATTCGCTCGCCGCTCGCCGTCCCCCGAGCGCCGCCACTTGTTTGTGCTTCCAGACTTCATACAAAGCCAATACTTTTACAGCAATTACAGGCTCTCAGCGGCGCATGCTAATGTCATTTCACGCTCACGCGCTGACAAATCCTGGCCCGGGTTGGAGCGGCGGCGGCGGCGGCGGCTCCGTGGCGAGGAGCCGAAGGGGAAACAAGAAAAAAAAATCCCTTTGCTCTCTTTGAACGAGTGATTGACTATGAAATGAATGTTTTGTTTGACGCCGAGCGCCACCTGCAGTCCCCCGACAGCCCTTTTGTTCGCACGCCGCGGCTAATGACTCTTTGGATGGGCCGCGAGTCAAGAACTCCCCGGGTGATTCGTCAGTTGTTAGCCGTTAGCATGTCAGCTGAGCCGTTATCGGAAAGACTCGAACGTCCATAAACGTAAATAATTTGACTATTTTACGTGAAACAAACACACTTTTCCAGTGAGACGTTAGAGTTTAATTGATGAAAAACAAGATTCTTGTCACAAGACTGCTTGAGTCACAGTGACTCACTGAATCAGGTTAAGTTTGAGAAATACACAAGTTAAGAGCATTTCCTGCAAGTCCTCTCAAGACTTCCTGTCCGGTTTGACAAGAATATTCCTTTAAAACTTTCGTTAAAAGTCCGTCATTTCACCAGTGAGTCATCGCACAGCTAAGTGGCTAATATGCTAACTACACACCGATTACTTTATTGATACATTTATTTAAGGGGTCATACTGACCCTCGTTTTAGTGAAGTTACTGTGTTTAATATACTGTAAATCACTTTTTTTTAAATAATAACAATAAAACTCAGAAACACTGTGAAAATACAAACGATATAACCTTCAAAGCAATAGATAAACAAACCAAAAATATATATATAACTTAAAATAGGTAAAAAATGCTTATCTTTGTCATTTTATTTGCTCAGAATGACAAAAACAACACAACGTCCTGTTTCTACAATACTGACAAACATTTTCAATCACATTTAGGTTGTTTTCGTTCCAAACTAAGAACTAAATAGTTTTAAAGTATGTTTTTTATTTTGAATCGTTGCGTTGTTGGTTAGCATAAAACAACATTGTTATCACAGTTGGAAACGATTCTTTGTGCGTCTTTCCTCTAGTGGTTACGATATATATTTTAAAAAAACAACTGAAGTATTTATAATTCAATATAAAGTGTAGCAAACTATAAAAATGAAATAGAATACCCGCTAGCTAAGCTAGAGGTTAATAGCGCCAGCTGTTGCTATTCTTAGGTGTAAACTACAACCACATAAAAAATTGTGTAACTTACCAGTTAAATACTAAAACTTTAATTTCTAAAGTAAAAATAAAAACTTACGAACTTTTGAAAATGTTCCCTTGTTAGAGCACAAATGCCAACTGCTTAAATTGCTAGTTTGCTAACATGCTAACTGTTGATAGTTCTTACAACAATATTGACAAAAACCTACTTTATTATTTAAAGTGCCTCTCGTTGTAAGATCTGATTTATTTTTTTCTCAATATAAAGTGTAGTAACTTTAAAGCAAAGGGTATACTTGGCTATCTAAGCTAATGGTAAACAGCGCTAGCTGTAGCCGTGAAATGTATCACCACGTAAAACTGTCATTTATAAGCTCAAAGATTTTGTTGCAATTTTTTTTTTTTAAAGTAATTCCATGATTAAAAAATTATTTAGTTTAGCTTTAAAGCTAACGACAGCTAGCGTAGCTAGTGCTTAATAGCGCTAGTTGTGTCATTATGAACACTTGGTGTAAGTTGAATATAGTACAATTTCTGTAAATTAACCATTTAATAACAAAACCTACGATTTTTAAAGTCAAATCGAGATGTTGTGAAATAAACAGATGGATTATGGGTAAAACTTAAATGCGTCACGATAAAAAGAGAGGATTCAACGTTCTTTGCCTGAAAAGGAAAATATATTTTTTAACGGTTGAAATTAATACAAAGTGAAAGACGAACCGTCAACAGGAACTTCTTTTTTCCTCGCCGCGACCTTGACTCTCGAAAGTCGATCGAATCCACGTGTTTTTCTAAGAACGTCGCTGTCGCCGCCGAAGCGACTTCCTGCCGTCGACCAGAACCAAGGACGGCCAGACGAGCTCGTCTTTGTGTCGTCGGCCATTCATGTTCTTACTAGTACTTTTGTGGGACGTGTGAGAGGAAACCAGAGTCGACTCGTGATGAAGAAAACCTGTGGTTCGACCTTCAGGTCGAGAGGTTCTTCCGGGTCAGAGCGACCCGATCTATTGACGCTTCCTTCACAATGAGTCGTGCTTCGATGACAAGAATAAAACTCAGAAAATACTGTAAAAATACAAACAATATAACCTTCAAAGCAATAGATAAACAAACCAAAAATATATATATAACTTAAAATAGGTAAAAAATGCTTATGTTTGTCATTTTATTTGCTCAGAATGACAAAAACAACACAACGTCCTGTTCCTATAACACTGACAAACATTTTCAATCACATTTAGGTTGTTTTTGTTCCAAACTAAGAACTAAATAGTTTTAAAGTATGTTTTTTTTATTTTGAATCGTTGCGTTGTTGGTTAGCATAAAACAACATTGTTATCACAGTTAGACGGCTAACAACGATTCTTTGTGCGTCTTTCTTCTAGTGGTTACGATATATATTTTAAAAAAACAACTGAAGTATTTATAATTCAATATAAAGTGTAGCAAACTATAAAAATGAAATAGAATACCCGCTAGCTAAGCTAGAGGTTAATAGCACCAGCTGTTGCTATTCTTAGGTGAAAACTACAACCACATAAAAAATTGTGTAACTTACCAGTTAAATACTAAAATTTTAATTTCTAAAGTAAAAATAAAAACTTACGAACTTTTGAAAATGTTCCCTTGTTAGAGCACAAATGCCAACTGCTTAAATTGCTAGTTTGCTAACATGCTAACTGTTGATAGTTCTTACAACAATATTGACAAAAACCTACTTTGTTATTTAAAGTGCCTCTCGTTGTAAGATCTGATTTATTTTTTTCTCAATATAAAGTGTAGTAACTTTAAAGCAAAGGGTATACTTGGCTATCTAAGCTAATGGTAAACAGCGTTAGCTGTAGCCGTGAAATGTATAACCACGTAAAACTGTCATTTATAAGCTCAAATTAGGAACTAAGTGATGTTTAACGTCTAAATCTGAGTCTCTGTTTTTAAATCAGTTGTGTTGTTTGACCACAGATAGCATAAAACAACATCACCTAAATAGCTAGTCGGCTAACATGCTAGCTGTTAATAGCTCTTACAACAAGCTAAAAGAAAAAAAGATTCTTTATGTGGTTACATCCCATAAAAAAAAATATTTTTGTGCGTTGCCTCTAGTGGTTACATCTGTTTGTTGCAATTTTGTTGCAATTTTTTTTTTTTTAAAGTAATTCCATGATTAAAAAAATATTTAGTTTAGCTTTAAAGCTAACAACAGCTAGCGTAGCTAGTGCTTAATAGCGGTAGTTGTGTCATTATGAACACTTGGTGTAAGTTGAATAAAGTACAATTTCTGTAAATCAACCATTTAATAACAAAACTTACGATTTTTAAAGTCAAATCGAGATGTTGTGAAATAAACAGATGGATTATGGGTAAAACTTAAATGCGTCACGATAAAAAGAGAGGATTCAACGTTCTATGCCTGAAAAGGAAAATATATTTTTTAACGGTTGAAATTAATACAAAGTGAAAGACGAACCGTCAACAGGAACTTCTTTTTTCCTCGCCGCGACCTTGACTCTCGAAAGTCGATCGAATCCACGTGTTTTTCTAAGAGCGTCGCTGTCGCCGCCGAAGCGACTTCCTGCCGTCGACCAGAACCAAGGACGGCCAGACGAGCTCGTCTTTGTGTCGTCGGCCATTCATGTTCTTACTAGTACTTTTGTGGGACGTGTGAGAGGAAACCAGAGTCGACTCGTGATGAAGAAAACCTGTGGTTCGACCTTCAGGTCGAGAGGTTCTTCCGGGTCAGAGCGACCCGATCTATTGACGCTTCCTTCACAATGGTTGTTGGTCTTTTGCTTCGGTATCAGAGTCGGAGGAATCACTGAACGTACGTCAGATTATTGTTGGATTTTAACTGTTAAACTTTATTTTTTTTGTCACGGAGCAGAAACACTCGTAAGGAACTGATTCTTCTCCTCAATGATTCATTGGTTCTCTCTGGTCTGAGAAGAATGACTCGTGTTTTTACATATTTATGAGAAGAAGAGATTTGTGAGGAACAGGTTCAAGTGGTTCCTGTGGATGAAAGATTTGCCTCTTTCTTCTTCCTGCTCCTCCTCCTCCTCCTGCTCCTCCTCCTCCTCTTCCTCATCACCTCTTTTCCTCCTCCTCCTCCTCATCACCTTTTTTCCTCCTCCTCCTCCTCCTGCTCCTCCTCCTCCTCCTCCTCCTCCTCTTCCTCCTCCTCCTCCTCCTCCTCCTCCTGCTCCTCCTCTTCTTCCTCCTCCTCCTCCTCCTCTTTCTCTCCTCTTGACATTTAAAGTGCAGCAGGTGTTGACTTTGAAACATCTCATCACCTGTTCTGTCTTTACTCCCTGAACATTCACTTGTTCAACTTCAGGTCTCGTCCTCCCTCCGTCTTCGCCTCCCTCTATCTTTCTCTTCCTCCCTCTGTCTCGTCCTCCCCCTTTTTCCTCCTCCCACTGTCTCCTCCTTCTGTCCCTTCATCCCTCTGTCTCCTCCAGCCTCTGTCTCGACCTCCGTCTTCCTTCTCCTCCCCCTGTCTTTCTCATACTCCCTCTTTCTCGTCCTCCCTCTGTCTCGACCTCCCTCTTTTTCCTCCTCCCACTGTCTCCTCCTCCCTCTGTCTTCTCCTCCCTCTGTCTTTCTCATACTCCCTCTTTCTCGTCCTCCCACTGTCTCGTCCTCCCACTGTCTCTTCCTCCTTCTTTCTCGTCCTCCCTCTGTCTCGTCCTCCCTCTTTTTCCTCCTCCCACTGTCTCCTTCTCCTTCTGTCCCTTCATCCCTCTGTCTCGTCCTCCCTCTGTCTTCTCCTCCCTCCATCTACCTCTGTCTCGTCCTCCCTCTGTCTCGACCTCCCTCTGTTTTGTCCTCCCTTTTTCTCCCTCTGTCTCGTCCTCCCTCCGTCTTCTCCTCCCTCTATCTTTCTCTTCCTCCCTCTGTCTCGTCCTCCCTCTTTTTCCTCCTCCCACTGTCTCCTCCTCCTTCTGTCCCTTCATCCCTCTGTCTCCTCCCGCCTCTGTCTCGACCTCCGTCTTCCTTCTCCTCCCCCTGTCTTTCTCGTCCTCCCACTGTCTTCTCCTCCCTCTGTCTCTTGCTCCCTCTGTCTTGTCCTCCCACTGTCTACTCCTCCCACTGTCTCCTCCTCCCACTGTCTCCTCCTCCCTCTGTCTTCTCCTCCCACTGTCTCCTCCTCCCACTGTCTCCTCCTCCCTCTGTCTTCTCCTCCCCCTGTCTTTCTCATACTCCCTCTTTCTCGTGCTCCCACTGTCTCCTCCACCCACTGTCTCCTCCTCCCACTGTCTCCTCCTCCCTCTGTCTTCTCCTCCCACTGTCTCCTCCTCCCACTGTCTCCTCCTCCCTCTGTCTTCTCCTCCCTCTGTCTTTCTCATACTCCCTCTTTCTCGTCCTCCCACTGTCTCGTCCTCCTTCTTTCTCGTCCTCCCTCTTTTTCCTCCTCCCACTGTCTCCTCCTCCTTCTGTCCCTTCATCCCTCTGTCTCGTCCTCCCTCTGTCTCCTCCTCCCTCTGTCTTCTCCTCCCTCCGTCTACCTCTGTCTCGTCCTCCCTCTGTCTCTTCCTCCCTCTGTCTCGACCTCCCTCCGTTTTGTCCTCCCTTTTTCTCCCTCTGTCTCGTCCTCCCTTCGTCTTCTCCTCCCTCTATCCTTCTCGTCCTCCCTCTGTCTCGTCCTCCCTCTGTCTCCGCATTCCTCTGTCTTAACCTTTGTCCTGTCAATCCCTCTGTCTTCTCCACATCCGTCTCTCTGTACGATCAGTCCTCGTCTCTCTGGTCTCTGCTCCTCCTCAACCTTCACTCTCAGAATCAGCCGAACGGACAGAATCTGGTTTATTTGGGTCGCGTCTCCGTCTTATCAGTGTCCAGAGACGAGGCGGGCGGAGACGTGGACCGCCGACTCGGCTGTAATGCATCTTGTCAGCGACGTTCTGTTATACGTTCGCTCTCCAAATTGGATGCGAAGCCGTCACTTCAGATTACGGCGCCTCGTCTCTGAAAGGAGAAGCAATCACTTCCCGGCAGAGACGCCTCTAAAATCTGCTTGTAAAATTCTCAAAGTCTCGTCTCTGCTGCTGCTGCGCCGCCCGGACCGCTCGTCGCTCCAGAACCACAGACGTTAGCTCGTGATTGACGTAAACATGGCTGCAGTCACATGACCTCTCACATAAAAGTGAAAAAAAAAACCCTCCTAAAATTCGTCGGATAATTCCGCAAAACTTTCTGTTTTTTTCCGCGACGAGACGTCGGTGAACTTTGTGGAAACACCGAAGATCTTGTTGCCGGTTCAGACGCGAGTCAACTGTCGAGTCGAGCGTTTCACTTCCTGGAATATTAAAGATGGAGACACAAACACGCCGCCTGCATTATTGATGCTAGTTAACACTCCAGTGCGTTTGGGAGTAAATCAGAGTTCAAAACTTCCCGGTGGACGTAAAGCTGACGTGCAGCTGAAGGCAGAGTAAAGATTTGAGTTTCTCACCAACTACTTATAATTTACTTTTAGATATTTGAGTTTATACACACTTGTAAGCTACTTGTAAAATTGATTTAATACATAAGTAAATATTGATTTATTCTGATGATGTTTTTAAAGATAATAAACAGTATTTTTCTTTAATCAACCATTTGTAAAATAGTTTAAGAAAAATGTTTATTAGTTTATCATTTTTGACAACAATATCACTTACCTCATTTAAACCGAACTTTAAATTAAACAAACTGTAATTTAATATAAAATGTATAATTTTATATATTTATATATTTATCATTGTTTAAATATATTTTTACATTTTTGTAGATTTGAGGGGTTTTTCTTATTCTATTTTACCATAAAATAAATAAATGATTATAATTTGGATTTTCTTTTCTATTCTTTTTAAAAAAAAAAAAAAATTGTATGTAATAGTTTAGTTTTATAATAAGTTTTGAATTGTTTTTGTGTTTATATTTAAAATGTATTACATTTGAAATTATAATATACATAATTTCTTTTATCTTAATTTTTTTTTTTACATTTTCTTTTTATATTCATTTAATGTTTCTTAATTTTTTTTTTGTAAATCAAAATTGAATTTCATGATTTTTTGTTTTAATATCTTTATTTCACAACAATATCTCTTACCTTATTAAAACTGAACTTTACATTTAAAAACTGTAATAAAATATAAAATGTACTATTTTATATATTAATTATTGTTTAAATATATTTTTACATTTTTGTTGATTCGATTATTATTATTATTATTATTATTATTTTTAATTCTATTTTACCATAAATGAAATAAATAATAATAATTTGGTTTGATTTTCTTTTCTATTCTTTTCAAATAATTTTCAAATAAATTTTAAATACATTTTGAAATGGTAAAATAGTGTAAGTTTTTAATCGTTTTTGTGTTTATATTTAAAAATATATTTGAAATTATAATACACATTGTTTACTCTATCTTTATTTTTTTGTACATTTCTTTTTATATTGGTTTAAATTTTCTTAATTTTTTCGTAAATCAAAATTGTATTTCTAGCATGATTTTAGGAAGGACTTATAGTAACTGAGACAAAGAAGTGCGTCCTTCACTCTGGCGGAGGAATGTCTCGTCGTCTTGGATATTTTGAGCCAAATGTTCCCGAGCGTCAGCGTCAGGAAGTCGAGCTGATGATGCGACTCTTTGACAAACATCTGCTCAGAAAAAAGCACTTTTGTCTTTTCTCTTCATTACGGCTCCACCTGTCAATCACGCCTCTCTTTCAATTCCACCGAACACGGCTCGTCGACAGGTGAGCGCTGGTTAAATCCACCGCCTGTTTCCATGACGACGAGGCACGGCCGGCATCTGTGAGCGTAGACGTGATGTTTTGTTGCTAATCTTGTTAGCACGGATCTGAGCAGGTTCTGATCCAGCAGCTGCTCGCGAGGATTCTTTGAAGAAACTTTTCTTTTCACCTTCAAGAGTTTTTCCTTGAGTTTTTCTAGTCCTTTATTTTTCTTTACTAGTTTTTATTGCTCCTTTTACAGAGCTTTCTTTTAATACTTTTTCTAGTTTTTATGTCTTCTTTATGAGAAATTATATATTTTTTTAATTCAAATTGTTTTGCATTTTAAACTTAGACTTGGCTTTATTTTTACTTTTTCTTTTATATTAATTTTTGCAATTTCTCAACATTATTTAATTTAATTTTTATATTAATTATTTAAATAATAGGAAAAGGTGCATATACGAAGGGCATATTCAAAAGAACAAAGATCATATAAAAGAACAAAGGGCAAGGGGATGACAAAGTGCAAATATAAAGAACACATTTCAAATAAAAACAGCAAAGGGAAAATAGAAAGAAAAAAAGTGCAAATAAACAGAAAAAATGTGCAAGGGATGACAAAGTGCATATAAAAAGAACAAAGATCACATAAAAAGAACAAAGTGCAAATATAAAGAACAACGTTCAAATATAAAGAACACAGTTCAAATATAAAGAAGAAAGTGCAAATAGAAAGAAAAAAGTGCAAAGGATGACAAAGTGCGAATAAAAGGAACAAAGTCACTTAAAAAGAGCAAAGGGAAAATAGAAAGAAAAAAGTGCAAATAAACAGAAAAATGTGTAAGGGATGACAAAGTGCATACAAAAAACAAAGATCAAATAAAAAGAACAAAGGTCAAGGGACGACAAAGTGCAAATATAAAGAACAAAGTCAAATATAAAGAACAAAGTCAAATATAAAGAACAAAGTCAAATATAAAGAACAAAGCTCAAATATAAAGAACAAAGCTCAAATATAAAGAAGAAATGGCAAGGGATGACAAAGTGTGAATAAAAAGAACAAAGATCACATAAAAAGAACAAAGATCACATAAAAAGAACAAAGTTCACATAAAAAGAACTAGGGTCAAGGGATGACAAAGTTAAAATATATAATATATTGGATATAACAATATCTAATGTATTATATTATAAAGAGCATAGAGAAAAGGAAATACCACTACTTGTTATTTAAATAAATTATATTTTTAATTTGTGTTTTGTTTCCCATCCAAATTTGTGTCAATATATGCATTTTTTAATATTGTAAACTTCAGTTGTTCCTCTAATAATCTGACGTTGAGTTTTTTTGCCCCAAAAATGTTTCTTTCTCAACATCAGCCTCTGATCCTTTTATGTTTGACAGTCTTGCATCATCAACATGTATTTTTGTCCTTTATTCGACTTTGATTGAGACGGTTTTTGGTGTTTTTTCACGTTTGCGTGACGTTCACGTCTTTCATGTCTGAAGTCACGTCTGCGAGCGACTTTCACCTTCGACGTCCAGACGTCACTTTTCTTCTCTTTCTTCGTCACCTTCCATGATTCTCTTCACCTCCACCATCTTCTCCGACACGATCAGCGACGCACAACAAATTCCCAGAGACGCACAAACCACAGAACCGACACTCTCTAGAACAGGAAGAACCTGCTCGGGCTCCAGTCGACGACTAATCTGGCTTTGTCTGCTTTAATGAGACGAGGAATCGTTTAATCGCTGCCGAGCATCGCGTTTTATTTTTAACCCGAAAACATGAAAGAAATGGTCTTTGAAGTTTCTGCCTCTTTGTGTCTTTATCTCTCGGCAGCGATTGCCAGGAAGCGTTTTGTCGGGAAGGCTTGAAATCGGCGAAATTAGACGGCGAAAAATGTGTCCCGTCGACACTTGAGAGCCCGTGGATGGTCACGTGATTTTTTTTGCTTTAACGATTGATTTTTATTTAAACGTTTCAGTGACGTTATTTCCAACATGGCCGACCGATGGTGATTGACGTCCACGTCGAAGTGAAATGAATGGACAATAAAGATAATGACATGTTAGATAAACGCTTTGAAAGATCAGCTTAACTTAAGACACTCGAGCGATGCATTAACGTAATGTGTGTTGCAATGCATGCTGGGAATGTTCTTCCGCCATCGAGCACGATTATGTAAAACCTTTTCAGTCGATGAAAGTGATGAAGTGTAAACGTCACTTTGATAAAAACCTCGGGCTTTAAACTTCTTTTGCAATTGAACCAAAAAAATAATATTGAAACTACAATAAAGGATTGAAATCTGTGTTTTTTAAAGTCATATTTGGTACAAATATTTGAGTACTTTCACACTTTTATTAGAACATTTTTTTTAATTATTTCTGGATTGTATGTAATATCTAACTCGTTAATACTTGAATTTAAATTAATGTAACTATAAATAAAATGTTGTATTGTATATATTTATTATTTTTATATTCATTTATTATTTGCATTTTATTTATATTTCTGTAGATTTTATATAAGTTTTTTTATTTTTTTATTTTACAAATATTTCATTTTTATTATTTGCTGATATATATATATATATTTTTAATCTGAAGATAATTTAAAGTCTTTTGTTACATTAAATTATTTTTACATTTTAAAATGACTATATATGTTTTTTTAATCCTTTTTTATACAATAATTATATTTCTTACATTTTTTTAATTGATGATTTTAGGAAGTAATGATAAAAAACACAACAGAATAGTATCTGAGAACCATGGACTCAGACCAACGGAAGGTATTTTATTTGTTGAGTTATTTAAATACAGGTTCTTACCTTATTATTATTTTTTTCCATTTGTTTTTGTGTTATTCATATATATATTATTTATATATATACATATATATAATTTATTTATATATATATATATATATATATATATATATATTTTTTTTTTAACTTAAATAACTTTAAATAGATTTTAATTTAATACATTTTAATTTTTGTTTATATTTAGGTTTTTTTGTGTGATTTTTAAATTTGGTATATTTTCTCTATGCATTTAAAATTATTATACATGTTAATTCATATTGTTTTGTATATTTTCTTTGTATACATATATTAAGAAAATATTTTCCATTTTTGTGCATTTAAATTCTATTTAGTCTTGTTTAACATTAAAAAAAAGAAGCAGTCATGACTCACATTTGTTTATTAACAGTCAAAGCTTTTTTTTAAAAAGTAGACATTAGCACAACAAAGGCAGCTCGACATCATCTCTCGTTTCCAAAAATGAAAGAACAAGATGATTAAGTCGAGGACTCGAAGCAAAGGTTGAACGTTCCGGCGTCGGAGCGCTACGTTGACGGCGTCGATGATGAAACTCTGTGTCAACACGCGTCGCGTCTCATTAAAGTCTCCGTCGAAGTCGCGAGCGGCGGCGGCGGCGTTTAGCGGGTTTACTTTGAAGCGCTTAATTACGGCGGCGAAAAGACGGCGCTGTCGGGCCGCGGCTCGTGAATCACGGCGAAGATGTGGAGATACCGTCTGATGCAATCGTGCGCCCCGGAGACTCTCGGCAGATGAAACCGACGTTGTAAAACAAACTCCAACACGATCGCGGCGGAATCCGATAACGTTGTTTTTTCCCGCTAATGAGAGAGAGACCGGTGGTCGAGGCGAGCTCTGAGAGACTGGTTGAGGAGCGCCGGGAGGAGGCCGTTCAGAACCATCTGCTCGGCTCGTCAGGAGGATGACGGATGTTTCGAGATGTTCCCGCTGTCGGAGCGCGATGACAAGAACCCGCCGCGATGTTCGCTCGAGAGAAGCGTCTGCGACGTGTCTTCAGTCGATGGCGTTCAAACGAACGCGAAGTCTTCGAGGACGAGCCGCGAATGATGGTTTTTCTTCGGCAGCCAAACATAGAGCAGATGCACGTGCATCAAGTTACGGAGATACTCGTTACAATTACTCTACACATGATCCGAGCTTCCTTTAAATCATTCTTGCAACCAAACTCATGTTGTCTCACACCCTCTCTGGGAACTCATCCCTGCAACTGCACGGTTCAACCAACAGTATGAAAGCTATTGACGCAGATGAATCTGGTCTATGTTTAGGAGCTTCTTTTTACGGACTTTTAGTTTATATCGTTAAATATGTGGCGATATGATGCAATTACAATACAGGGTCAACAATGCGATATATAGTGATAGTGAAGTAACAAGGATGTGTAGTATTGTCGAGTACTTCGCTCTGGTGTTGTGATAGTGTAGTAACAAGTATATATGTGTAGTATTGTCTAGTACTAGACTCTTATGTTGTGATAGTGTAGTATATATGTGTAGTATTGTCGAGTACTTGACTTTGGTGTTGTGATAGTGTAGTATCAAGGATATATGTGTAGTATTGTCAAGTACTCTCCTCTAATGTTGTGATAGTGTAGTATATATGTGTAGTATTGTCGAGTACTTGACTCTAATGTTGTGATAGTGTAGTATATATGTGTAGTATTGTCGAGTACTTGACTCTGATGTTGTGATAGTGTAGTATATATGTGTAGTATTGTCGAGTACTTGACTCTGGTGTTGTGATGGTGTAGTAACAAGGATATATGTGTAGTATTGTCAAGTACTTGACTCTAATGTTGTGATACTGTAGTAACAAGTATACTTGTGTAGTATTGTCGACTACTTGACTCTGGTGTTGTGATGGTGTAGTAACAAGGATATATGTGTAGTATTGTCAAGTACTTGAATCTAATGTTGTGATACTGTAGTAACAAGTATATATGTGTATTATTGTCCAGTACTTGACTCTGGTGTTGTAGTATTTACAGACCACATGACTCTTGACGAAGTCGTAACTGCTTTCATTTGTTTTCAAACCAAAATATGTCCAAACATCAGCTTTAAAAGCTGCTGGAGTCACTGTATCCTCTCGTCCTCAGTCATTGCCGGGATTTCATAGGATTTCAATGATCCTTAAGTTGTGGCGCATGTAATGACTACTGCCATCACGAAAATGATCAAATCACTCATACATGTTTTCATGTAAATTATTTAACAGAAAATCAATACTGTTGATATATAAGTGTATCACTATTTCTTACACATCTACACTTCTAATCTAATCGAACTTTCTACCGATGTAATAGAACCAAGCTATAGAGATGGGTTCACTAAGAGGGAGTGAGACAAAAGTGTGATTTTTGTTTTAAATTTTCATCATCTCAGTTTGATTAGTTATGTCTGATTAGACAGATTGATATTAGAAAGTTAAAAATATCTGTCATGTTGACGTGGATATACTGGTGGTCACCTAAGGGTTCACCGCAGCAGGACTCCTGGAGTTATATTTGACTAACAAGGTCGAGCGTTACATGAACACGGACTCACTGGTGTGAAAACCTTGTCGGCCGGCGGCGGACGGTTCTGACCCGGCGGGCGCTTCGCTCGCCCCTCATCTCAGTCGGAAGGCTTTTCGTTCTCCGGCGGCGTCACGAGTCCTGGCGGTCCGCGGCGTTCACGGAGGATAAAAGTGAATTCCTATATAATGCGCGGCACATATTCCTACAAGGTCTGCTGGGTTTCCATTTTCCAGTTAATATCACGAAAGCTCTTTTGTGGGCGAGAGCCTCAGCAGGAACCCGAATATTTCTCCCTCGCCGCGACCTTGACTTGAGCTGGAGATTTTTATTTTTTTTCCCCGGCTTCCGAGGCCTAAACCCGACAACGACCGCCTCGTACAAGCAGTTTATTGAAATGTATCGAGTCCCTTTTGGTTTACGGTGGCGGGACTAATCCTGGAGGCCGGAGAGATAACGCGCCTGAAGGATCGGATCGTTAGAAAAGCAGGCGCGTCGTTAACGACCACAAGACGCCGACATAAAAGACTTTTTAATCACTTTAAACAGCCCAGATTTGTTTCCGACACGGAACACAAACAAGTGTGTTTTAGTGTGGGTTTGTTGCCGGAGTTACGACGAGTTCGGCTCAAGTGGGAATAAATCTCCGCGCTCGTTAAAAGACTTTTCAAA
The DNA here is from genome assembly GCF_982586985.1 of Callionymus lyra. Lineage (NCBI taxonomy): Eukaryota > Metazoa > Chordata > Actinopteri > Syngnathiformes > Callionymidae > Callionymus > Callionymus lyra. The sequence continues at coordinate 18,212,875 of NC_141833.1, forward strand.
TGTGACGTTGTTTTGCCCTTAAAAAAAAAAAGGAAAAACTTGATTTCGAAGTAGAAATTAGACACGCTAACAGAGAACTAGGAGCAATGCGAAAAATATATACATATTTATTATATGTATATGTAATTTGATTTACAATTCAAACAAACCAGTTCACACAAAACGTGTCCACAGGATGGCGGCAGAGTTAAGGTAAGGTAAGGTAAAACTTTATTGATCCCTCAGGAGGTCTCCTTCGGGAAATTGTTTTTTACCAATAGCCAGCAATTTTTCATAAACAATAAAAAATAATACATAAAAAATAAAATAAGAAGAAGAACATAAAGAGGAAGAACAAGATGATACAATCTAAGTCTAAAGATAAAGATAAAGAACATAGGTCAAAGAAAAACAACAAAGACAAAGGATACAAAGACTAACATAGAAAAGAACATCCAGATACTCTCACTCCACTCCTGCCCCCGAACTCAGAATTGTACAATTTAATAGCCCGAGGGATGAATGAGTCCCTGAGTCTATTAGTGTTGCACCTGTGTAGGAGCATTCGTGCACTCATTCTGCTTCTCTGCACACTGATGACAGTGTTCAGAGGATGACTGTCATCATCCATGATGGACAGTAGTTTGTTCAATGATCTCCTCTCAGCAACTGTCACCAGTGAGTCCAGCTTCATTCCAACCTCCTGATCAACCTGTCCAACCGGTTGACACTAGTTCTATCTCCTAGAAAGCAGGGACTGTAAAACGAGCCGACGCCGGTCTACAGAAAGACTACCGTATAAGAAGGGTTGGATGATTGACACATTGCCGGCATCTGTGCATCATTAGGAAGCTGTGCTGAGACCGTGTGGAAACAAAATGTCACTAGAGAGGAAACTATCGCAGACTGATTATCGCAGAGTGTTCTACTTCTTTTTCCTTTTTTTTTGTGCTGCTCCTTTTCAGTTTTTTTGTGCTGCTTCTCATTCAGATTTCCACTCTACTTATTTTTTCATTTCTCGGGCTGTTTTTTTGGTTTTCCATGCTACTTCTTTTCGATTTTTTTCGTGCTAATATCTTTTATGTTTTTGGTACAAATTGAGTTTCCTTTTTTTCCATGCTACTTCCTTTTCCGTTTTTCTAGCTTATTATTATTTTTATTTATTATTCATGCTTATTCATTTTCGGTTTTAAATGCTACTTCCATTTTTTTGTTTTCCATGCAAATTATTTTTCCGTTTTCTTGTAATTATTTTTCTATTTTTCATGGTTATTCTTTTTCTGTTTTCATGCTAATTATTTTTTCGTTTTCATGCTAATTATTTTTCCGTTTTTCATGCTAATTATTTTTCCGTTTTCATGCTAATTATTTTTCCGTTTTTCATGCTAATTATTTTTTCCGTTTTCATGCTAATTATTTTTCCGTTTTCATGCTAATTATTTTTCCGTTTTTCATGGTTATTCTTTTTTCTGTTTTTCTTGCTAAGATTTCCGCTATTGTTTGTCCGACGAATTATAGAGATACTTGGAAATACTGTGAGATTTAAATGTATATAAAATGTAGTGAATTAGAAAAAAAAACTATTTATTTTTGTATTATTTAATGGAATCATTTACTGTCTTTATCTTTGTATTTCCTTCTTCCCCAAGTACTGTACTATCCATACTAATAATAATCTCAAATACTGTACTATCCGTCATGCTAACAATAATCTCAAATACTGTACTATCCATCATACTAATAATAATCTCAAATGATATCCATCATACTAATAATAATCTCAAGTACTGTACTATACGTCATACTAACAATAATCTCAAGTACTGTACTATCTGTCATACAGACAATAATCTCAAATACTGTACTATCCGTCATACAAACAATAATCTCAAGTACTGTACTATCCGTCATACAAACAATAATTTCAAGTACTGTACTATCCGTCATACAAACAATAATCTCAAGTACTGTACTATCCATTATACTAACAATAATATCAAGTACTGTACTATCCGTCATACAAACAATAATCTCAAGTACTGTACTATCCGTCATACAAACAATAATCTCAAGTACTGTACTATCCATTATACTAACAATAATATCAAGTACTGTACTATCCATCATACTAATAATAATCTCAAGTACTGTACTATCATACTAACAATAATCTCAAGTACTGTACTATCCGTCATACTAACAATAATCTCAAATACTGTACTATCCATCATACTAAAAATAATCTCAAGTACTGTACTATACGTCATACTAACAATAATCTCAAATACTGTACTATCCATTATACTAACAATAATATCAAGTACTGTACTATCCATCATACTAATAATAATCTCAAGTACTGTACTTTCATACTAACAATAATCTCAAATACTGTACTATCCGCCATACTAACAATAATCTCAAGTACTGTACTATCCGTCATACAAACAATAATCTCAAGTACTGTACTATCCATTATACTAACAATCATATCAAGTACTGTACTATCCATCATACTAATAATAATCTCAAGTACTGTACTATACGTCATACTAACAATAATCTCAAGTACTGTACTATCCATTATACTAACAATAATATCAAGTACTGTACTATCCATTATACTAATAATAATCTCAAGTACTGTACTATCCATTATACTAACAATAATCTCAAGTACTGTACTATCCATCATACTAACAATAATCTTGAGGGAAAAAGTGTCGTCAACGAACAATAAAAAGTATTTCTTTAAAGCATTAGAAAGATTGTTGAGACACATTTAAAGTCTCTAAAGAGTAGAAATGAACAAAACTAAACATTTGTCAATAAAATCACCATCAAGCGTCAACAAAATCTTACTCGTCTCACAGAAACTTGACATTTCCACGATTATCTCAACCCTGTAGGTCTTGGTCTGAGCTTTTTTTCTAGACGTTTTTTTCATCTCCTTCACTTGTTTCCATCTCAACTCGACGGTGACACAGTTTGATGCCACTTCACTTCCTCAAATGTCAGCGCTGAGTCATCGTTTATTGTCAAGGCGGCGCCCCCCCCACACCCGGCGCTCAAAACCTCCGTCCCTCCCTAGCCTCTCCGAAGAGTCGTTAACGGGGAGAAAAGTAAGATTGTCGTGAGGAGAAAGGAAGCAGAGAAATTACAGAGTAAAGCGAGATAGCTGAAAATACATCTAAATAAAACATGGCCGCTGGAGCGGGACGGGGAAATTCACTGAGAATATTGAACTAGATACAAAATCCTTGAGGGCCTAAAATCCAATATCGGCGGCGCGCTACAAATGACTTATCTATGAGAAATTGTGAAAAAGCACATTTGGAATAAACGTTTCCTTTGGGAGGTTTTTGTGTTGGAGGGGGATCGTCGGAACGATAACCGCGGCGAGGAGATCGGAGTGTCGCTCGGCGAGCGGCGTTCACTCGAGACTCGGTCCAGATGTTAATCAGATATTGGGGGAAATGACTTGAGGGACCTTCTGCTCCTCAGACTCGTTTCCCAAACTTGGAGCAAGAATTGTGTTTGTTTGCCAAGTTTTTTTTCGGTTTGACATAGAAACGTGACCCAAAAGTGTCGGAACTGAAGTGGACGACAAATATAGTTTGAACTGTCTCTGGTGCACAAGACTGCATCGTCCTTATATATATACTGTATATACACACTTAAAGTATACACATGTGTATAGTAGAATAACCGCGGACTGTGTTAGCCAAATATAACTCCATATATAACTCAGTATATACAGGTTGAAATTTATAGAACGATAACTTCAACTAAACAGACATGACTAACCAACAAAGATGATGAATTTTAACTACTTTTTTTCACTTTTCGAGTGTTTTGGTGTTTTTTAGCTGCTGTGGTAGTAACTTTGAAATATTCCTGAAGTGAAACTAATATTTCTTTACGATGTAAAAACCACATTGAACAACGACTCTTCGATCTTAATTAAAATCCCCTTCCTCACTCACTATTTTGTCTCACTCCCTCTCAGTGAACTCATCACTATAGCTATAGTTCTTTAAAATTGTACAGTATTCTTACATGTATTACATCAGTAGAGGGTTCGGATTTTATGAAACCACTCCTGAACTGAAATAAAATCACTTTTAAACACTTTATAAACACTTTAAAACGCACTCAAAACTTGGTTAACTCTCCACCGCACTCCCTCTCAGTGAACTCATCACTATAGCTATAGTTCTTTTAAACCGTACAGTATTCTTACATGTCATACATCAGTAGAGGGTTCGGATTTTATGAAACACTCCTGAACTGAAATAAAAAAATCACTTTTAAACTCACTTTCTAACTTTATAAACACTTTAAAACTCATTCAAAACTTGGTGCCTCACTCCTTCTCAGTGAACTCATCACTGCACTTGGACGCTTTCGACAGTTATCTTCCATGTTTTACGTCAGTGGAAACTTCTCATTTTCCGACTTCAGGAACCGGATAGTTGTTATTGCTACAGGCTCAATTGATCTCAGTCCCTCTCATTGAACTCATCAGTGCATCTGTGTGTTTTAGTAGATATTTACATGCTACCGTGGTAGGAGTAGATTTGTTGATCGGCGAAATTTGAATTTGAGAAAGTTAATGAAATATAAAAATAGCGATCAAACATGCTAACAACAACGAGCTAAACCAGAGGCACACATAAACTGACAGGTTATGTTTAATAACTTTTGATACTTCCTGTTAGCATGTTAGCTCTTCTGTGTTGTACTATCTCTCAACTCCAAAAGACAACGGCAGGATTAAAAAAAAAAGGAAAAACACCAAAAAATCCCTTTGAGTCTCGGCCGCGCTAAACCCTTCCAAGCTAACGTCCTCCCGCTGATTATTAATAGCTTTGTCGGAGTCGAAACAAAAGCCAGGAAAAAAGTCTTTTTTTTTTTTTATAATTCCGACCGTCACGCTGGCGGCAGATTCAGGAAACGCCTCGGCGAACACGCGACGCTCTCCTCCCCGTCGCCATTAAAATAAAGTCTGCTTACGTGTAAAATAATGAATGAATAAAGACCTGTTTACCCCGCGGCCCTTGCTCTCCAGATTTTTGTCTCGGCTCAGACTCTAGTGGGGGGTAGTGGGGGGGGGAGTTCTACCTCTACCTCACGCTGCCTTGCTCATCTACGAGGCCTGATGGCAAAGTCATTGACTCGCAGCCCCTCGTGTGGAGAAATCGATGAATAATAAAAAGTCACCGGCGTCCTCGTATGAGAGTTTTCTCCGGAAGAGGAAAACAACCGTTGAATAATTGAACTGCTCTCTCGTGATCGTTTAAAAGAAAACAGAATTCAACTCCTGACGCTCCCGAGGTTATGATTCCACGTCCGGATCCTGACCTGGACTCACCGCGGGTTCATTGTCTCTTTTGTCCTGCGATACAATATATCGTGATACTGTAGTATCAAGGATATATGTGTAGTATTGTCGAGTACTTGACTCTGTAGTATTTACAGACCACATGACTCTTGACGAAGTCATAATTGCTTTCATTTGTTTTCAAACCCAAATATGTCCAAACATCAGCTTTAGAAGCTGCTGGAGGCGACTGTATCCTCTTGTCCTCAGTCATCGCCAGGATCTCGCAGGATTTTTTTGCATGACGCTTGACGAAGTCGTAACTGCTTTCATTTGTTTTCAAACCCAAATATGTCCAAACATCAGCTTTAGAAGCTGCTGGAATCACTGTATCCTCTTGTCCTCAGTCATCGCCAGGATATCGCTGGATTTGACTGATTTTTACTTAATGACTGCTGCCATCAAGCAGCAGGAAGTTTAATTGCGACACAAAAATGAAGAAATGGCATGAATATTTGTTAGTTGTTGATAAAATTATATATTTAGTTGTATTCACTTTATGAAATATAAACCATAAAAAATTATGATGAAAACAAAATATAATTTGAAAGCCAAAACAATTAAATTATATAAGAACATTAAAAATAGAGGCAAAAATCAAAACAGTGCTTTTGTGCAGTGTTGCGTGAAATAATATTACATCTTTTATCACCTCTACTCTTGAATCTATAAAACCAAAGCTGAAATGTTTTTGACAAATAAGACATTTTTCTTTTGTTTTTTAACAAGTTCAACTGGAAATGCAACTTATTTTACGACCTTTATGTGTTTTCTTTTCATCCGAGTATTTCTCCTACAAGCGCTAATACTACTTAGCATGATGCTAATTATTCATAGACGACTGACTCTCATCTTGAATCGTGAATAGAAACATCGCAATATTTAAATGTATCCATATTTTCTTAAACCCATAATGTAGACGAGGTTCCATGATACAGGAATCAGAGCCTAGAGTGCCATCTAGTGGTCAGTGGAAATGACGACATCGCGTCATGAAACCTCTGGTGGTTTTTTAACGATTCTGAAGTTGTGCGATTCCTACAGATCTGGTTCATGTGGATCAGATCACTGATGGAAGGTCTGACCATGAATAGATCTGAGAGTAAGAACCAGAATTTTAAAGTTGATCCTGAAAGAAACTGGCAGCCAGTGAAGAGATTAAAGGATCGTAGAAATGTGAGTTCTTCTACTAGAGCGGCTCAGAATTAACGCTGCAGAGTTTTGTATGAACTGCAGGCGAGACAGATCCTTCTTGTTTATGTCTGATGACTCTTAAGATTCTAATCTGACATCAGAACTTGTAGCAGCAGATCGTGGTCCATAATAACGACGTGAAGATCGGGTCAACATGGCCGCCGGTGTGTCCGACGTCACTCCGACAGTGGAGGTCACCGACGTTTAATTTCTGTCTGATTAGCTAACACTCCAGAGAAAATGTCGGAGGAGCTAAGCAAGCTTTTTTATTGCCACAGAAACAAACGTGTAATTGGACTTCGTGGGTTAATTGCAGGGATTGTGGGAAAAAAGCCGAGACCACCTGTGGATGTCGCTAATGAAATAATTCTACACAATCAGCGGCGGGTGATTATGCGGGCGGCGGTGAAAGAAAGCAAACATGTCACAAGAAATTGAAGACGTCGAGGGACGTTTAACGGTGGAGATTGAAGGTCGTTCAAATTCGTGTTCTGGTGTTGAACTTGTGGTTAAACAGGAAGTTGAAGTCGTATCGTGGTTAATCTACTTCCTGTCTGCTCCCGCCCACCCCGTGAAAATGAATGGACTAGGACTTTTTAGCGTCATGCTAACTAGCATTAGCGCTTGTGTAAGAAATACTGGAATGTGAAACAAAAAGGTACTAAAACAAGAAGAAGTAATAAATACATAATTAAATAGTTTGTTAGTGATCGAAAACATATGTGTTTTGGTTTTATTATTAGAGTAGGAGTGTGAGAAAATATCGATACACTTAAATATCGAGTAGGTTTTTCCTCCATGATACTGTATCGATATTTAACATAATATTTTTTTTCCAATAACTTTACTTTATTTCTTTAATTATTATTAGTATTTGGCTTTAAAAATGTATTTTTATTATATTTTCATGGTTTGTATTTCAATTAAGCTAAAACATGTTAAAGTTACAAATAACAAAACAATAAAATAAACTTCCAGCCACTAGATGGCAGCAGTCATTGTTTTTCCTCAGCTATAGGAACAAATAAATACCCTGTAATAACTGAGGACGAGAGGATACATTCGACTCCATGCCCCCTTTTTGCTCGACTTCGATATTCTTTTTAACGTAATTCTCTGAACTGCACAAGTTCGACTCCAGTAGGGGGCGGCGTTGGACTCGAACCGTTTAAAAAAACATGGCTGTGATGTGAAAAATAGGGAACGTTCAGGCGAAGTGTTACGAAGAAGCAGGAATTCGAGGACACGTTTGAAAAGCCAGTTTGAGGAGATCAAAGCCTCGGCTCCAGCGACGCACTTTTTCAAACAGTCGTCGACGACAACTCAACACAATCTCGTGGCTTTTCTTCTTTCCAACAACTGTTGACTCAGCGGAAATAAAGTCTTTTTATTCCCTTTGAAGTGGAGGAAGTGTGTGACAAACAAGACGACACAATCGACTGACAACAAGTGTGTGTGTTTGTTGTGTGTTTTCCAGGATTCAGTCGGGCTCGTACCTCAGCACCGGCTGGTTCACGCTCATCCTGGCCATGGACATGTGCAAGGAGATCCACGTGTACGGGATGATCAACGACACCTACTGCAAGTAAGACCAGGAGCACGGCCTCGGTTTTAGGGGGGACGCTGTTGACCCCCATCTTTTCTCAGAGTCATTTGTTTGTCAACCAAAATATGTCCAAACATCAGCTTTAGAAGCTGCTAGAGTCGAATGTATCCTCTCGTCCTCAGTCATCGCCAGGATCTCGCGAGATTTTACTGTGGAGGGCGTAATGACTGCTGCCATCAAGCAGGTATTTAGTTTTACACACAGTTTATTGAAATATAAACCATAAAAAAACTATGATGAAAACATAATATAATTTGAAAGCCAAAACAATTAAATTATATAAGAACATTAAAAAAAGAGGCAAAAATGAAAACAGTGCTTTTGTGCAGTGTTGCGTAAAATAATATTACATCTTTTATCACCTCTACTCTTGAATCTATAAAACCAAAGCTGAAATGTTTTTGACAAATAAGAACATTTTTTTGTTTTTTTACAAGTTCAACTCGAAATGCAACTTATTTTTTTTCTTTTCATCCGAGTATTTCTCGTACAAGCGCTAATACTACTTAGCATGATGCTAATTATTCATAGACGACTGACTCTCATCTTGAATCGTGAATAGAAACATCGCAATATTTAAATGTATCCATATTTTATTAAACCCATAATGTAGACGAGGTTTCATTACACAGGGACGTGAGTTTGTTGAGGTCGAACCAATGACGATGGAGCCTAGAGTGCCATCTAGTGGTCGGTGGAAATGACGACATGAAACCTCTAGTGGCTTATGAACGATTCTGAAGTCGTACGAGTCCTACAGATCTGGTTCATGTGGATCAGATCACTGATGGAAGGTCTGACCATGAATAGATCTGAGAGTAAGAACCAGAATTTTAAAGTTGATCCTGAAAGAAACTGGAAGCCAGTGAAGAGTTTTAATGATCGGAGAAATGTGAGTTCTTCTACTAGAGCGGCTCAGAATTCTCGCTGCAGAGTTTTGTATCAACTGCAGGCGAGACGATCCTTCTTGTTTATGATCAACGACACCTACTGCAAGTAAGACCAGGAGCACGTCCTCGGTTTTGGGGGGACGCTGTTGACCCCCATTTTTTCTCAGAGTCATTTGTTTGTCAACCATGTCATACTGAGGTCTCTGCCCCCCCTCCGGCCCCCCACACTTAAGTCGGGCCGCCTTAAATCGAACACATTTAACTAATGCTCGGTGGAAATCCGGCTCCTGATCCCCGTCGTGTGGCGCCGACTCAGCAGGGGTTCCACAAAAACAGCCAAAAGACACACGAGAGCTTCGGCGGGATTTGTTTACCGCACACGTTTTTAATCTGATATTAACCCCACACTTTAAAACACCGGATATACCGTGTTAATCCCAGATTACACCTCGACATGAGAGGAAGTTATCGAGAATATTCCATTTATGTCGAGACTAAAATGCTGATGCGATTTATTTTTTTTTACACCTCAGGATTAGTTCGAGATGATAACGTTGATAACGTCAACAAAAACAAGACGTTATAATTTGATTTATATTTTCTCTTCAAATACTTCAACAGGCTCAAAAACTGTGCGACTTACGGTTAAAATAAAAGTTTGAAAAAATGTTGCCACTAAAAGTTATTCGACAGCTTAAGGATTGTTCCAAGAGAAGCAGGTTACGGCCAACGGTCATCGTTTCAGATACTTTTTAAATACACATTATATGTGTGTGGTAGAGGAAACTAGGTTCAGCAACTATGTTTTAATAACGATGAACTATGATTTATTTTACTCGACTACCATATTCGGTTAAGAGAAGGAATCAATGGCAACCGTAGGCCGCAACCCACGTAGAAGAATCTAAAGCTATAAAACATTTATTTTATGGTTTAATATTTTTATTTTGTGACCAATTTAGCAGATATTTATGAATTTATTTTCATTTTTAAATATTTCAATTGGTTTGTAGCTTTTAAAACAATATATATTTAACATCATTTTTTTTTTTGTTTTATTTATTTAGTTGTTTTCTTGTCGAGTACATTTTTTTAAATTTTCCATCATTTTTTTTAAGACTTTCTTTTATCTATGGTCGACCATTTTTGTTAAAAAAAACAACATTTTTCATGTAAAAATGTAAAAGTAAATGTAAGCATTTTATTATTGTTATTAATAATTTGTATTAAACTACAACATTATTGAGTCAACATTTTAAAAATTCTTAAAGTCGTATCTTGAGTCAATTTTTGACATTTTTTTCAATCTAATTTTTTTTTTAAATCAGAGTTTTTTAATTACTTTCAAGGTTGACTTCCCTTCGATTCATTTCCAAAATGTTTTTCGACACAATTATCAAAATTTGTCTTCTTAGGGTCAAATTAAATAACTATGTGAAAACAGACCCGTGGTGCGTTCAATGACTCTCTAAGATCGTATAACTTAAAGCCGTAGTGACAAAGGTTCGATAAACAGGGTGTAAAAGCCTATAAAAAAAGGAGCCTGAACGCCTCGTGACACCTTCACAGGCCCGTGATATGAAAGCAAACCTTGGAGGGAGAAGAAAGCGTAGCAAACTGGTCCGGACCCCCTGAAAAGATCATTCTCCGCGTGTGATTATGTCGCCGCGGGAGCAGCAGGACTAGGATTTACGGTCGGGGGTCCGGCTTCGGCGCCGCCGGAGCGAGCGTGTCGTGAATTTCCTCCGTTGTTGTGACGCTTGTTGTTTTTCTTCCTCGGCCCGAGTTCTGGCTCCGGAGGAAATTGCGACACAAGTCATCGTCCCGTAAAAGTGCCACGTCTTGTTAACGCAGCGAGAGAGAGAGTCGTGTTGATGTCGAGAAGCAACGAGGTTTAAAACACGACTCATCGCGAGGAAGACGATGACGTCACTGGAAATAAATGAGTGACATCATCATCATCATCATCATTGTCATCATCATCATCATCATCTTCATCTTCATCTTCATCATCATCATCATCTTCATCATCATCATCATCATCATTATCATTATCATTATCATCATCATCTCATTCTTCTTCATCATCATCTTCATCTTCATCTCATTCTTCATCATCATCATCATCTTCATCTCATCCTTCTTCATCCTCATCTTCATCATCATCATCATCTTCATCATCATCATCTTCATCATCATCATCTTCACCATCTTCATCATCATCATCTTCATCTTGACCATCTTCATCCTCATCTTCATCATCATCATCATCTTCATCATCTTCATCATCATCATCATCTTCATCATCATCATCTTCATCTTCATCTTCATCATCATCATCATCATCATCATCTTCATCATCATCATCATCATTATCATTATCATTATCATCATCATCTCATTCTTCTTCATCATCATCATCATCTTCATCTTCATCTCATTCTTCATCATCATCATCATCTTCATCTCATCCTTCTTCATCCTCATCTTCATCATCATCATCATCTTCATCATCATCATCTTCATCATCATCATCTTCACCATCTTCATCATCATCATCTTCATCTTGACCATCTTCATCCTCATCTTCATCATCATCATCATCTTCATCATCTTCATCATCATCATCTTCATCATCATCATCTTCATCTTGACCATCTTCATCTTCATCATCTTCTTCATCATCCTCTTCATCTTCACCATCTTCATCATCTTCAATATCTTCACCATCATCATCTTCATCATCATCATCATCTTCACCATCTTCATCATCATCATCATCATCATCAGCTTCATCTTCACCATCTTCATCTTCACCATCTTCATCATCTTCATCATCTTCTTCATCATCCTCTTCATCATCTTCATCTTCACCATCTTCATCATCATCATCTTCAACATCATCATCATCATCATCTTCATCATCATCATCTTCATCATCATTATCATCATCTTCATCATTATCATCATCTTCATCATGATATTCTTCATCATCATCATCATCATCATCATCATCATCTTCCTCATCTTCATCTTCATCATCTTAATCTTAATCTTAATCTTCATCATCATCATCATCGAATTAAAGATTTCAAACGTGGAAACTTTAAATTCTTCTATTGAAATGTTGTTTTATTAACCACTGACATAAACCATGTAATTCTTTTTTTATTAACGGGTTGAATTTCATTCGTTTTTTAAATAATTAAATAAAACATTTTTGAATAGATTTCAAAAATGTATTATTTGTTTTACAAATATAGTTGCCGATAATTAAATAGTAAACATTATAAATTCAATATTTTTCTAATTCGTACCCTTTTAAATTTGATATAGTGTTTCTACATTGTCACGTGATCGTCTGCAAGTCGCGTGATTGGCCGAGAGTTCGATCAAGTACTTCAGTAGTTCATTAAACCACCATTTTTTATATTGAATTTAAAAAGCTACTCGTTTTAAAATGTTTAATTTATACATTTATTTATGAGTTATTGGAATTAGAATATCAAACTCTATGTGTAAAAATAAAATGCTATTCATTTTGAAAATAAGCCCAATTTTTGATTTTTTTTTTTTAAATGTTGTGGAATATTACAAATTCACTTTCAATAAATCAATTATTTAATTCAATTATTAAATAAAAAACAAATTCAACCTTTCAATATAAAATTGTCGAATTAGATTATTTAAGAATATATATAATTTATAAAAAATATATATAATACCACCTATTTTTATATTACATTTAAAAGGCTTTATTTTTTTTATTTATAACATTTATTTTGAATATTAATCTCTCTGTGGATTATAAATACAAAATTTAACATTTCAATAAAAATTCGAAAAAAAAAAAGATTCAATGCAAAATTTCAACCAAAAATTCCTTGTTTTAAAATGTAAAAAAGTCAATTCAACCATTTAATATCGTGATGACACTAATATTCTTCCATACGACATGAAAAAATGAGATAAAATGTTGTTTTTCATGTAAACAACATGATGTTTAGTCGACTTGTTTACATGAACAACAACATTTTATCTCATTTTTTAATGTTTAACGTGATAGTTTTCAACTCAAACCAACATAAAAAACTTGCTCAACAGCTAAAGAACTAATAATAATTCTATTATAGAGCGAGATGTCAGTAAAAACTCACGTTTCCTCCCCTCAGGTCCGAGGCCCACAGGAAGGTTCCGTACCACTACTACGAGGCCGGCAGCCGGGACGAGTGCGCCGAGTACCTCCTCCACGAGAGCGCCCCCTATGGAGGGCACCGCTTCATCACGGAGAAGTCCGTCTTCAGCAAGTGGGCCAAGACTCACCCCATCAAGTTCTTCAACCCGCCGTCGTGACCCCGGGCCGGAACCCCCCCGACACCACCACCACCACCACCACCACCGTCCTTTCCGGAGAGACACCTGTGACCTTGAACATATCATTAATCGCTGCTGGTTGAAGATTCTTTTTTTCTTGTTTTTTTTTCCCCACTCGACTTGAACGCATCTTCTGTTCTGGAGTGTAATTGACCCGGCAGTACCGGGCCGGTCCTTCACGGCTCCATCGATCCGCTGCTCTGTGAGTCCAGCGAGCGAAGCTTCAAAGAACCACTTGATTTTTGAAGGAAAAAAAAGACGTCCGGAGGCGCCGACCGTGAAGTGGGTCGGCGTGCAGACGGGTCACGTTGTAGTGAGCGTCCGAGGCCAGGTCGGCTCGTCTGATCCTTGAGCGTCAGTCGGACCGACGGAGCGCCGTCACTCTCTCTCTCTCTCCACCTGCTGGGACGAGCTTCAACATCTGGACCGAAGCAGATGTTTGCAAACGCGTCTTTGTCGAGATGACGACAATCAGATGTTTACACACTTGAACACAATCGAATACATATGAAGACACGTCGTCTCCGCGCCTGGAAGGTACAGGTGTGTAGCAAGAATCCCTTGATTCGAGATACGTGTTACGATACAGGTGCAATGATACAATATATAGCGATACTGTAGTAACACGGATATATGTGTAGTATTGTCGAGTACTTGACTCTGGTGTTGCAGTATTTACAGACCACATGACTCTTGACGAAGTCGTAACTACTTTCATTTATTTTGAAACCAAAATATGTCCAAACATCAGCTTTAAAAGCTGCTGGAGTCGACTGTATCCTCTCGTCCTCAGTCAACACCGGGATTTCATTGTACCTTAAAATGCGGAAGACTTAATGACTGCTGCCATCTAGTGGATGGAAATTTTAACAGCAACACAAAAATGAAAAAACACAGTTAAAATTATTATGATATTTGCATGTTAATTGTACACAAGTTGATTCAAATATTTGTCAAAAACTTGAAGTCAAGTTAAAATCTTGATTTACGATCGTTGAACTCTCACTATTATGATACACTTGTGTAAATAACAACACACAAAGTTAAACACTTGTGTAAATAACATCGCACAAAGTTAAACACTTGTGTAAATAACATCGCACAAAGTTAAACACTTGTGTAAATAACATCGCACAAAGTTAAACACGTGTGTAAGTAACATCGCACAAAGTTAAACACGTGTGTAAGTAACATCGCACAAAGTTAAACACTTGTGTAAGTAACATCGCACAAAGTTAAACACTTGTGTAAGTAACAACACACAAAGTTAAACACTTGTGTAAGTAACAACACACAAAGTTAAACACTTGTGTAAGTAACAACACACAAAGTTAAACACTTGTGTAAATAACAACACACAAAGTTAAACACTTGTGTAAGTAACAACACACAAATATATTTAAATTAAATTAAAATATCAATCGTTTGATGTAAGTAAAATGTTTGAATCAATGTTTGGGCAAATGCTGATCATATATTACTATACAGTAGTACTTCTGATATATTTGGGTACAAAGTTACACACACAATTGAAGAAAAAAAAGCGATACAAATTTGAAATGTTGTGTTGATATCATGAAATGCTTGATAATGAGATATTGATGTGAAATCAAAACAAAGACAATAAGTTAAAATAGTCATATGAAGTATTACTACCGAGATACTATTTCATGATACAAACGAGTCAAAATATGAATAATTAATGGGAACAAAACATACAAAAAAATCAAACACTGATTCATGTTTGTTCAAATAATGAGATGCCAAGTCTTATATTGACACACAAATATAATTTAATACAAAGTTACACACTTCATCTAAATAATGAGAAACTCACTCGAAATACTGCGTGTACTTGATGAAATACTCGGTCAATGATAAGATATAAAGATACAATTAAGCGAAACTGGATGCAAAAACTTATGATAAACTTTGAAATAATCACATACAACAAAGATACTTGAGTTGAAATATTAGGAAAAAAAGTATCGAGATATTAAGTCAGTAAAACGAGATTCCATGTATTGAAATATCGGGACAAAGTTGGATTTAATTTAAACTTCCAACTTGTATATTACAATTATAATTTGAAATACAAGTTTAAATGACAAAAATAAAGAAATATTTAGTCGTTATATCGAGATACTGAATCAATATTGAAATACTGAGTGAAAGTTAAACTTAAAATCAAGTCAAAGTTAAAAATCTTCCTGGAAATGTCTGAAGTCAACGAGTGCGACTGTTTATTGTAACACGAGGTTGAAAACGAGACGCTAACATGTTGAGATAATACTCGAGATAATACTCGAGATAATACTCGAGATAATACAGTCAGTGAGTCAGAGACTGATGGAAACATGATGTCAAACTTAAACCTGGTCATGTAGCAAACCTGTCGCTCTGTGTCGCCGCCCTGGTGGCGTCTAAAGATGTAGTTTTTTGTGCGCTAGCGTCCGCCGGCAAACAGAGGAATGTGCAATTTTGACCCCGGGTCAAAGTGTCGACCCCGGGTCAAGGTGTCGACCCCGTGGTTCACCTCCGCGGTGACGTCGCTTCCAGTCGTTCTGCCGTCATTTTGGTGCCTGTTACGACGCGATGGTGTCGCTCGTGTTCTCGTCCTCGTGCCTCTTTGTATCGATCCCGACCCCCGACCCCTGACCTCTGACCTCCGACCCCCGGCAACGTCTGTTCCCTGGGACGAGCTCCCTACTGCCCCCTGGAGACACAGCACTGAACTTTACGTATTTTACTTTTATTCTCCAAATTGAAGAAGATTTTTGTAAATAATTGACAAAGTTTTTGTTTCTCCGAAGAACATAAAAATTTGAGATAAAAACGAAATGTAAAGTTAAAAAGTGGAATTTTAAAGGTTAGGAATATGTGAGGGAATAAAACTTAAAGTATAAGTAAAGAAAAACGAATTTATATTGAAAAGAAAAAAACATTTTAAAATAAATGATAAAAAACTATACAAAGTAAAGAAAAAATAATTGTTACAGTGATAAGAAGGATATTCAAAAAATTTCAAAGAGAAAATTTTAATATTAAAAGTGAAAATTAAGTAAAGAATATCCAAGTACATGAAGAATTAAGTTTACTACATGGAAAGACACAACTGGAAGTAAAAACTGAGAATGGAAAAACATTTAAAAAGAAATGAGATGATAAAAAAATTATCCATAAATTTGAGAAAAATTGGGATATTTTATTTTTATGTTGAAAAGCGAAGAAAAAAAGTTTAGAGAATAATATTTTTTTCTAAACTAAACTTCACAGAAAGTCACAACTAGAAATAATAAAAAAAGCCAAATGAAAACATAAAACCTTTTGTTTTTTTAAGTCAAAAATTTCCAAAGAAAGTTAGATTTCAAATGTAGAAAAGTTAAAACAATTTAGGCAAGCAAATTATTAGGTAAAAAATACATATTGAAAAGATAAAACTCTTTAAATAAATGAGATGATAAAGAGACTTTAAAACTTTAATAACTGAAACATTTCGAAAATTTCCACAAAAAAACAAGGTTAAAAGTGAATTAGAGGATTAGAAAAATATTTGAAAAAAATTAAACTGGAGAAAAAAACAATCCAAAATAAAAATTGAGGAAAAACATCAACAGTAAAATGTAATTTCTTATCTTTAGAAAAGTAAATTAAAAATATTAAAAGTAAATAAAAGAAGTTACTAGTTTAAAATCTGAAAACAAAATATAAAGGTTTTAATGTTTATATGAATAAAGTGAATTAAGGTAGAGTTTCTTCCCGGAACAGACGTGGAGCCGCTAGAAAAACCTCCTGCATGTTCGTCTCTTTCCTCAGCTTGTGATCGTGACGTCACGTGGCAGCTCTCTCACGCCCCCTGCAGCCCGTCCGCCAGATAATCGTAACGCGCCTGGAATGTCGTCCTCCTCATGAAACCCTCGGGACTTTTTTTTTTTTGCTTTTTCCTTGCGTGTAAAGTTCGGTCGTGTTCGTTCCCGACTCTTGCCATGTTTGCTATCAAGTGCTTTTTTGTTGTTGTTTTTGTTGTTTATTTCTGAGATTATTTCCTGTGAAGCACTTTTCCACGTCCAGGTGAAGTGTCCTTGTGTTCCTCCGTCCCGATCACATCTGTGGAATGTACTACTTGCTTTGCTAAGCTAACATGCTAACGTGGTTGTTGGCGGGAAAATATCACTTGATGGTCACAGACGAGTGTGACTGTGATTCATGGTTTCATCGTGTCATGAAGATATCGTGAATGTTCTTCACCAGCGGATCCTTCTGTCCTTCTTTTACTTGTTTGGAGTAAAGAATAAATATTACTAACTCTTCACCGGCTCTTGGACTCAATGACGGGGAACCGATCAGTGACTCAAGTGACTCGAGTGAAAGAGTCATGCTGGTCTGATACAAACTTTTTTCACAACTTATTAATTATGTATATAAGTGCAGATATAGATTTGTATATTTGTATCTAAAATATTTGTATATAAAAGTATAGCTATAGATGTATATAGATATAGAAGTATAGATGTAGATGTATATAGGTATAGAAGTGTAGATGTAGATGTATATAGATATAAAAGTATAGATGTTGATGTATAAAGGTATAGATATCAAAGTATAGATTAGGACATATAGATAAAGAGGTATAGATATAGAAATATAGATGTAGATGTATATAGATATAGAAATATAGATGTAGATGTATATAGATATAGATGTATATAGGTATAGATATAGAAATGTAGATGTATATACTGTAGATATATAAGTATAGATGTAGATGTATATAAGTATAGATATAGAAGTGTAGATGAGGACGTATACATGGGTATAGATAAAGAAGTATAGATATAGATGTATATAGGTAAAGATAAAGAAGTATAGATGTAGATGTATATAGATATATAAGTATAGATGTAGATGTATATAAGTATAGATATAGAAGTGTAGATGTATTTGTTTAGGTATAGATACAGAAATGTAGATGTATATAGATATAGATGTATATAGGTATAGATAAAGAAGTATAGATGAGGACGTATATATAGGTATAGATAAAGAAGTATAGATATAGATGTATATAGGTAAAGATAAAGAAGTATAGATATAGATGTATATAGGTATAGATAAAGAAGTACAGATGTAGATGTATATATAGGTATAGATAAAGAAGTACAGATGTAGATGTATATATAGGTAAAGATAAAGAAGTATAGATATAGATGTATATATATATAAATACCAAGGGATGTAGATGTGTATAGATCTATATATATGTAGCTACATATGTATTAATGTAGATAGGTATAGATCGGCAAGATAAAGATGTAACTATAGATGTATTTGTATATATATATAAATACTCAGAGAAGTAGATGTGTATAGATCTCTATATATATTTAGATATGCATATGTATAAGGTATAGATAAATAAGATATAGATGTAACTATAGATGTATTTGTATATAGATATAAATACTCAGAGAAGTAGATGTGTATAGATCTCTATATATATTTAGATATGCATATGTATAAGGTATAGATAAAGAAGATATAGATGTAACTATAGATGTATTTGTATATAGATATAAATAGAGAGGAATAGATTCAAGTCTATAGATGGAAAAGATGTAAACAAATGTAGTCGAAAGAAAGCTCAGCACAGAAATGTTGAAGTCGATGAAGAAGACAAACGTTGTCGGAGGATAAACCCGGAGGAGTCGACGCTTGACAAACATTGGTGAAGATGTTAAATCCATCTTCGGGGGAAGCAGCGAGAAAAAGTCCATCAACCCCCCGCGGAGATGATTCAGGTACCGAGTGTTTCCTGAGACGACTGTCGCGGCTGATGAATGGACTAATAACTGAGGAGCTGTGAGCGTGTTTGAACAACATCCTGATCAGATCTTCCTGCGACCGCCGAGATAATGAGTCGCCGCTGGAGACCAGGAGGCCACGACCAGGAGGCCACGACCAGGAGGCCACGACCAGGGGACGCCGGTCCAGCTCACAGACCTGATCCCATGGTCACCACGAGTCGGGCGGCAGATGGCGTGAGTCAGAGTTTATCTTTGGACCCAAGGTCACCGGACAATTTTCTTTCTTAGGTTCCTAGGAGGACGAGCTGCTCGGCCAGATGGAGATCGGGTCATGGTCTCCGTTAATGAGCTGGAGGACAGAGTTGAGGTGACGCGGCAGAATGTTCTTTAAAACAACTAATGTCATTTGAAATAAAAATATATTTTAAATATCAACTTTGAAGATGATAAATAGCCTTTAAACGATGAAATTCTTTACTTTTTCATTAGATCATTTAAATTGTACATCCCAATAGAACATTTGGAAATTCCCAATTATTATTTGTTTTTAAGTTGCAATATTTAACGTATTCCGACCTTGTTAGTTTATATATTTTATTTTTATTGTTACTTTGTGTACATTTAATTAAAAAGGAAAGTAAAAAAATTAAAAAATTGCAGCATAAAATTGAACCACAAAATTGAAATAATTAAAAAAACAAACAAAGGGAAATGTAAAAAAAAAAAAACTAAATTAAAAAACAGAATGCTGAAGAAATGTCATTATAACATTTAAAATGTTCACCAATTTAGTAGGAAAATGATGATATTGTTTTTATAAAAACAAGAGAAAAAAAAAGAAGAATAGAAATACAAATTGACCGCTGCAAAATGAAAACTTTTTAAAAAAGTAATCGGGAAAGGATGAAACGCTATAAATAAAAAAAAAAAATATATATATATATATATATATATATATATATATATATATATATATATATTAATTTTTATTATTATATATATATATATATATATATATATATATATAATAATAATTAGTATAGTTACTAATAATTAGATATGAATAGATCTGAAAGTAAGAACCTGAATTTTTAAATTGATTCTTTAAGAAACTGTCAGCCAGTGAAGAGTTTTAAGAATCAGAGAAATGTGAGTTCTTCTACTAGAGCAGGTCAGAATTCTCGCTGCAGATTTTTGTATCAAATACAGGCGAGACAGATCCTTCTTGTTAAGACATGAAAACAAACTGTTACAATAGTCCAGACGAGAAGACAAACGTATGGATTACAAGCTCCAGATCATGTTGTGACAACATTTTCCGAAGTTAACTGATTTTTCTCAGTTGAAGGAAACAGTTTCTGGTCAGTTTTCTGCAGTGTTGAACAAGAGACATGTCTTTATCAAATACAACACCCAGGTTTCTCAGGCTCAGTTTGACAGACTGACCTAAGTCACCCAAGTACTGACTCAACCCTGGGACCTTATCATCAGTATAAATGTATGGATATAGATCTATATAGATATACACATGTAAAATGTTGAAAAACTGGTCTGTTGATATAAATATAGTTAAGTAATGACCATGAAAAAAGTCACAAGAATGTTGATTACACACCGGAAGAACTTGACGATTCTGGTTCTTACTTTCAGAGCTATACATTGTCAGGGTCCTCCTTACATCACTGATCTGATCCAGCCTTATACCCCAGCTCGGGGTCTGAGGTCTGTGGATCAGAATCTAAACTTTGGAACGATCTTCCTCTCTCTTTGCGCTTGATGGATCTACTGACTCCTTTAAGAAACACCTTAAGACGTTTCTATTTGTTCAGGCTTTTCCTTGATTTTCTGGAACACCTGTGTTGTTCTCAGTATTATCTTGATCTTTAAAGTGTATATACTTTATTGAATATTGTTTTGTTTGTTAAAGCGCTTTGTGACCCTGGTCTGGAAAAGCGCTCTATAAATAAATATTACTTACTTACTTACAAAAACGTTAAGAATATAAAATACATGTCGAGGTCATGAAAACATCAACTGCTAATTAAAATGAGAAAATATTCAGATTGAACACTTTTAGAAAGATGAAGAAAAGTTGGTATAAAGTATAAAAAAAATTGAGGAAGTTAATTTGCATCCAGAACGACGTTGGGAACGTTGGGAAGAGCGAGCGGCGACCGAGACTGATTCGGGAGCGTTGATTAATTCCTAAAGTCTCTTCGACGAAGGTTCCCGGCGGCGGCGGCGGCGGCGGCGGCGGCGGCGGCGGCGGCGGCGGCGGCGGCGGCTCATTAACCGACGGCGCCGCCGAGACTTGACGCCGGTGGTTTTACACCTGGAGGAAATATGAGCCGCTACACTAATTGCCTCGTGTTCGTATTGATCGGGTCCAGATCCTCCCGTCGTTCCTCATCCCCCCGGTGGCGGCGGCGGCGGCGGCGGTTTCGGGGGAGGGCGGAGGTTTATGGGCCGGCGCGCAGTGTCAACAACTTTCTGATGATCTGAAGGCGACGGAGAATATTCAGCCGAGACTAATTGCTCGGCCCGTGAGTCCCGCGAGGATAAATCCGGCGCCATATCTCAGCCTCTAACCGCGGAAAATGAGCGTTTTTTTTTTTCTTTTTACGCGGCGTGATGTACGACCTGGCGTTAAGTAATGTGGCGGGTCGAAAGTGGTCGACATCTTTTCTCATCTGCGATTAAAACTTACCGCGGCCCGTCGATGCTTAATTCAATTACTCGGAGAGGTTCTAATCCCTAAAAGCTTTCTTCAATCAATCACGCTCCCGCGGTCGCTTCCTCTGAGTCGCCGCCGCCGCCGCCGCGTATACTTCGCGAGAACATCTCTGAACGTTACTGTGGATTTACGGGTTCGGTTGACTGACAAGACTTCAACAACATTTACTAGTTCCTCGTTTACAGACTCAATTAGTGTCTGTGTTTGTTTGCTTTGTTCATTCTTAATGTTTTTCAATCATTTATGAGTGAATTTAAAACATCGTTGAATGAAAGATTTTGATGATCTTGTGTTTTAGGTTCGATTCCGAGGTTATTCCAGACATCATGTCAGACTTGGTCGTGTCAATGATTTTCTTGTTTCTTAAGACAATGTTTTTGCTTATTAAAATAAATGGATAAATAAACTTTATTGATCCCTCTGGAGGTCGCCTTCGAGAAATTGTTTTTCCAGCTCATGGCAACAGATTCATAAAACAAGAAAAAAGTGTAATAAAAAGAAAGAACAAGATGACACAATCTAAATCTAAGATGAAAGACAACTAACAAAGAAAAGGATCCAAAGATTAACATGGAATATCATCTTTTTAATTATACAATTATATTTCGGTATTGTTCCACTTGTCACTCTTGTCATCTCGGGATACAAAGACATTTTATCACTTCTTTTTTCCCCCTTGTTTAATCCAAGACTTGTTGTCATCAAATAATATATTTAACTCTTGGTTTTTCAATTCAATCAAAGTCAACTTTAAAACACCTGTGACTCTTTACGACCTGGTTTTCTACGTTACTTCAAATGTCAAATGTTAAGTGAACCAAGTTTAGAACTTTCACTTTTGTAAAGTCTTCTAGTTTACCCATAAAGGTTTTTATCTTCCTATTTTATATCTATATTTCTACTTCCTGGTTTTCCAATTCAATGAATCATTTATGAAGAGTTACTTTCAAACATCGTTGAGCCTCAGAAAAGATTCTGATGATGTAGTTTATTACGTCTATATTAGGATTATATTTCCTGTTTTCAGAGCTGTTTTCGTGGTAAAAATAGGTCGATTTATACCTTTTTTTTTAGCCTTCAAAAAACAACATTTTATTCATGTCGGAAACAATTACTTGCGTTCACATGGTCCGTCGGATGTTGATTTTTTGAGTTCTTATTAGGTTTATTCCGAGTCAATTTAAAAAAAAACCACTGTAGTTGGGATTTTTTTTCATTTTAATCTGTTTTTTTTAGAGTTATAGACAAAAATGTTTGTTCATTTTAATGTAGCGACTGGAGCTCAATTGTCTTCGCCTTCGTCTTCATCCAAAAAAGTCACTTAAAAACATCCAAATACTGCTCGTCTGTAACGTCCATCTTGTATTGAAGCCTCGTCGAGAAGGAATTGTTGCGAAAATCTTAAACAAGTCGATATTTTAATCTTGTTTTTAGCGGACGCTGCTTAATCATCATGTAAACTGACACTTGCGTTTGTGTTTCAATGAGGAAAGGCTTAAAACTGAGAGACTGACACCTTCTGCTACAAACAAGCTTAAAAATATAGACTTTTAGGATTAAAAAATGTAAAAAATCAGAACATTTTCTCATGTCGAGGTTCAATACAAGACAGACGTTACAGACGAGCAGTATTTGGATGTTTTTAAGTGTCTTTTTGGACGAAGACAACTGAGCTCCAGTCGCTACATTAAAATGAACAAATATTTTTGTGTACGTCTCTAAAAAAGAAGAACTCCGAAGATCATCCCAACCCTTAGATCGACATGTGTGCGAGTAGAAACCGAGTGTTTTTTGTTTTTTTCCAGAAACTATCAATTGAATTCCTGGTGTATCCGAGTCTCGCCCGCGTTCAAGAGTCGACTCCAGCCTCGCGCGGTCGATTTCTGTCTCATTAGTTTTGGCGCCAACGTCTTCGGACGCGCTACGTTTACCGTGTTCAGTCGGGACTAATTAGTTGAGTTGTCAGCATCGGAATTTCCCTCAAAACAGACAAGCACCTGAAGGCAACAGACTTGTTGAACGAAACGTGAATGAAAAAGTGAAGAGCGAGTGAGCAAAAATGATTAAAAAAAAAGGTATATCACGTAGAAGAAGAAATGTAGTCACATGTTTTTGCTAGTGTAGCGTTAGCATGCTACACAGGTGAGTTTAGATTAACGTCTGTCATTAACATGTAAATGTCTCGTTCATTAACGAGTCTCTCGAGAGGGTGATTAAATCAAACGCATCTTCGCGACGCCAGTGAAAGACACAACCGTGGACCCCCGGCGTTCAGACGTCCTCTCCATACAAACGACTTCATCGGTTTGCAATCCTTCACTTCAACCCCCCGTCCTCCGCCCCCCCACCCCCCACGAAAATCTTTTCCTCGCTCCCGTCCCACTTTCCCCCTCCCTCGACTCAGGTCCTCCTGTCAGGACGGACGGGTACGAGTCCCCCCAGGGCCGCCTCGGCGAGAGACCGTGCATTTATATCAGCCTCGTCGAAGCTCGGAATATTCATGCCGTGGATCCAGCAGAGACCCCGGCGTCAAGACGGTGTCAGGACCGGCGTCAAGACCGGCTGAGAAACTGGCACAGAGTCACGTCGAGGAATCAGACAAAACAACCAGGATCTCCACGAAGTTAATTAACCATTTTTTCTGTCTCCGCCGGAGCCGAGGCCGTGTCCGGATCCTCCTTCCGAGTCGAGGGGATTCATTTATCTTCGCCTTCAATCTCCGGGGCCCAGTGTTGCCCGGGTCGGCGCCGGTGGCGGCGAAAAAAAAAGGAGTGGAAATTACCTCCCGACATTAGCTGCAATCTCGCCATCAGGGCGGGAGGATTTTATTTCCAGTTCGCTGTCGCTTTCGATGAGAAGAAAAAAAAATGGAGGAGGCGCGGCGTTAAAGTGCCTCTTCCAGAGAAGCAGAAAATGGGAGTTTCCATTAGTTGGGATGAGATGGACGCGCTAATGGCTGCGGCATTAAGAGGATGTTGTATTACTGTCATTTGAAGAGGTGGGAGAGAAGCTAGAGGAACCACACAAGTCCTTGGCGTTTGTCTTACTCTGAAATGTCGGGGAAGATTTCGAGTGACACTTTTGAACACAAACACCACTTACACAAACAAATAAAGCAAGGGCGCACAAAAAAATGACAAACGAATCACGCTTTAAAGCACAAACTAATCCATTATAATTGTGTAATAAAAACTCACACAAACACTTGAATTTGCTTCAAGAACGACAAGGCATGAGGTCAAACACAAAACCTCAAGGTCATAATGACACAAACCTATTGGGTAATCAGTGACAATCCGATTTACTGATTTGATGAACAATTTTAAACAAATTTCGTCATTATCTGTTTCTCCCTGATTTGAAAGTGTTTTTACAGGAATTCAGAGTATTCAAAATTATTCTTATGTACTAGTCTTTTGAAATAAATGGTTGCAGAATATCCTAAAGTGTTATATCAGTGGGTATATCAGTAACAATCTGTTTTTTTACACATTTTCTTCTGATAAGAAAAACAATCCTGCGGTTGTTTGGCTTTAAATATTTCA
This sequence comes from Callionymus lyra, assembly GCF_982586985.1. Taxonomy (NCBI): domain Eukaryota; kingdom Metazoa; phylum Chordata; class Actinopteri; order Syngnathiformes; family Callionymidae; genus Callionymus; species Callionymus lyra. Next base: position 18,238,384 of record NC_141833.1, read on the forward strand.
TTCTACTGTCATAAGAACTGTATCGTGTTTTAATTCATGTCCAGACACGGGTACAAGCACGAGCCCTTCAAAGTATGGCGTCGGTATTTAAGTTCAAAGATGAGAATGAGAATGATTTTTGTCGAAATACAACATATTTTTGGACATAGTTAGTGCAGTTAACCATCATTATCATCTACAGTATTTACACGAACCATATTCTTTTGTTCTCATCCTTGAAGTCCTTTTAGCAATCAGACGTTTTCTACTTGCAGATTGAACTGTGTACGTGGAGGAAACTCTAAAAACTCTAAAAATGTGTTTTCGGGCTAAGGTGGTGAAGCAAATTGCTAGTGTTTCCGCCCCCGGCTCCCACTTTAGTGCCACAGCATTTGCAAAAGAAGGTTGTTTGGTCCGTGTTCGACCTTTTAAAACCAAAGAACTTCCACGAACGTGGCTCCTTCTTGTTAGCTCCTCTGAGGCAACAACGTGAGCTTTCGCTAACAGTCGTTCTAGGCTCAAAACGTTCCTCTATAGACGCTGTGTTGTTGGTGTGCAGCAGTGAAATGGGTCCCCCCGACTGAAACACAAGTTGCCCCCCTGGGCGTTTTACCGGTTTTCGGTACAAACCGGTAAAACGCACAGGCCTAGGTCAACATGTAATAACAAACACAAAAATCTACTTATTTAAACTCAGATAACCCTCTAAAAAAACACAAAAATATACTTATTTTAACTCAGATAACCCTCTAAAAAAACACAAAAATATACTTATTTAAACTCAGATAACCCTCCCAAAAATATACTTTCACTTACACACACTTTCAAACAAAACATTACACAAGTACATTTAAAAAAACGCTTCAACACAAACAAAAAACAACAACAAAGAAAGAACCTTTAAGTCAAAAAACAAGTAGATGGACAACACAACAGAAGGATGGACAGATAGACAGTTGGAAGGACGGATAGAAAGATGAAAGGAAAAAACTGATGGACAAGTGGAAGGAAAAACAAATGATGAGATGGAAAAAAACAAAAAAAAAGGCTAAGATTCAATTCAAAAACTCAAAATAAGATACAGTTGCATACTAATAACACACAAGATAAACACAATAATACATGGGAAAACACAAAAACACGCTTGAACAAACATACAGTAATAAGAAGAAAATTCAAGACAAACAACAAAGACACACTTCAGTACACACACAAATGTTCAGTTTAAAGAACAGACCCACAAAGTACACAAACATCTGTGCGCCACACACACACACAAACATGCTGTGTGAGCACACAACACATGTCCAAAAATAGTCTCGCACACACGTGCACTTATGTAGGTCCAGGACTCCACTTTCCTCCCTCATCACCAGGCACGAGATAACAAGCTCCGAGCGACTCACAATAAAAAAACAACACAATAATTAAACATTTCTCCGTAACAACTGGAGGCGCTGGAGGGTCTCGGAGGGCGACAATAGACGCCGGACGTGAGTGAAGCTTCCGAGTTAAGTCTTCATTCTCAACGCGGCGTTAATGGAAGATTTTTTTTTTTTTCCCACGCAGCAGATTACACAACAATCCGTTCGCTTACAGTCGTATCGAGGGAGATTTATGTCGTATCGGTGGACTCTCGACAGGAAGTGGCGGCGGCGTGTCCTCGCGCTCCACGCTGGACTTTAATTAAATTGTTCCCTCAGGCATGATGGAGGAGGGAATCTAGTTTCAGGGATGACTGGAGGGGCACCGGAGGAGGCCCGGCTGCTGCGTGAGGCCCCGGCTCGCTGGGTGAGATGGGTTTTCGTGCTGAGAGAGCTGCTTTGGTGGTGATACCTCCAGGGTTCCCCCCTCTCCCCTCGCCCCGGACCCCCAGCGAGTACTTGAAGATGATTTATGGATCCATCTGTGAAACATGTCTCACTTAAACCAGTGGATCTTTGACTCAGATACTGCCACGAGAAAATAAATTCATCGAGAAGGAAAGAAAAAAATCAACTAGGGGTGTAAGAAGTTATTGATGCACTATTTTTCGACGCGGAAAACACACTTGTTACAATACTTTTTGGGTTTCAAATTAAAATATATCCTTAAAGTTCTTTATGTATTATATTTTAATACATTGTGTCTAAAATATACATATATATTTTTTTAAATGTACAATGAACAAGCATTTGTTCATTTTTATGTTTCAATTAAACTTCTGGCCACTAGATGGCAGCAGTCATTACATCCTCCGCAGCTAAAGGAAAAATGAAATCCGGCGAGATACCGGCGATGACTGAGGACGAGAGGATACAGTGACTCCAGCAGTTTTTAAAGCATATGTTTGGACATATTTTGGTTTGAAAACAAATGAAAGCAGTTACGACTTCATCAAGAGTCATGTGGTCTGTAAATACTACAACACCAGAGTCAAGTACTGGACAATACTACACATATATACTTGTTACTACACTATCATAATTCATCGTATCGTTGCCTCTGAATCATGATATGCATCATCAGATTCTTGACAATACACATTGTTAATAACAAGAGTAAAAAATATTCACCAAAAGGAAGAAAAAGCATTTTTATTAATTAGAAAGAATACAATCCAATGTGATCCTGGTGATGACTGAGGACGAGAGGATACAGTGACTCCAGCAGCTTTTAAAGCTGATGTTTGGACATATTTTGGTTTGAAAACAAATAAAAGCAGTTACAACTTCATCAAGAGACATGTGGTCCGTAAATTCAGCAACAGCAGAGTCAAGTACTCGACAATACTACGAATATAACCTTGATACTACAGTATCGCAATATATCAGAATATATCGTTTGGTTGTCCCTGTACCATGAAACACATTGTTAATTGCAAGAATAAAAAATATTCACCAAAAGGAAGAAAAAGCTTTTTTATTAATTAGAAACAATGAAATCCAACGAGACCCTGGTGATGACTGAGGACGAGAGGATACATTGGACTCCAGCAGCTTTTAAAGCGGATGTTTGGACATATTTTGGTTTGCAAACTATTGAAATCAGGTACAACTTCGTCAAGAGACATGTGGTCTGTAAATTCAGCAACACCAGAGTCAAGTACTCGACAATACTCCACATATATACTTGTTACTACAGTATCGCGATATATCAGAATATATCGTTTGGTTGTCCCTGTACCATGAAACACATCGTTAATTGCAAGAATAAAAAATATTCACCAAAAGGAAGAAAAAGCGTTTTTATTAATTAGAAAAAATGAAATCCAATGAGATCCTGGTGATGACTGAGGACAAGAGGATACAGTCGACTCCATGAGCTTTTAAAGCGGATGTTTGGACATATTTTGGTTTGAAAACAAATGAAAGCAGTTACGACTTCGTCAAGAGTCATGTGGTCTGTAAATTCTGACAACACCAGAGTTAAGTACTGGACAATACTACACATATATCCTTGTTACTACAGTATCGCAATATATCAGAATATATCGTTTGGTTGTCCCTGTACCATGAAACACATCGTTAATTGCAAGAATAAAAAATATTCACCAAAAGGAAGAAAAAGCGTGTTTATTAATTAGAAACAATGAAATCCAACGAGATCCTGGTGATGACTGAGGACAAGAGGATACAGTCGACTCCATGAGCTTTTAAAGCGGATGTTTGGACATATTTTGGTTTGAAAACAAATGAAAGCAGTTACGACTTCATCAAGAGTCATGTGGTCTGTAAATTCTGACAACACCAGAGTTAAGTACTGGACAATACTACACATATATCCTTGTTACTACAGTATCGCAATATATCAGAATATATCGTTTGGTTGTCCCTGTACCATGAAACACATCGTTAATTGCAAGAATAAAAAATATTCACCAAAAGGAAGAAAAAGCGTGTTTATTAATTAGAAACAATGAAATCCAACGAGATCCTGGTGATGACTGAGGACAAGAGGATACAGTCGACTCCATGAGCTTTTAAAGCGGATGTTTGGACATATTTTGGTTTGAAAACAAATGAAAGCAGTTACGACTTCATCAAGAGTCATGTGGTCTGTAAATTCTGACAACACCAGAGTTAAGTACTCGACAATACTACACATATATACTTGTTACTACACTATCGCAATATATCAGAATAAAAACAGCTTTTAAAGAGGATGTTTGGACATATTTTGGTTTCAAAACAAATTAAATCACTGAAGACTGACTGAGGACGAGAGGATACGGTGGACTCTAGCTGCTTTTAAAGCTAATGAAAGCAGTTACGACTTCATCAAGAGTCTTGTGGTCTGTAAATTCAGCAACACCAGAGTCAAGTACTCGACAATACTACGACTATATCCTACAGTATCACAATACGTGGTATCGTTGCCGCTGTATCGTGATACGTATCGTATCATCAGATTCTTTACAATATGTGATCTATTGCTTGTATGTTTGTCCATCCACATCATGTTATTATCGATCATAAATATACATATATATATGTATATATATTGCCTTCACTTCCTATCCTGTTGCTCGTCCACCCGTGAGGGGCGTCCAGCCCCCCGTCATACGTCACCAGCTCGGGGGTAATGAACAGGGTGAGTTGGATGTACTCTCTAATTATGGAAAGGACAAAAAGTCAGCGAGATCCTCTTGTCAAGGTCTGAGCGCAGCGACGCCCGCGGGAGCAGCTCCGGCTCGTAAATCGCAGGTGCACAGGAATTAGAGGGACCATAAAAAAAAGATCTGCCATCCCTGCGAGGACCGGAGACGACCAGCCGTGTAACGGCCTGCGTCGCCCGATAAGCAGGTGGCGAAGCCGCTCGTGCTTTTGCCGGGGCGTCGTAAAAAACGTCGATCACGTGACGCCGTCGCTCGTGTTTTCAATCCTCGTATATATATGTGACGTGTGGCCTTGATGCTAACGGAGCTAGCGACTCGCCGCGAAATATCGTTGACTTCCATAAACAATCCTTCTGGGAATAAAAGTCGACCGTCGATGGCGTCACTACAGTTGAAATATTAGCAGTGATCCCTAACATGCCAGAGGATGTGACCCTTAAAGTCAACAATTCGAAGCGACTCTAGGAACAGTACTCGTGAAAATGTTCCAAAGATTATCTCCAAAAGAGAGACTTCCCTCTCTCCAGAAAACTCAATTTCATAGAAGGAATATCAAGGTCACTGTGAGATAATCTGCCACATGTGGCCCTCAAGATGTCAGAGTAGAACATAGACATTATTTCCGACAGCTTACAATTTCATATTGTGTTTATTATTGTATTAACTCTAAATATATATATATATTTTTTTCCATTTCTGATTTTCTAGTTTTTACTTTTATGAAAATGTCTTGCCAATCGAAATTATTGACATCATATTTAGAGAAATAAGTTATTTTCCCATCAGTTTCTTTTACATAAAAGGTTTATAAAAGTATTTTGACATAGCCAGGTTTGTTTTATGCTGATATTTATTAATTTACTAATCTTACTTTTGTTTTTTCAAAGTTTTTCTGTCATATTTTAGCTCTTCGCTCCTCTCCTTTGGATTGACGGCCCCTCACAACGGTCACAGTATATGATGTGGCCCCAGAGGAAATTTAATTTCCCACCCCTGCCCTAAGGGCTCGACTCGACCCACTCAAGCATAGTAGGTCAGGCCAGATACTATTTTAGTACCTGCTCCGTCATGTTCCGAGCGAGCCAAGCCAGAACAAACAAGGTGATGTCGACCGAACACAAGCCAATTTAAAAACAAATACAGCGTAAGTCAGTCCGTAATGTAGGTCTGTGGAGGATTCCTCGACCTCGTTGTGTCTTCTGAAGTACATGTGTGTGGACATCAGTCTCTCTCTTTGGACTTCAGTCTCTTGTTGTGGACTCCAGTCTCTCTTTGTGGACTTCAGTCTCTTGTTGTGGACTTCAGTCTCTCGTTGTGGACTTCAGTCTCTTGTTGTGGACTTCAGTCTCTCTTTGTGGACTTCAGTCTCTCTTTGTGGACTTCAGTCTCTCGTTGTGGACTTCAGTCTCTCGTTGTGGACTTCAGTCTCTCGTTGTGGACTTCAGTTTCTCGTTGTGGACTTCAGTCTCTTCTTGTGGACTTCAGTCTCTTCTTGTGGACTTCAGTCTCTTCTTGTGGACTTCAGTCTCTCGTTGTGGACTTCAGTCTCTCGTTGTGGACTTCAGTCTCTCTTTGTGGACTTCAGTCTCTCTTTGTGGACTTCAGTTTCTCGTTGTGGACTTCAGTCTCTTCTTGTGGACTTCAGTCTCTTCTTGTGGACTTCAGTCTCTTCTTGTGGACTTCAGTCTCTCGTTGTGGACTTCAGTCTCTCTTTGTGGACTTCAGTCTCTCTTTTTGAACTTCAGTCTCTCTTTTTTGACTTTCGACTGCATTTACACTGATCTGATACCAAGGGGGAGCCAGAAAACAAATTACAAGAGACTGAAGTACACAACGAGAGATTGAAGTCCACAACGAGAGACTTAAGGCAACAACAAGAGACTGAAGTCCACAACGAGAAACTTAAGTCCACAACAAGAGACTGAAGTTCATTACGAGAGACTAAAGTCCAAAACTAGAGACCGAAGTCTACAACAAGAGACTGAAGTCCACAACAAGAGACTAAAGTCCACAACAAGAGACTGAAGTCCACAACGAGAGACTGAAGTCCACAACAAGAGACTAAAGTCTACAGCAAGAGACTGAAGTCCACAACGAGAGACTGAAGTCCACAACAAGAGACTAAAGTCTACAACAAGAGACTGAAGTCCACAACGAGAGACTGAAGTCCACAACGAGAGACTAAAGTCCACAACAAGAGACCGAAGTCCACAACGAGAGACCGAAGTCCACAACGAGAGACTGAAGTCCACAACAAGAGACTGAAGTCCACAACGAGAGACTGAAGTCCACAACAAGAGACTAAAGTCTACAACAAGAGACTGAAGTCCACAACGAGAGACTGAAGGCCACAACAAGAGACTGAAGTCCACAACGAGAGACTGAAGTCCACAACAAGAGACTAAAGTCTACAGCAAGAGACTGAAGTCCACAACGAGAGACTGAAGTCCACAACAAGAGACTAAAGTCTACAACAAGAGACTGAAGTCCACAACGAGAGACTGAAGTCCACAACGAGAGACTAAAGTCCACAACAAGAGACCGAAGTCCACAACGAGAGACCGAAGTCCACAACGAGAGACTGAAGTCCACAACAAGAGACTGAAGTCCACAACGAGAGACTGAAGTCCACAACAAGAGACTAAAGTCTACAACAAGAGACTGAAGTCCACAACGAGAGACTGAAGGCCACAACAAGAGACCGAAGTCCACAACGAGAGACCGAAGTACACAACGAGAGACTGAAGTCCACAACAAGAGACTGAAGTCCACAACGAGAGACTGAAGTCCACAACAAGAGACTAAAGTCTACAACAAGAGACTGAAGTCCACAACGAGAGACTGAAGGCCACAAAAAGAGACTAAAGTCTACAACAAGAGACTGAAGTCCACAACGAGAGACTGAAGTCCACAACAAGAGACTAAAGTCTATAACAAGAGACTGAAGTCCACAACGAGAGACTGAAGTCCACAACGAGAGATTAAAGTCCACAACAAGAGACCGAAGTCCACAACGAGAGACCGAAGTCCACAACGAGACTGAAGTCCACAACGAGAGACTGAAGTCCACAACGAGAGACCGAAGTCCACAACGAGAGACTGAAGTCCACAACGAGAGACTGAAGTCAACAACAAGAGACTCAAGTCCACAACAAAAGCCTGAAGTCAAGAACGTATCAATCTTGCGTATCACTGCTGTAAATCCAAACAGACTGACAGAATATCACTTCCTGGCTTAATAGCTGTACAAGATTCAGTTTGAGTCCCTCACGAATGCCATCGCCAGAGCGACCGTAAGTCTAACCAGAATTACTTTAGCAGCGATTTTCCTTCCTCGTCTTTCAGCGACTCATGCAATATGCATGAAGGTAACTCAGGTGGTATTTCTCCGTCCCATAATAACCCTTCAAGTACACAATACTCATCTGTGTGGGTGATTATATCTTCTTTATGTCTTCTCCTAAATAACGCTGTTTACATGGTTCTGAGCTCATGTCCTCTGTGGGATGAGTCAGCAGCTCGTCTCTGCGCCGCCGCCGAGGGACTCACAATAAAAGTTTACCATTAAAAAGAAATGGTTTCCATGTCGACGGTTTGTTTCCCAATGAACCTTCGTCTCACTTTAGAGCTCGTTCCCCCCCCTGCGAGATAACACAAACATACAAATCAGGTTATGTTTGCTTTTAAAGCTCTCGAGAGTTCAACTAAGGAGATCAGGAGTCGGATTTATCACCGAGATTTTCCCTCCAGGAGAGAAATGTCCGATCGATATGGACCCACAACATTTGTTTACGAGATGAATGCCAAAGTCTGTTCATGGACCTCGACCAACGCGGGAGAAAAATGTAACACAACATGCTATTTAACAAAAGTGGTCGAGTCACAGTTGTTTTGAGGAACTTTTACCATTTGTTTCTTAAGTTCTACTAACTTCTTAAGTGACTCTTTGTGTTACTTTTGTGTCTTTTACTGTTTTTTTTATTGTGCGATAGTCTTATGACAACTTATTTAGTTGTTCATCAGGTTTACTTCGGCGACAACTTTAGTCTGTTGTCGAATCTTTATCTAATTGTGTTAGTGTCTTTTGTCTCAGTGTTTAGTCTTTCGTTGTAGACTTCAGTCTCTCGTTGTGGTCTTTAGTTTCTTGTTGTGGACTTTAGTCTCTCGTTGTGGTCTTTAGTCTATTGTTGTGGACTTTAGTCTCTCGTTGTGGTCTTTAGCCTCTTGTTGTGGACTTTAGTCTCTCTTTTTGGACTTCAGTCTCTCGTTGTGGACTTCAGTCTATCGTTGTGGACTTCAGTCTATCGTTGTGGACTTCAGCCTCTCTTTGTGGACTTCAGTTTTTCGTGGAGGACTTCAGTCTCTCTTTTTGGACTTCAGTCTCTCCTTGTGGACTTCAGTCTCTCATTGTGGACTTCAGTCTCTCGTTGTGGACTTCAATCTATCGTTGTGGACTTCAGTCTCTGTTTGTGGACTTCAGTCTCTCGTTGTGGACTTCAGTCTCTCGTTGTGGACTTCAGTCTCTCCTTGTAGACTTCAGTCTCTTGTTGAGGACTTTAGTCTCTCTTTGTGGACTTCAGTCTCTCTTTGTGGACTTCAGTCTCTCGTTGTGGACTTCAGTCTCTCATTGTGGACTTTAGTCTCTCGTTGTGGGCTTCAGTCTCTTGTTGTAGACTTCAGTCTCTTGTTGTGGACTTCAGTCTCTCATAGTGGATTTCAGTCTCTTGTTGTAGACTTTAGTCTCTCGTTGTGAGCTTTAATCTTTTGTTGTGGACTTTAGTCTCTCATTGTGGACTTTAGTCTCTCATAGTGGATTTCAGTCTCTTGTTGTAGACTTCAGTCTCTTGTTGTAGACTTCAGTCTCTCTTTGTGGACTTCAGTCTCTCTTTGTGGACTTCAGTCTCTCGTTGTGGACTTCAGTCTCTCATTGTGGACTTTAGTCTCTCGTTGTGGGCTTCAGTCTCTCTTTGTGGACTTCAGTCTCTCATTGTGGACTTTAGTCTCTCGTTGTGGACTTCAATCTATCGTTGTGGACTTCAGTCTCTGTTTGTGGACTTCAGTCTCTCGTTGTGGACTTCAGTCTCTCGTTGTGGACTTCAGTCTCTCCTTGTAGACTTCAGTCTCTTGTTGAGGACTTTAGTCTCTCTTTGTGGACTTCAGTCTCTCTTTGTGGACTTCAGTCTCTCGTTGTGGACTTCAGTCTCTCATTGTGGACTTTAGTCTCTCGTTGTGGGCTTCAGTCTCTTGTTGTAGACTTCAGTCTCTCGTTGTGGACTTCAGTCTCTCATAGTGGATTTCAGTCTCTTGTTGTAGACTTTAGTCTCTCGTTGTGAGCTTTAATCTTTTGTTGTGGACTTTAGTCTCTCATTGTGGACTTTAGTCTCTCATAGTGGATTTCAGTCTCTTGTTGTAGACTTCAGTCTCTTGTTGTAGACTTCAGTCTCTCTTTGTGGACTTCAGTCTCTCTTTGTGGACTTCAGTCTCTCGTTGTGGACTTCAGTCTCTCATTGTGGACTTTAGTCTCTCGTTGTGGGCTTCAGTCTCTTGTTGTAGACTTCAGTCTCTCGTTGTGGACTTCAGTCTCTCATAGTGGATTTCAGTCTCTTGTTGTAGACTTCAGTCTCTTGTTGTAGACTTCAGTCTCTCATAGTGGATTTCAGTCTCTTGTTGTAGACTTTAGTCTCTCGTTGTGAGCTATAATCTTTTGTTGTGGACTTTAGTCTCTTGTTGTAGACTTTAGTCCCTCATAGTGGATTTATCATAGACTTAAACCATCATGGAATTGTTTCGACTCAAATATATTTCAACAGTTTCGTGATCTTGTAAAGCTTTTAAAAAATGTGTCGTTAATATTGAAGAATTTCCTTCTCATACATGGTTCAAAGAAAACCTAAAGAATCAAACGAACAATGGACACAATCTTCCAGTAACTTCTTATTCCTCAAGTCACTTGACCTGAGACCAACTCTCAGTGTTTCGTGACCTCCTTCCTAAACATGAACTGCATGGATTCAGCAAACATCTCAGGTACGTTCCACAAGAATCATGATGTTTTCCTCTGACTTTTGACTCCACTCGTGACTTGAATGAAAACACTCCCGACTCTCTCTGCGGCGAGACGTAAAAACATCCTGTCAGGATCTTGTGTTTCCGTCTGGCCATGTGTGCGATCGCTCACGTCGGCGTGGATTATTGCTACCAGGAAGTCTGGTGTGGAAGAGAGTTTCCATAAGCAGATTACACACAATCTCACTGGTAATGTGGGTGAAGCACAAAGCACTCCAGACTCATAATCTTCTGTCGTGAGAGGTTCAGCGTCTATTGTGATGTCGAACAAACGCTACTCATCGCTCCACATGTTCCCTCGCAGCAGTACTAGAGACGCTCTGACAATGATATAGTTTGAGACGTAAATATGTTTATCTAAAAACAAACTAAATAAAATAAAATAACAGCAGAAGTTGCTGGAGAAAGGTGTTTCGTTTCTTCTCTTTTATCTTTTATTTCTGATAAAATTCGTAACTTGTGGCAGATTCGTTTCACGTTGTTACGTATCGTAATTTAACACGGATGTGTTGTCATTTACAGCAATGTTTCCTTGAGGTGTTGCTATGCTTCTTCGCTAAGCTATGCTGCTATGCTTTTGTGCTATGCCGTGCTTCGTCGCACAACTTCTCTATTGTGTGTCACTATGCTATGTTGCCATGCTACGTCACACCGCTATGTTGCTATGATTCGTTGCTATGATTTGTTACTTTGTTTCTATTCTTCATCACAACGCTTGGTTACTGGGATTCTTCACTGTGTTGCTATATCTGATTGCAAGGCTATCTTACTAGGATTGGTCATTACTCCGTGTTGCTATGCTTCATCACTACGCTATCTTGTTATGCTTCGTCGCTACGCTACGTTGCTATGCTTCGTCGCTACATTATGTTGCTATGCTTCATCACCGCATTATGTTGCTATGCTTCATCGCTATGCTATGCTGCTATGCTTCGTCGCTACGCTGTGTTGCTATGCTTCGTCGCTATGCTATGTTGCTATATTTCATTGCTACACTATTTTGCTATGCTTCGTCATTACGCTATGTCGCTATGTTTCGTCGCTTCACAGTGTTGCTATATTTCATTTCTACTCTATCTTCCTATGCTTCAGTGCTAAGATGTGTTGCTATGCTTCGTCACTTCACAGTGTTGCAATATTTTATCGTTACGCTATATTCCTATGCTTCAGCGCTATGCTGTGTTGCCATGTTACATCTCTACACTATGTTGCTATGCTTTATCGCTATGCTATTTTGTTATGTTTGTCGCTAAGCTGTGTTGCTTTATTTCATTGCTACGCTATGTTACTAAGCTTTGTCCCAACGCTGTGTTGCTATATTTCATTGCTATGCTTCGTTGCTATGCTTCCTTGCTATGGTGTGTTGCTACGCTTCGTCGCTACGCTGTGTCGCTACGCTGTGTCGCTACGCTTCGTCGCTACACTGTGTTGCTATATTTCATTGCTATGCTATGTTGCTAAGCTTCGTCGCTACACTGTGTTGCTATATTTCATTGCTACGCTATGTTTCTAAGCTTTGTCGCTACACTGTGTTGCTAAACAATTTAATAAAGTTGCTAAACAGATTAATAAAGTTCTATCTACCTATATTTCATTGGTACGCTATGTTGCTATGCTTCATCCCTACACTATATGCCACAAACATTTTGTCAGTTGTTTCAAAATATTTCCATTAGTTTTTCCCAGAGGATAAGAAAGTTGTCTCACAGACCAATGTTGATTTACGACGTAACTTGTTGTAGAACTTAAGACGAAGCTCTGGCAGAAAGACAAAGGCAATGTCAAAAGTGAAAGATTCACTCCGATCCTGTCTTGCTCAAGGGCTAATAAATGCCGAAGTAAGAATAGTAGGAGCCAAAAAAAGTTTCACTCCTGATCCTTCCCTGAACTTTCCAAATCATTAGAAATAGAATTCACGAGAGAACAAAAGGAGCTTTCATCCGGAGAAGAGCTGAGACAAGAAGGCACAACGTATTATATTCATGTCTTTGTGAAGATTATTTTTCATTTGTAGTTTTTAAACGTTTAAAATCCTGAACTTGTGACTTTAGAAGCGCCATCTGGTCACACACAGCAGGTGCTCCATTTGAACAAAGTCGCTAGTTTTTCCATGTTTTCAAAAACGCTCAAAACACGCCATAGATAAGTGACATTGTTAGTTAAAAAAAACGAAAACACTCAACATACCTGCGATTTAAAGTCGAATTACGTCCGTTTTCCTCGATTTTCTACATTTCCTCAATGTTGCCGTTAGCTAGCTTGTGCACGGTGATAGCTAAAGCAATCACATGACCGTCATAAATGGATTCTATTGGCTGGACACCAGTCAGGCCACCAGACAAGGAAGGAAATCTCAGTGTTTGATTGGTCAATCATCAGTCTAAGTTCCATGAATGTTTTTCTTTAAAATCTGTGTTTAATATATTATTTCCGGGAAGTTTATTACGCCACCCTTTAAATCCTTCCATTCTTTCTCTGTATTTTATACTTTTAAAACATCTGTGCACTTTAATCTACGCCATGCATTCATCTTAATTATTATTATTTTTTTAATCAAAGTATTTTTTTTTGACAAAAATAATCGTGCACATACAAGTCAGTTTTATCAGATACAGCTTTGCTGGTGAATAAAAGTATAGACAACGACAGACAATCTATGTACGACCTTGAACATGAGAGTCAATGACGAGCACAAAAGTTTTTTTATTTACAAGCATCAAAATGGTCGTCATTATTCTCTGTGGGTTTATCCTTTCAGACATCAACAAAAAAATCCTTTGGTATAAATACTGTTAAAGGTTGAAAAATATAGAGGAATTCGGGAACAATATTTAAATCAATTAATAGTTTTTTAATACATAGTCTTTTAAATTCAATATAAAATAAATGTTGGTGACACCAGACGATACCAAAAGAGCTACTTGATCATGTGATCATTATTGCATCGTATGATTGGCTGAAAGTTGGATCCAGTAGCTCGGTACTCTGTTGGTAATGTCTGGTGTCACTAATATACCAACATTTATATATTGAATTTGAAAAGGCTACAAATGAAAAATTATGCTATTTACATTTTTTATTGTGTAATCATTGGAATTACAACATTGATTTCTATGTGTTCGTTTTAATTTCGATTTTTTTTTTTGATTCAATTGTATTTTATCAACCTTTCAATATTACTTTTTTATTATTGGATTTATAAACAATATATTAAAATGATTCAATTCAATTATTCAAATGGTTAAAAGTTTCACATTTTAAATGAAACATTCAATATTCCGATGCCACTGATTAACTTCCATATACTAATGGCTTCTTTTAAAAATCCGTGTCAAAAATATTTTGATTGAGATTGAGTTAATTCTTCTGATCAGAGAAATGAAAAAAGGGAGACGAGTGTGTGATTGAATAATTTTAGAACGTTTTGTCAACGTATGTCGAATCTTAAATTGTCATTTCTGCAGTAGTACGCATACATTAAATATAAATATGTATTAATGCATCGTCATGTTGTTAATCCAAAATCCAAAGATGATCCTTTTTGATAATTGTGTTAAATAAAAAACATTTGCGATCATGTTCGATTTAATGAGAATGAAATTTCTCTTTCAAATCTTACAAAAGGTATAATCTCTTCGTGCGTTCTTCTTTTTATATATTATTTTATGACTTTTTCAAATATTTATTAATATTGTTTCAGACAGATTTGTTTTAAATATACTTTTGCTTTTTGTTCCATAAAAGCATTAAAGTCCCAATTTCTTCTGCTGTTTTTTATTTTAAATCCACAGTTATATACATGTTATATATAGGTATTTATTGTTTAAATTGTATTTTATTCTTGCAAAAAATGATCAGTGTTATTATTTTTCTCTGTTTTTTTACATTTATTATTGGTTTCTGTTCATTTATTTTGAAATTATAATGACGTCACCGCTTGCTATCATATTTTAAACATCATTTCCCACAGTATAAATCATCATATTTTAATAAATGTATTTATAAATAATACATTTTATTTCCTCTGATTCTCCTCCTCCTCTCTGGACGCGGCGGGCGTTAGGACCCGGCGGACGCGAGAGTCCTCCTCTGCTCCGCTATGAGTGGAGGCAGATCTCGGTTCTGGTTCTCAGTCTCAAGGCTGGAGCTCAGATGAGAGGATCTTAAAGTGGACCTGCCGGTGCCGGGACCGGACCATGACTGGAGCTGGACCCCCGGAGCGATAAGACATCGCGACGCAAGATGAAGACACCGATGGTACGAGATCTTTTCTTTTTCTCTGAGATGATGCATCAAGTGAAGATGAAGCAGGATTTTTAAAAAGTGATTTTGTGGTGGATTGTGATGAAACAATAGAAGACTCAGGTGCTGTGATCTTATAATATTAATAATAAATAAATAAATAAATCACATTAACTTATATCAAAGTGTCACTTAATTTCAATGGCTCTTCTCAGTCACCGGTCCCTGAACGCATCACTTACGCGATTTATCTTATATCGATTTCACTTTAAAGTTAATTAATGTAAGTTTTTTATTAATATATAGTAATTAATTATTGTTAATATAAACCCCTCAGTGGATTGTGGTGCTCGTATACCTTTATTATAATACAAAAAAAAGCTATATATTTGTAAAGATTCCCTTTAAAAAGATCAAATACTTGACATTAATAACGCTTAAATATACTTCGCTTTAAAAACAGTTGACGAAAATACACTAATAAAAATGACTTTGTAGTACAATTTGTTATATGAATTATTTCATGTTCTTTAGCTATTCTTTAAATTACACAAATAACACGTGTTATGATAATATGTGACATTTTAAGTATTATAAATACTCATCAAATACATGAAATAAGTAAACATTGTTTTTTTTAAGTAAACATTTCTGAAATATTTAATCTAGTAACGCATGTTAAAAGGTGTTTAATACTATTTATGCAAACGTGTGTTTGAGGTGTATTTATTGACAATTTCAAATTAAAAAAGACATTGATTGATTTATTATGTTTAGAGTAATTGCCCTAAACCTCCGCGAAGCATCTAAAATAACATTAAATTAAAGTCAAGTGAAGCATTAACAGATTTAAAAAGTCAAAGTAATGTCTTGGCTTTCGAGGTTTTGATTGAATATATTTGTTTTTGAAAGCTCTTAACAAACCTAAAGAGCCTTGAGTGCAACAATTTAAACGACATAAAAAGAGTTAAAAACAATGTTATTTCTTGACAGATGTCCTCGCTCCTCCGTCACCCAATTGTTCTGGCTGTTACAAAGACCCTGTTTCGTTAAGGGACATCATTTATAGCTGCTCTGAAGCACAAATATTTACTCGCATGGAGTCTGATTCTCGTTAAGAAGGATTGATGGATAGAATAAAGTGTTATTTTAGTGTCAAGGACGTTGAAAGCTGTATACGTTCAATTGAACAACCTGTGACGCGTAAAAGACCTAAAAGACTGGAGTGAAAAGTGAAGAAAAAAATCCTCAGAACATAAAACATTAATAGTCCGTACATGTCTTTAGAATTCATGCAATTATTGTGCACTTAAAATGTCTTCTTTTTAAAAATGGTAATATAATTATTGCAAGATTTTTTTCCACCGTATCTATATTTAAAAGCCTTGTATGAGTTTTCTTTATTTTAATTTATTATTTGGCTTTTAAATAATATTGTATTCTTATTGTAGTTCTTCAATGGTTTTTATTTCTATTAACCTTTAATAAAATAATAACATTTACAATTAACTATTAACGTAAATTTTCTCATTGTTTGTTCAATGTTGTGTTGCAACTAAACTTTTGGCCACTAGGTCGCAATATTTTTCAACGATATTGTTTCTATATTCAACAGCACTGTATTCTTTTAAATCCTATTTTATTCTTGTTATACTTTTTTTGTTTTATGTTTCAATAAAATGTGTATAAACCAATATTATTCAATATTTTATTAACAATTAACATACAAATACACACTCCGTTTGTACATATTTGTGTTGCAATTAAACTTCCAGCCGCTAGATGGCAGCATTCATTAGGTCCTTGGCCGCTAAAAAAAACAATGACGCTGAGGACGAGAGGATACAGTCAAAATCAATAAAATAAAATAAAATAATAAAATAATCTTATTTACAATTAACAAAAAATATATTAAAATTCTATCCACTAGATGGCAGCATTCATTACGTCCTTGGCAGCAAAAAAAACAAACAATGACACTGAGGACGAGAGGATACAGTCGAAATCAAATCAATAAAATAAAACAATTGGATATACTTATCTACAATTAACAAAAATATATTAAAATTCTGTCCGCTAGATGGCAGCATTCATTAGGTCCTTGGCAGCAAAAAAAACAATGACGCTGAGGACGAGAGGATACAGTCAAAATAAAATCAATAAAATAGTTAGATATACTTATCTACAATTAACAAATATATATTAAAATTCTGTCCGCTAGATGGCAGCATTCATTAGGTCCTTGGCAGCAAAAAAAACAATGACGCTGAGGACGAGAGGATACAGTCAAAATAAAATCAATAAAATAAAATAATTAGATATACTTATCTACAATTAACAAATATATATTAAAAATCTGTATGCTAGATGGCAGCAGTCATTGCGTCCACAACAGCTAAAGGGTTGAAATCCCGCGAGATCCTGTTGATGACTGAGGATGAGAGGATACAGTGACTCCAGGAGCTTTTAAAGCTGATGTTTGGACATATTTTGGTTTAAAAACAAATAAAAGCAGTTACGACTTCCTCAAGAGTCATGTGGTCTGTGAATTCTACAACACCAGAGTCAAGTACTCGACAATACTACAAATATATACTTGTTCCTGCAGTATCAGAACACCAGGGTCAAGTACTCAACAATACTGCAAATATATACTTGTCACTACAGCCTCACTATATATCTGTCTTGTTGTGCCTGTATCGGCAGAAATCTTGCCAAAACACACAAAAATAAAAGTCATATTTTAAAGATAATAATGCAAATTCTATAAATCTCCATTATCAAAATAAACCTGTAGCTGTAATTTCAAATTTAGTTCACTTTGTTTGAACGTTACGTGTCGATAACGATGATTTATTACCTGCTCACGATTGATTTAAAAAGTTTGTAACAGACCCTCGTACCTCTCCAATCCGCCATCTTTAATTTCCCACTCGAACTTCGTCACGTGACGGTGGTTCCCCGAAGCTTCCGGGGCGCGACCTCCGACCTCCGACCTCCTCCTTCCTCATGGTCTCATCAACGTCCGCTTGTGTTCCCGTCGACAGCGTCACGGCGTGGCGGTGCTGCTGGTGCTCCTGCTGTGCGCCAGCCTCTTCCTCGTCTACACCAACGGCAACTTCGGCGGCGGCGTCGCCCGGGACGCCAACGACACGCGGCGCCAGCAGAAGCTAATCCGGCCCCCCGTCCCAGTCCTCCGGGGATACAGCGGCATCATCGACCATAAGGTGAGCAGATGTGCGCGAGGACGTGCGGGCGACTAATGCGCCTGCTAAGTACGAGAGCCTTCTGAAGGTGAATCCGGGGTTTTATTCGCAGCTATTAAAAACTCATTTCTACACACACACACACACACACACACCGACACACACACACACGTCTAATGACCAGCAAGTGCGTCCTCGTGAGCACGCCAAATCTCCCCCCTCTGTCATCCATCACAATTTTCCCCGGCGCCGCCGTGCGCTCAATACTCTGCTGCCACTGCTGATCACGGCTCGGGCGTCAAGTGAAACCCGGGTTCCTTCGCTTGAATCAGGATCCCCGTGAGATTCCCGCGCCAGGTGACCGGTGATGATGGGGTGGCGGCGGCGAGGGGGGGGTGGCGGGGGTCGACACTTTACAAGGCCCGGACGATCAATGCGAGTACTGGAGAGCGAGTAAAGCGCGACTAATCACGGCGTAAAGATTTTTTCGTGGGAAGCCTCTTTCTGTGTGTGTGTGTGTGTGTGTGTGTGTGTGTGTGTGTGTGTCTGCAATTGAGTTGATGGGCTGTTTGTGTAGCGATGCGCACCGTTGACCCGCCTGACGGATGGATCGCACGCTCCGATCATTCGCTTTGACGTGCCGCCGACGGATTCCCTGGGAGCGGAGAAAAAAAAAATGGCAGCTAGAGATGTAGCTCAGCTGGAGACTTTTACCTTTACTTTTAAAAGCGTTTCACTACCTGCAGGAGCGACGTTTGTGTAACGCCTTCCGATCGATGCGTGGTCGTGTTGGTGTCGAGAGAGAGGTCAGAGGTCAGGCCGCACGTCTCACGGTCGTGAGGAGGGGAAAAAAAAACGTCTTCTCCGGACTCGTAATCACTTTATTTTTTCTTCAGAAGTGACTTGCAATTACCGGACTCGCCACTAGGGGTGTGAGAAGATATGGATACACTGATATATCGTAATATTTTTCAGCACTGAATATATTTCTTTTGGAGGAGGCTTTTAAATCATATTTTATTTGTATTATAGTTTTTTTTGCTTTATATTTCAATAAAGTGTGTACAGAATAAAATGATTCAGTATTTTATTTACAATTTAACATACAAATATTCCCAGCGTTTGTTCATATTTGTGTTGCGTTTTAATTCCCCTCCACTAGATGGAAGCATTTGTTGGATTTTCCGAAATCTAAAGGAACAGTGAATGACTGAGGACGAGAGGATACAGTCGACTCCAGCATCTTTTAAAGCTGATGTTTGGACATATTTTGGTTTGAAAACAAATGAAAGTAGTTACGACTTCGTCAAGAGTCATGTGGTCTGTAAATACTACAACACCAGAGTCAAGTATTGAATAATAGTACACATGTATACCTCTTACTACAGTATCACAGTATATCGTATTGTTGACTGTTTATCGTATCTCCATATTCTTGCCAATAAACACCCATAAACCTCTCAGGAAACGACTGTAAAAAAAAAGGCTCTCAAACATGGACCAGGTTCACCTGCATCAATAGTAATACTGGCTTCTCAGTGCAATAACTCTTGAACGATCAGTGGGAGTCAAAAGAATTCAAAGTTTTCTAAAAGCAGGGGAACCAGAGCTTTCATACGGATGGTCAAACTGTGCAGTTGCAGTGATGAGTTTCCTGAGAGGGTGTGAGACGTGAGTTTGGTTGTTCAGTCGAATGGATTTAAAGTGGAGTGGAGTGGAAGTTGGTTGTTACTTATGAGCATATTAGCATCAGTGCTACATGTAGCGTAAATGTTGAAGCTTGTCATTACATTTAGTTTGTTTAGATATGTCCGACTAAATAGGGGAAGTTTACTTACGTTTTTTAAATAAACATTTTTGTGAGTATGCTTTTAGCACTTTTTTTCTTTTTGCATTTGTTCTTTTTGTGAAGATTTTACGTGTAAAATATAGTTACTGAAAACATCTGAAAATATATAAATTCTTCATGTTTTTAACATTTTTATTTTATGGTATATTTGAATAAAATATATGTAAAATTCAATAATACAATATTTTTGCTTTTATTCTTTATCTTTTCTAACCATAAAAAAGGACATTGTTGTCTTCATTTCTTTTGGCTTAATGGTCTTTAAAAATGTATTTTATGGCTATAAAAGAAATTAAATCACCTGATCCAAGTAATGAGCAACAAAAAAGTGTTTCTCCTTCACAGTGCGTCTCAACACAAACGCACAAAGATGACGACAAGTCAACGCAGGATCTACAGAAGCTCAATTCTAACCACCTTTAAAAACTAGTCCAAACCGAATATTTACGGTTTCACTTTGGACAGGATTTATTCGGATGAGTGATGCCTCCGCCGTCCCACGCCGGCCCCTGCGTTACTTCCTCACAAGATTAAGTGACTCTTCAGAGCCGCCGGTGATTCATTTAGCAAAAGTTAATTTACAAAGCGCTCGAGCTTCCCCGACACTTTGGGACAATATGTCCGCTCGCAAATCTCCCAGATTTGTGTCTCGTCGGCGCCCAGACGACCTCTTTCTCCTCCAAAAAAGCAGCTTATGAAATTACTCGGATGCTAATTCCAGTCGTGAATTACCGGGAAAAAGTGTTTGTCCGGAGACCGTCGGAGGTGGAGAGACAACCCCGCCTTCCTTCAGGAGCCCCCGAAACCAGACACCTGGAGAATTATTACAGGAAAATTTTTATAAGCAAAAAGCCACAATCATAAGGTCATCTAGATAGGTTAGGTTAGGTAGCTTGAAAAGCTGCTGGAGTCACTGTATCCTCTTGTCCTCAGTCGTAACTGCTTACATTTGTTTTCAAATCAAAATATGTCCAAACATCAGCTTTAAAAGCTGCTGGAGTCACTGTATCCTCTTGTCCTCAGTCGTAAATGCTTTAATTTGTTTTCAAATCAAAATATGTCCAAATATCAGCTTTAAAAGCTGCTGGAGTCACTGTATCCTCTTGTCCTCAGTCGTAAATGCTTTAATTTGTTTTCAAATCAAAATATGTCCAAATATCAGCTTTAAAAGCTGCTGGAGTCACTGTATCCTCTTGTCCTCAGTCGTAACTGCTTTCATTTGTTTTCAAATCAAAATATGTCCAAACATCAGCTTTAAAAGCTGCTGGACTCACTGTATCCTCTTGTCCTCAGTCGTAAATGCTTTAATTAGTTTTCAAATCAAAAAATGTCCAAATATCAGCTTTAAAAGCTGCTGGAGTCACTGTATCCTCTTGTCCTCAGTCGTAAATGCTTTAATTTGTTTTCAAATCAAAATATGTCCAAATATCAGCTTTAAAAGCTGCTGGAGTCACTGTATCCTCTTGTCCTCAGTCGTAACTGCTTTCATTTGTTTTCAAATCAAAATATGTCCAAACATCAGCTTTAAAAGCTGCTGGACTCACTGTATCCTCTCGTCCTCAGTCATATTGATCCCTCAGGAGGTCTCCTTCGGGAAATTGCTTTTGTTCCAATTAGACCCAGCAATACAGCAATTATTCATAAAAATCAAAATAAAATATTAACAAAGAGAAAGAACAAGATGATACCATCTAAGTCTAAGTCTAAAGAGCATAGATCAATAAAAAAACAACAAAGACAAAGGATACAAAGACTAACATAGAATGGAGGAGGCCAACACTTGTGTTCATTAACCACATGTATTTTATAATGTGACCACTAGATGGTGACAAAGAGCATCCGATTTCACCAGAAACCGATGTAGCCGATGAAGCTCAAATCACAGCTGCCATCACTTGGGTTTAAAATTCCAATCCTACCTCACACGACCCCGGCACGAGACTGGCAGCGTCTGACGGAACAACAAACCAAAGTGAAACTCCCAGTCGACGAGTGTGTGCACGTGGGCGGACGGGAGTCGTGCATGTGTGCAGTCGCTGTCGCAGCCACCGCTGTGATGAATGTGCCCGAGCGCCCCTGACAGGATGACACTTCCACCTGCGGTGACGGGAAAAAGCTTCTTTTGATTGCGCCACGATATTCCCGCAGATGGATGAGCTCGGTTCGGCCGGAGTCGTGTCGAGGATGACACCGTGTACTTTTGAAGCGAGACGGAAGAGAAAGGAAAAGCTTCCGACGGCCGATCAATAAACACGGGGGCGTCAAAGTTCACAAGATCCTACGTTTGAAAAGACTCAAACAAGACAAGAAAGAAAATATGATATGTAGCGTATTTCTTCTGACTATATGATCAAACTTTCTTAAGAATCGACATTTATAGACCGGTGCACCTTTATGTACTTCAACGCATGTTTTTCTGTTAGTAGTACTCCTTGAGGGTCCTAGTTATTACTTGGCAAGACTCCATTGTACTATTTCACGAGGCTCTGTAGAATGAATCCTCTAAAGGTCAATAGTATTACTTCGACAAGATCCGCAGAATTAATCCTCAACGCTCTGGATTATTATTACACGAGGATCCGCAGAATTACTCCGCCAAGCTCCTTAGAATAACTCTGTGAGGCCCTGTAGTACTACTGCTCAAGGCCCCATAGTATTACCGCTTAAGGCACTGTAGTATTACTTGGCGAGACTCTCTATTATTACTCAGTGAGGCTTAATAGTATTACTCTTCGTGGCTCTTACTCCTCAATGCTCTGTAGTGTTACTCCTCGAGGCTCTGCAGTATTACTCCTCGAGGCTCCATAGTATTACTCCTCGAGGCTCCATAATATTACTCTTTAAAGGTTCCGTAGTGTTACTCCTCGAGGCTTCGCAGTATTACTCTTCGAGGCTCCGTAATATTTCTCTTTGAGGCTCCGTAATGTTACTCCTCGAGGCTCCGCAGTATTACTCCTCAAGGCTCCATAATATTACTCTTTAAGGCTCCGTAGTGTTACTCCTCGAGGCTCCATAGTATTACTCCTCGAGGCTCCATAATATTACTCTTTAAAGGTTCCGTAGTGTTACTCCTCGAGGCTTCGCAGTATTACTCTTCGAGGCTCCGTAATATTTCTCTTTGAGGCTCCGTAATGTTACTCCTCGAGGCTCCGCAGTATTACTCCTCAAGGCTCCATAATATTACTCTTTAAGGCTCCGTAGTGTTACTCCTCGAGGCTCCGTAGTATTACTCCTCGAGGCTCCGTAGTATTACTCCTCGAGGCTCCGTAGTATGAATCCTCGACGCTCAGTAGTATGACTCCTCGAGGCTCCGTAGTATTACTCCTCGAGGCTCCGTAGTATGACTCCTCGAGGCTCCGTAGTATGACTCCTCGAGGCTCCGTAGTATGACTCCTCGACGCTCAGTAGTATGACTCCTCGAGGCTCCGTAGTATTACTCCTCGAGGCTCCGTAGTATGACTCCTCGAGGCTCCGTAGTATTACTCCTCGAGGCTCCGTAGTATTACACCTCGAGGCTCAGTAGTATTACTCCTCGAGGCTCCGTAGTATGACTCCCCGAGGCTCCGTAGTATGACTCCTCGAGGCTCAGTAGTATTACTTGCGAGGCTCCGTAGTATGACTCCTCGACGCTCAGTAGTATGACTCCTCGAGGCTCCGTAGTATGACTCCTCGAGGCTCCGTAGTATGACTCCTCGAGGCTCCGTAGTATGACTCCTCGAGGCTCCGTAGTATGACTCCTCGACGCTCAGTAGTATGACTCCTCGAGGCTCCGTAGTATGACTCCTCGACGCTCAGTAGTATGACTCCTCGAGGCTCCGTAGTATGACTCCTCGAGGCTCCGTAGTATGACTCCTCGAGGCTCAGTAGTATGACTCCTCGAGGCTCCGTAGTATGACTCCCCGAGGCTCCGTAGTATGACTCCTCGAGGCTCAGTAGTATGACTCCTCGACGCTCAGTAGTATGACTCCTCGACGCTCAGTAGTATGACTCCTCGAGGCTCCGTAGTATGACTTCTCGAGGCTCCGTAGTATTACTCCTCGAGGCTCTGTAGTATGACTCCTCGACGCTCAGTAGTATGACTCCTCGAGGCTCCGTAGTATGACTCCCCGAGGCTCCGTAGTATGACTCCTCGAGGCTCAGTAGTATGACTCCTCGAGGCTCCGTAGTATTACTCCTCGAGGCTCCGTAGTATGACTCCTCGACGCTCAGTAGTATGACTCCTCGAGGCTCCGTAGTATGACTCCTCGAGGCTCCGTAGTATAACTCCTCGAGGCTCAGTAGTATGACTCCTCGAGGCTTCGTAGTATGACTCCTCGAGGCTCCGTAGTATAACTCCTCGAGGCTCAGTAGTATGACTCCTCGAGGCTCCGTAGTATAACTCCTCGAGGCTCCGTAGTATAACTCCTCGAGGCTCAGTAGTATGACTCCTCGAGGCTCAGTAGTATGACTCCTCGAGGCTCCGTAGTATGACTCCTCGAGGCTCCATAGTATTGCTCCGTGGTATTACTCGTCGCGGCTCTGTAGTATTACTCTGCGAGGCTCAGTAGTTTTATTTCTCTATAATATTGCTCTGTAATACTAATCTGCGATGCTTTAAAGGTTTACAAAGACGCAATGCAAGTACAAAAGAGACTATATTGTGATTGATCATATGTTTTATAATATTATAATCTACAATGTCTAAAAACAGGTTATCAATGGCAGGATCAATACACAAACGATTTTTGTAAACTTTTAGAAGTGCACAGTACTGCAAATGAAACAAGATTGGCAGGCTTGATTTTCACTTACTGTATTTTTATTTATTTTAAGGCGCACCAGATTTTGAGGCGTCATTACGAGTTTCAGGTTTGAAGTACTACGAAGACTAAAGGAATAATACTACGGAGTGCAGCCTCGTAGTTTACAAAAGTGGTACTAAAACATTTTGAGGGATTTCCTTTCACATAAAAAGGATCGATGTCAGTAAAATGATTACTATTATCATTTAAATGATCAGATCTAGCAATTAATTCAAAGCACAACCGGTGGAAGTAACTCTAGCGCTGATGCTCGATATGTGACAGATCCTTCAAAAGGTTCATGGATCCTGACGGTGACCTCAAACACCACCAGAACTCCATCATCTGTTTCTTGTTCCTCCAGCAACATTTCCTGAATCTTTCCATTGAAACTCGTTACTTTTCTAATCCTTCACAGATCGCGGTCGACCTACAGCGACGCTATGATAAATATTGCTGATTCATGTGGATATTAATAGATCCCGTCACCGCCATTTCTTATTTATCCGTGTGCTACTTTGCTTCCGGCAGATTTGTGTAGGAACAAAAAAAATGAAACGGATTCAGATAAATATAGCAGGAGTTGAAGGTTCTGCAGCGAGAGAGAAAAACTTTCTAAGTTTTTCGAGTCTAGTCAAGAATGTCTGGCTCGTGACGGTGATAAAGTTCTGGTTTTGTTGGAAGAGTTTCTTCTCAAGGGTTCTGAAAAGACTCGATGGCAGCGGGAAACCTACAGCTTCAGGGTCGCTACTGCAATTCGCAACAGTGGCTGACGCCTGTGGTCGGGTTGTCGGGGCAGATTTCCACTTTCACACCAGGTCGGGGTTTGGATTCATCCTAAACGCTTAGAAGACACACTTGAATTACATCTCAGGAAAAATGAAAAGCCTTTTTTTAGACCCATCTTTTTTTCAGATTTGATTCCGCGTGTAACAAGGTTTCGAATCCCAAGTTCCGAGGGCCATTTAAAAAAAAACCTTTTTCCAATTAAAAAATGTCTTCTTTATCTTCCATTTTTATTTTTTACTTCACTTGTCAAATTTTCTAAACTTGTTCTTCACATTTCACATGGTCTGAAGCATCATAAACTTAGTTTTTGCCATTTTCAGAGACATTGATTTTTGGGCATTTTTTCAGGTTTTTCCAATGAAAAAGGGTTTTCCTTTTCTTTCTTTTTTTCATTTAATTACATTAATTCAATGTATTTTTATGTTTCTGGACACATCAGAAAATCACATTTCCGAAACTTGGACAACATTTACAGTATTTTGAACTATGGTATTGCCGCATTTTTCCCCATTTTTAGAGAGTTTGATTTTTGGGCATTTTTTAAACTTTTTTTCAATTAAAAAAGGGTTCATTTTATGTAGTTATTTTTTATTTTTCATTAAAATTTTCATCTGCTTTTTTAAAACTTCACTTAATCAAATTGTCAAAACTTTGTTGACGTGGTCCGGTGGTCCATGAACTTCGGTTTTGCAGCATTTTTTCAATTTTTACGCTGAACACTTGTTGAATTTTTCAATTTTTTCGAAGAAAAAAAATCACAACATAATTTGCTGAAATTTGGGCGACCATAGTTCAGGCGGTATATTGCTTATCGTGGCCTAAGAAGTTGCCGGTTCAATCACAGCTCTGGCTAAGATACTAGCGTTGTGTCCACGAGCAAGCACTGTAACCCCTGATTGCTCCTAAAGGCTAAGCTAACGCGATGCGCCGCAGCCTACTGCCATCAGTGTGTGATTGGGTAAAGCATAGGAAGCTCTATATAAGTAAGAACCATTCTACCAGCATTACTCATGTTTTGAGTAATAATAAGTAACTACAATTTATTTAGCAGTGCGACTTCTGTGCAGGAATTTGAGCAAAACAATTGGAAAAAAAACCTCGTCCACAAGGCTCTACTAGATATTACACACTCAAGAAATACTTTGCACAATATAATGTTGAATACATTTTAGAAATATAACTTTCAATTGTTGAACAACGGAGGAAACTCAGGTACTGATATTAACAAGATAACACCTTATTTTTAGGACTAAAAGACCATTTTTTTCTCTTCAAAAATAGACTTATAATCCAATCCGCCGTATGTATTAATAATGGTTCTACTTTTTGACCTTGAAGTAGTATTATGGTGTACTTGGCTCTCAAATATCTGTCAAAATGTCAGTAAACTACCACATAATGCGTCTTATATTTCGGTGCGACTAACAGTCAATAAAATACGGTAAATGCAACACTTTTTTGGGGAGGATCAGAATCTAAGTAAATTAAAACTTTTAATAAAAAAAAAACATGTGAAATCACATTAAGGACCTTTTTAATGACAGAAATACTTAGAAATAAATTGAAAAAGAGAAATCTAATTAAACTCTTCATTTCTATGGCACAAAAAACAGAAAATTGTGTTTTCGTTTGCACAAGGTCTTTCCTGAGGCGTCGACGTCTGACAGCCGGGGTAAAAGGTCTCGACTGCACATGTCTGGAAGTCAGGGTTGTCTTGTCAAGGTTGGACTTCTCGACATGTTTCCCCGAGAGCCGCTCGTGTGAATCGTGTATCCGGGCCGTCGTGCTCCGACAAACCCGAGAGTCGGAATGACTGCAGCAGTCGGTGACACGAATGAATCGTCGCGGGAAAAAAAAATCGTCTCATTGTTTTTCATCCCTACGACCGGGCAAAACGTCTATTGACATTTTTGGCACCGAGACGCGTCTGCTTCTGCCGTCTTGAAAGCCTCGCCGCTCGCCGTCAATCAATACTTTGGGTTTCAGATGCTGTGGCGCGGGCGTGCGGCCGTAAATAATGAAGGCGTGTAACGCCGGTTTCATTCCGGACGAGTGTGTTCTGGACGAGGTCTGACCACGAGAGTGAAGCCCAGTTTGTGATTGATGTTTGGTGAAATGTTCACTCTGAACCCTTATTGATCGGGAGCAGGACAAACGGAGAAAAGGTGTTGACGAAAAAAAGGTTTTGCAGAAAAGTTATCAGTCATTAATCAGCCTCTCTGTGCAGGCGTCAACTTTGTAAAAACTTCCATCTTCGACCATCGACAACTTGAGAACAACCTCTACACCTTAAAGTTCCAAGTGTTGTCCTAACAGATTTGAGATTTGACGTGTTAAAACTATTCTAAAATCTCATTGTATGGCTTTTTTGTCGTCTATTATGTACATCTAGACTTGTAGTCATCAAGACCACCTTATCTTCTTAGTCTTATTGCAGTCTCCGTGGTCAACCAACAGTCGATTGTCTTCTGACAGTCTTGGATATTTGTGGCATTGGTTTTGTCTCCAACTCTGCTATCTATTGTCTTGGTCTTGTCACAGTCTCAGTGCTCTGTGGTCTTGTTACGATCGCCTGTGGTTTTGGTCCCAGCAGTTGATTGTCTTGGTCTTTTGAAAGTCTCTGCATCTATTGCCTTTGTCTTCTCTCGATCTTGTGGTTTTATGGTCTCGGTTCAGTCATGGTAGTTTATAGTCTTGGTCTTGTCACAGTCTCAGTGCTCTACGGTCTTGTTAAAACCGCCTGTGGTTTTGGTCCCAGCAGTTGATTGTCTTAGTCTTTTGAAAGTCTATTGCCTTTGTCTTTTCTCGATCTTGTGGTTTTATGGTCTCGGTCCAGTCATGGTAGTCTATAGTCTTGGTCTTGTAATGAGTGGTCCAACACCAACAACTTCAAGACAAAAACCAGACCATAACTTACAGAGAAAGAGACAAGACCGATGCCATAGATAACCAGATAACATGGACCGTACACTTCTGATTCTGAGACAAGACTAAGACAATCGATTGCCTTATCATGACAGGACAAAGACCATAGTAAGCAAAGACAATCCATTATATTAGTCTTGCTTCAGTGATGTACAAGCTTGGTCTTGCTTTGTCCCCGCAGGCTATGGTCTTGATTTAGTTTTGGTGTTGAGGGTCTATGTAAGGACAGTCCTGTCAAAAGTAAAGACCCTTTGTCTTGGTTTTGGTCTCAAACTTGGTAGTGTAAGTTCTTGGGGTTGGTCTTTGCCTTTCTCCACTGTAAATGGTCTTTCTATGGTCTATGTCCCAGCAGTTGACTGTCCTGGTCTTGTAACAGTCTTGGCTGTCTCATTGGCCTATGGTCTTTCCTTGGTCTTGGTGGTCTATGATCTTGTTCTTGTCACTGCAGTTGATTGTTTTGGTCTTGTGATTTTCCTGGTCTTGTGACAGTCTCGGTCTTCCACGTCTCGGTGGTCTACGGCCTCTTTTGGTCGTCTATGATGTTCTTCTTGTCTCTGTAGTTGACTGTCTTGGACTTGTAATAGTCTCTGCTATCTATGGTCTTAGTCCTGGTGTGGATGGTCTTTAGTTCTAGTCCCAACACTCTCTGGTCTTTGGTGAAATAATGTAGGTTCAAGAAGCTGACGTGTCATGAATATCCATCGTAACGTTGATATCTCCTATCGTCGTCCTCCCATCTGTTCAGGAGCGACGGGCGACGTCTCTCTAGATTCGAAAAGGTTGTCGAGCAAGCTTCAGGCGAATTTTTAAGAGGATCACGAAGCAGCCGTCGCTGGCTGTTGACAGTCGCCGCTTGTAAAAGGTATGAAAGAATCCATGAAAGATGAATCTGCTCGGCGTGTTGGGTTCACGACTGAAGGGGGAATATTTGCCGCGGTGCAGCAGAGCATTGATCTGCCGCCGGTGGAGGTCGAGATAAGGAGGCTGAGAAAGAAACTTCTGCAGGAGTGTCGAAGAAAAAAAGGGCAAAGAGAAGGAAGGAGGAGGGCGACGGGAATACAGCAGCCGGGGAAAGTGAAAATCCAGGAGGAGATTCTTTCCTCGAAAACTAATTTTCGAGAAACGCTCCGATTGCCTCCCGGAGACAAGAGTTCTCCCGACGTGACGGACAGTTGAAGTCTGCTGCTGGAGGATAAATCACGCCGACCTTCTGTCTAACAAGGCACCAGATGGGTTTCTTGTCATTAACATTCATCCCTCGGCTTCCCAGCGACGCCGGCTCCGAGCGGCTTCTCGAGATCCGCGTGATAGATGTGAACATTAGCATGCTCATAATAATAATAACATCTACCTGCAGTTATTAATGCCACGGCTGGCCCGCGGCCCGGTTTTCCCATGATGCCGCGCGGGAAGTGGCGGCGAGAGTTCGGCTGTCGTGAATCAAACCTGATAATCTGGAATCACTCGGAAGATGTTTCGCTCTTTGTGTTGTTGTTGTTGTTGTTGTTGTTGTTGTTGCGACGTGTTCGTCACGAACCAACAGCTTCAATCGAACGACTACAATGAAGAACTTTCGCTTCAGAAGGTCAAACACACAACAGTTTAACACACATACACAGACAAACAAAAACTGAAGAGGAATCTTACGTGTGTTCACAGCAACACTAAAACACACATGTGCCGACACAACAATTATACTCAACGCAACACAAAAACTGAAGAGCAATTTAACCGTAACAAATGAACTCACAACAACACTAACAAAGATGACCATAGAAACTGACAAAAAATCATCTGTAAATGATCCACACTAAAACATACATATGTACTTACAACAAGACTTAAAAAGTAACACGTATGTGCTGTCAGAACAACCTTAAAACATGTGTATGTTCAGAACAACACTAAATCACATGTGTACTCACTACAAACACACATGTACACTAATTAAATATTGATATGGCGATACATCGCAATATTCTTTTCAACGATACTGTATCGATATTTGACACTACTTTATTGATTATTACATTTTATTCTTTTTTGAGAAAATCATGTATCTGTATTTGTTACCTTTTTTTTTTTTACGGTTTATAGTAATAATGTGTGTGTAAAATAAAGTAATAAATGTGTGTAAAATAAAGTAATAATTTACAATTAACATCCAACTATTCATGCTGTTTGTTAATTTTTCTGCTGCAATTAACCTTACGGCAGCAAGATGGCGGCAGTCATTACAGCTGAATGGACATTGAAATCCTGTTGACAACTGAGGACGAGAGGATACAGTGACTCCAGCAGCTTTTAAATGTGATGTTTGGATGGATTTTGGTTTCAAAACAAATGTAAGCAGTTACGACTTCGTAAAGAGTCATGCAATGAAATCCTGGGAGATCCCGGCGATGACTGAGGACGAGAGGATACAGTGGTTTCCAGCAGCTTTTATAGTTGATGTTTGGACATATTTTGGTTTTAAAAACAAATAAAAGCAGTTACGACTTCGTCAAGAGTCATGTGGTCTGTAAATTCGACAACACCAGAGTCAAGTACTCGACAATACTACAAATATATCCTTGTTACTACAGTATCACAACATATTGTATTGTTGGCCCAATATCGTGATAGCAGATTCCTGCCAATACACAGCCGAAAACACTAAAACAAAGATGTGATGTGTACTCAAAACAACCTAAAGTAGAAACACACCTGCACTCACGACATCTGCTCACACTAAGACACTCACAGGAGGTGATGAAGTGAACGTGACGTACGAAGGTGATGAAACAAAAGATTAAAGCCGTTCTTCACGTCGCTCTCACGGTTGTCGCAGCAGACGACTCTGGATCGGAAACCATCGACGCTCCGGCCTCAGTGCCCGACGCCGCCGGAGGGATCCTGATGGACGTCGAGAGCAGATTCATCAGCGGCGACTCAGGACGAGGCCGAGCCTCGCTCGCTGACGACCTCCATTGCTCAAGGGCCGGTCGACGGGAACACGGCCATCTGTGCCCCCCCCCCCGAAAAAAAACAACATCGAGAAGGATAGTTCACGACAGCTGCAGATGGATAGTGTTGAATATTTCATCTCATCGTCGCCTCTTCCCCCGAGTAGCTGAGCAGACTTCGTCTCGGAAGTCTCCAATTAGCCGCGCGTTGCTATTCTTGTAACTTATCTGCGGACCGAGGAAGTGAAACGACAACTCTGGCTTTGACTCTAAAGTTACCGTAAGCGTCCCCTGAACGCCACAGAGTTCCAAAACCGAATGAAAAGCCGATAAACGTCTGCCTCTCGTCGGCCATCTGCGGGTCCTCGCCCGCCAAGATCAGGTCGTTTGATGCTGGAGAGCGTCGCGGCCGTTTGTCAGCGGCGCCGTTGGCTGGAGGCGCCGACGCTTTTATCGACGCTCGTCCGTCAATCGGGGCAGTTATGCCGACAGATGCAGCGCTTTCTGAACAAACCGTGGGACCTAATTTGTGTTTGTTGCTCCGTTTTTGTGGAGATAATTTAGATGCCGAGAGTTTTTTTCACTCGCTCGGACTGTAAAAGCCTCAAATTTCAGAAAATAGACTATTTTACTTTAGCTTTAACCGCCTCGAACAAGAGAATAAACAAAAGCCACTATTTGTTCATAATATTGATTCTGTCTTAGATGGGTAAAAAACTATATACTCAATATTACAAGATTTATTTTCGCATGTAAATCATGTTTATTACCCTTAAATAAAGAAATAAAAAGTAATGTATAATGGAGCCTGTCCCAGCTAGTTCGGGAAAAAGACAGGCCACACCTATATAATGTAAAATACGTATTTTAAAATACAATCAGGTTGATGTTAAAATGTACTTTAAATATAAAAGATATTATTTGAATACATAAAATAGACATGTAATGCTTTTATTTTAAAATAACAGAAAAACAGTAAAAAGTATGTATTTTATAGAAAATAAATATATATAAAATATATATAAATCTTTTGTGAATGAAATATTGTACCTAAGATCAAAGAGGTACATTGAGAAATAAGTAAATACATTTGGGATTTAAGATTTTAAATTTGACATTTAAAAATTGTGAATTAGAAAAAAAGTGACTTCAGAATTCTTTAGAATCAACATTTCTGTTTCAAAGTGTTCCTCACTTTCATATTAATGCTAAAACACACATTAGCACAAAGTTGCTAAAAGCTGGACGACACACGCGTACATAAGACCATCGTCTGCATACAGTGAAATGTCATAGTTCCAAATACATAAATGCTGACCTCTGCGTGTGAAATACTACTGGATTTGACTTGAAAGATACAATTAACCCAAATTATATTTGATTTAAATCATGTAGGAAGGATGAAGGACTATATTGCCTTATGTTTTTTTTAGATCATTTTAAGTTAATTTATTTAAGATAATTTAGATGCTGAGAGTTTTTTTCACTCACTCGGACTGTAAAAGCCTCAAATTTCATAAAATATAATTTTTTACTTTTAGCTTTAACCGCCTCGAACAAGAGAATAAACAAAAGCGAGCATTTGTTCTTAATATTGATTCTGTCTTACGTGGACAAAAAAATATATACTCAATATTACAAGATTTATTTCCTCATGTAAATCATGTTTATTACCCTTAAATAAAGAAATAAAAAGTAATTAAAAAAATGTTTAATGGAGCCTGTCCCAGCTAGTTCGGGAAAAAGACAGGACACACCTATGTAATGTAAAATACGTATTTTAAAATACAATCAGGTTGATGTTAAAATGTACTTTAAATATAAA
Source organism: Callionymus lyra (assembly GCF_982586985.1). Classification (NCBI taxonomy): domain Eukaryota; kingdom Metazoa; phylum Chordata; class Actinopteri; order Syngnathiformes; family Callionymidae; genus Callionymus; species Callionymus lyra. The sequence goes on from NC_141833.1 coordinate 18,271,588, forward strand.
AGATATTATTTGAATACATAAAAGAGACATGTAATGCTTTTATTTGAAAATAACAAAAAAACGGTAAAAAGTATGTATTTTATATAAAAAATATATATATAAAAAATATATATAAATCTTTCGTGAATGAAATATTGTACCTAAGATCAAAAACGTACATTGAGAAATAAGTAAATACATTTGGGATTTAAGATTTTAAATTTGACATTTGAAAATTGTGAATTAGAAAAAAAGTGACTTCAGAATTCTTTAGAATCAACATTTCTGTTTCAAAGTGTTCCTCACTTTCATATTAATGCTAAAACACACATTAGCAAAAAGTTGCTAAATGCTGGACGAATCACGCGTACAGAAGACCATCGTCTGCATACAATGAAATGTCGTGGTTCCAAATACATAAACGCTGACCTCTGCGTGTGGAATACTACTGGATTTGACTTGAAAGATACAATTAACCAAAATAATCTTCGATTTAAATCTTGTAGGAAAGATGAAGGACCATCTTATCTAATGTTTTTTAGATGATTTGAAGTTAATTTTTTGGTACTTTGGTCTGCAGGTCTCTGCCTCACCAACAATAAAACGACAGCTTCAGGCTTTCTCCATTTTCACCCCCCAAAAAAGTAAATTACAGGTGGTGTCGTGGCAAAGGTACGGGGGAGTCGGGGGTCTTGATAAAGTCCCCCAGACTAGAATAATATGGCTCACCTCGCCGAGGAACAGTCTCGTCCTGAGTTGACACGAAGGAGCTCCGCGAGGCCGGCGTGGTCCGACGAATGCTAATGTCCTCTGCAGCCGGCGACGCCGTGACCCCGGAGACCCGGGCTGGATCTGAAAAGGTTGAGGGATGATAAATGGTCGACATCTCCTGGCACAACGGCGGCAGATGGATGATAAGCGGCTGACGAGTTGGAAAGCTCGGCGGCAGAAACATATTTTCTTGTCGGCCCGACGACATTACTCGGCGCTTCAGCCAGATTAATGAGCGCGGCGGAGAGAACAATGATCCGACCGCTATTTGTGTTTTGGCGTAATCTCTTTCTGAGAGCGCGAACCCCCTCGAGATTACAAACCGATTGAATGTCCATGTTATTAATTATGGGATGGCACGGCGCTCGCCTTCAGAGAGAAGCTGGTGGAGAACGTTTGAGAAGAAGAGTCCGTAAACCTCCTCTAGGGACTTAGGTCTAGGTAGTTTGTCCAGAGATTGTTTGTTGCCTGTAGGTTAAGAGTTAGACTTAAGTTTAGGTTTGGTTAGGAGTCACGTTTTAGTTTAGTTTAGGTGAAGAGATAGACTTAAGTTTAGACTTTGTTGAGAGATAATCTTTAGTTTAGGGTTCGACTTAAGACCTGACTATGTCTAGATTTAGACTTGTGATTAGTTTGGGTAACGAGTAAGACTTTAGTTTGAGTTAAGTTTAGATTACGTTAAAATATAAACTTTAGTTCAGGATAAGCGTTCGATTAAAGATTAGACAAGTTTAGATTAAGACTAAGTCTAAATCTCAACATAAAGTTAAAACCATGTAAGGGGAGGAACTGAAGTAAAGGTTAAGAATTAGACTTGGGTTTCGACGACATTTAGATATAAACTTTAGTTTGGACTATGTTTAGAGTTAGGCCTAAGTTTTGGTTCAGTTAAGGGTTAAACATAAGTTGAGAAAACGTTTGGAGTTAGACTTAAATTAAGGATTGTTTAAGAATTGGATTCAAGTTTAGTTAAGAGAGACTTGAGTTCAGGTTTGGTTTAGAGTAAGACCTAAATCTAAATCTTAACAGTCTAAATTTAAGTTTCATTTAAATAAAGAGTTAGTCTTATATTAAGGTATGGTTAAGAGTCAGATTTAAGTTTAGTTTAGATTTTGAGTAAGTCCTAAACTCAGTTTAGGTAAAGATTTCACAATTCAGTTTTGACCATATTAAGAGTTAGACTTAAGTTTCGGTTGGGTTAAGAGTTAGATTAAGGTTTAGGGTTAAAGGTTGGTTTGAAGTTTTGTTTAAGTTCAGAGTTGGTCTAAGGTTTAGTTAAGGTTAGGAGTAAGATTTAAGTTTAAACCACGTTAAGATCTCGACTTAAGTTATTTGGTAAAAAGTTAGACTTGGGTTCAGTTAAGGTTAAGAAAAATACTTAACTCTAGCTCTTAATGAAGTCTCAACTTAAGTCTATCACTTAACCTTAACTTAACTTCATCCCAAATCCTAAACTACTCTACACTTAAGTTTAGACTTAGACTTAAGTGTAGAATAGATTCATATTTAGACTTAAGTTTAGTTAAGGTTAAGTAATAGACTTAAGTTTAGACTACATTTAGATTTAGACTGACGTTTAGCTTTGGTCAAGGGTTGGATTTAATTTAAGACTACATTAAGAGTTAGACTTAAGTCTGGATTAAGAGTCAGAGTTTAGTTTAAAAGCTAATATTACTCTGCGTTGCTTCTGTAAATGATCTAAGACAGTTTTCTTGGCACCGTGAGTCAAAGTCTCTTAAAGAAACTTCACCTGTGGATCCATCAAAGTACGACGTGGGTGAAAAAAAGATGAAGAAAGAAAGCGCGACAGTACAAGTTAGAACGGAATCTAAAAACAGGAATTCCAGGCTGAAAACTAAACCTGAAAAAAACCCATCTTTCTACTCAAAGAAAGTCCAATTAGGAAGCAAAGTGTCGTCATCCGACGACCTGAGCGCCTCATGAAAGCTCCTTTGAAGGGAAACAAAAGTGGTGACAGAGTGAGACCTCCCGTCGTGTCCTTCACATCTGCACTGATGCAACATCTGAACACGCCGACGCAGCCTCCGAGTCTGTCTTCGGGCAAAACTCCCCAATTAGACGGCGGCTTTGATGTCGTCCCCTCATGATCGTCGTGACGACGGGATTCTTGAGGTCTTCGCTCTCGGAAAATCACTCTCCGTGGTGTTTTTTTTTTTTACCTCCTTTTTTCTGTCACTTATTCCCAAAATGGCCATCTTCAAATTGAAGGCCTGGGGGCCAAATCCGGGCCACCATCTAATTCTATGTGGCCCGCAAGAGATTTGACTAAACTAAGTAGTGAAATTTGCCTAATTTTTTAAAATTCTAGTTATAATTTAGTTCAGGTTAAGTTTAGACTACGTTAAAATATAAACTTTAGTTTGAAATCTTCATCCTCGGTGTCACTTTTAAACAACTCCGCTAACTCCGGAGGTAGAAGATGCGGCGCTTCCTCTTCTACGTCGAAATTATCAACACAGGCCTAGAGCGCCCTCTTGCGGTTTAGTGTGAAAATAACATGTGAAATGATATACCGGTAACAATGTGTTAATAATTTCACACATAAGTCACTCCAGAGTATAAGTCACACCCCCGGACAAACTATGAAAAAAACTGCGACTTAAAGTTCGGAAAATACGGTAGTTTAGTTTAGGTTTAGAGTTCCTTTTTCAGGCACTTATTCCCAAAATGGCTAGCTTCAAACTGAAGGCCTGGGGGCCAAATCTGGGCCACCATCTAATTCTATGTGGCCCGCAAGAGATTTGACTAAACTAAGTAGTGAAATTTGCCAAATTTTTTTAAATTCTAGTTATAATTTAGTTTAGGTTAAGTTTAGACTACGTTAAAATATAAACTTTAGTTCAGGATAAGGGTTCGATTAAAGATTACCGTATTTTCCGGACTATAAGTCGCTCCGGAGTACAAGTCGCTCCAGCCATAAAATGCATAATAAAGAAGGAAAAACCATATATAAGTCGCAATGGAGTGTAAGTAGCATTTTTGGGAGAAATTTATTTGATAAAATCCAACACCAAGAACAGACATGTCATCTTGAAAGGCAATTTAAAATAAAAATAGAGGCAACAACAGGCTGAATAATTGTACGTTACGTTACACGACACAACTGAGAACATGCCTGGTATGTTAACATATTAAGAGTTATTCAGATAACTATAGCATAAATAACATGCTAAGAAGTTTACCAAACCATCCGTGTAACTCAAAATAACTAAAAATTCAATGAAATCTTCATCCTCGGTGTCACTTTTAAACAACTGCGCTAACTCCGGAGGTAGAAGATGCGGCGCTTCCTCTTCTACGTCGAAATTATCAACACAGGCCTAGAGCGCCCTCTTGCGGTTTAGTGTGAAAATAACATGTGAAATGATTTACCGGTAATAATGTGTTAATAATTTCACACATAAGTCACTCCAGAGTATAAGTCGCACTCCCGGACAAACTATGAAAAAAACTGCCACTTAAAGTTCGGAAAATACGGTAGTTTAGTTTAGGTTTAGAGTTACTTTTTCAGGCACTTATTCCCCAAATGGCTAGCTTCAAACTGAAGGCCTGGGGGCCAAATCTGGGCCACCATCTAATTCTATGTGGCCCGCAAGAGATTTGACTAAACTAAGTAGTGAAATTTGCCTAACTTTTTAAAATTCTAGTTATAATTTAGTTTAGGTTAAGTTTAGACTACGTTAAAATATAAACTTTAGTTCAGGATAAGGGTTCGATTAAAGATTACCGTATTTTCCGGACTATAAGTCGCTCCGGAGTACAAGTTGCTCCAGCCATAAAATGCATAATAAAGAAGGAAAAAACATATATAAGTCGCACTGGAGTATAAGTAGCATTTTTGGGGGAAATTTATTTGATAAAATCCAACACCAAGAACAGACATGTCATCTTGAAAGGCAATTTAAAATAAAAATAGAGGCAACAACAGGCTGAATAATTGTACGGTATGCTAACGTTACATGACACAACTGAGAACCTGGTATGTTAACATAACATATTAAGAGTTATTCAGAGAACTATAGCATAAATAACATGCTAAGAAGTTTACCAAACCATCCGTGTAACTCAAAATAACTAAAAATTCAATGAAATCTTCATCATCTGTGTCACTTTTAAACAACTCGTAGAAGATGCGGCGCTTCCTCTTCTACGGCGAAATTATCAACACAGGCCTAGAGCGCCCTCTTGCGGTTTAGTGTGAAAATAACATGTGAAATGATATACCGGTAACAATGTGTTAATAATTTCACACATAAGTCACTCCAGAGTATAAGTCGCCCCCCTGGACAAACTATGAAAAAAAACTGCGACTTAAAGTTCGGAAAATACGGTACTTTAGTTTAGGTTTAGAGTTCCTTTTTCAGGCACTTATTCCCAAAATGGCTAGCTTCAAACTGAAGGCCTGGGGGCCAAATCTGGGCCACCATCTAATGCTATGTGGCCCACAAGAGATTTGACTAAACTAAGTAGTGAAATTTGCGTAACTTTTTTTTATTGTAGTTAATACGGTAAACAGACGGCATTAAGATACTATCAGTAACTTATTTCTGTGACCCATGACTCAAACGCTTTACGAGTTGGACACTTCTTCTGCGTTACGGGGGTGCTGTGGCTTCCAAGCCGATCCCAGCTACTCAGGGGAACAGGCAAGGGACACCATGGACATGAGTCCAATCCTCGACAACCACCCGCAACCAATGGAAATGTCATTTTTTGACTGTGGGGAAAAACTATTATCTGTGATACGATTGGCTACGAATCAAAGCGAACGTACGTCGACGTCTAAATGGATTTGTAACGACGCGACAACATCTGGCGGAAGATTGACGGCAGATGCAGCGACTCGTTACGGTGACACAAAACTGGAGAATATTTATGGTGTTTTCTTCCTCGTCGTTTAATCATCTGTGGAGAATTGTGATCAACAGAACCAGAGTTACCGTGGCGACCGTTGTCACGTCGAGGAACTATGACTCAGCAGTTTAACTATTACTCGTTACATTCAAACATTTTTCTATATATATTTATTTTCCGACTTTCCAGTTTTTCTTTGATTCATTTATTTGTTTGGCTTCTAAATCATGGTAAGTTTTATCAAAGTTTTTTTTTTTTGTCCATTTTTTAAGAAATTGTGCATTAGTTTCTTCCTTTAACAATTCACATTTTTGTGTTGCAATGGAACTTCCCGCCACTAGATGGCAGCAGTTTTCCACAGCTAAAGGATCAATGAATGACTGAGAATGAGAGGATACAGTGACTCCAGCAGCTTTTAAAGCTGATTTTTGGACATATTTTGGTTTCAAAACAAATTAAATCAGTTACGTCTTTATCAAGAGTCATGCAATGAAATCCTGATATATATGATTATTTTTATGTTGGCTTTATACTTTGTAGTTTTACCCGTCTTGTTGGTTTTTTAAACATAAATACACATTTTTCTTTATTTTTCTAAAACAATTGATGTTAATAGTTTAATGGTTTTGCTTATGTTGTCTTTTAACATTAAAACAAGAATGAAAAAAAAAATGTAATCTTATAATTATAAAAAGAATGTAATATACCATTAAAAAAACTGCTCGGTCCAATAGTTTACAGTAGTTTTTTATTGTTTAGCCTTTGATCATTTATCTACTATAAACATAAATACAAATGAACATTTTAAATATTCTTTTTTTTAATCTTTTGCTTTCCACTTTAATCATTTTCCTTTTTTTTTCTTTTTTTAAATACATATTTTTTTTAATATTTTTTTTTATTGTCGTCGTAAAGACAGTCGTACTATGGTCACTCGATGACTACAACTTGTTTTTTCTGGATAATTTTTGGATTCAACTTGTATGAAGTGTGTGTCCGTGTGTGTGTGTGTGTGTGTGTGGGGGGGTGTGTGTGTCTGTGTGTGTGTGTGTGTGTCTGTGTATGTGGGTGTGTGTGTGTCTGTGTGTGTGTGTGTGTGTCGGGGTGTGTGTGTGTGTGTGTGTGTGTGTGTGTGTGTCTGTGTGTGTGTGTGTGTGTGTGTGTGTCTGTGTGTGTGTGTGTGTCTGTGTGTGTGGGGGTGTGTGTGTGTGTGTCTGTGTGTGTGTGTGTGTCTGTGTGTTTGTGTGTGTCTGTGTGTGTGTGTGTGTGTGTGTGTGTGTGTGTCTGTGTATGTGGGTGTGTGTGTGTCTGTGTGTGTGTGTGTGAGTCTGTGTGTGTGTGTGTGTGTGTGTGTGTGTGTGTGTGTGTGTGTGTGTCTGTGTGTGTGTGTGTGTGTGTGTGGGTGTGTGTGTCTGTGTGTGTGTGTGTGTGTGTGTGTGTGTGTGTGTGTGTGAGTCTGTGTGTGTGTGTGTGTGTGTGTGTGGGTGTGTGTGTCTGTGTGTGTCTGTGTGTGTGTGTGTGTGTGTGTGTGTGTGTGTGTGTGTGTGTGTGTGTGTGTGTGTGTGTGTGTGTGTGTGTGTGTGTGTGTGTGTGTGTGTGGCCCCTACCTCGTGAATAAGAAACCCACCTTCAGAAGCTGCTCAGTGAGTCACTGGAGCTGCAGAGAAGAATCGATCCTCTCAGTAATTCCACTGAATTCCTCCCGACTGTCATGTGACGTCTGACTGGCAGAGCGAGGGAGAAGGAAGGAGGTGACGGTGAAGAGGTGGATGAAATCTGAGAGGAAACAAAAAGGTGAAGAAATGACGTGTTTAGTTTTCAGTAGAAAAAGTCAGTTGAATTCTGACTCTATGATCCACCATTTTGACTCTCCACTAGCATTAGACCTGCCAGCGGAACAACGTTCTTTTGTAGAGGAGTAAAGTTTTCAACTACTAACAACATGCACAACAAGTGACGCCAAAATCATTTTGGGTTTAGTGGTGTAAGAAAAAATATCCCATTCTTACTTTTCCGACTTTACAGCTTTTCCTTAATTCATTGTTTGTTTTTTTTTGGCTTTTAAATCATTGTACGTTTTATCAATTTTTATTTTTTGGTCCATTTTTAAAATAAATTCTGTATTAGTTTTTTCATATAACAATTCACATTTTTGTGTTGCAATTGGAACTTCTTGCCGCTAGATGGCAGCAGTTGTTTTCCACAGTTAAATGATTTATGAATGACTGAGGACGAGAGGATACAGTGACTCCAGCCGTTTTTTGTACATATTTTGGATTCAAAACAAATAAAAGCAGTTACGACTTCGTCAAGAGTCGAGCAATGAAATTCTGCGAGATCCCGGCGATGACTGAGGACGAGAGGATACAGTGACTGCATCAGTTTTAATGCTGATTTTTGGACATAGTTTGGTTTGAAAACAAATGAAAGCAGTTACGACCTCGTCAAGAGTCATGCAATGGAATCTTGAGAGATCCCGGCGATGACTGAGGACGAGAGGATACAGTGACTCCACTCCTTTTAAAGCTGATGTTTGGACATATTTTGGTTTGAAAACAAATGGAAGAAGTTACGACTGAGGACGAGAGGATACAGTGAGTCCGGCAGCTTTTAAAGCTGATGTTTGGACATATTTTGGTTTGAAAACAAATGAAAGCAGTTACAACTGAGGACAAGAGGATACAGTGACTCCAGCAGATTTTAAAGCTGATGTTTGGACATATTTTGGTTTGAAAACAAATGAAAGCAGTTACGACTTCGTCAAGAGTCATGTGGTCTGTAAATTCTGGTTATGGCTGAGGACAAGAGGATACAGTCGACTCCAGCAGCTTTTAAGCTGATGTTTGGACATATCTTGGTTTGAAAACAAATGAAAGCAGTTACAACTGAGGACAAGAGGATACAGTCGACTCCAGCAGCTTTTAAGCTGATGTTTGGACATATCTTGGTTTGAAAACAAATGAAAGCAGTTACAACTGAGGATGAAAGGATACAGTCGACTCCAGCAGATATTAAAGCTGATGTTTGGACATATTTTGGTTTGAAAACAAATTAAAGCAGTTTCAACTTCGTCAAGAGTCATGTGGTCTGTAAATACTACAACACCAGAGTTAAGTACTCGACAATACTACACATATATACTTGTTACTACAGTATCACTTTATATCGTGTTGTTGTCCCTGCATCTTGATACGTATCGTATCAGCAGATTCTTGACACCCTAGTTGTGTTTGTGAACGATTCTTTCGCGAAAAACTTTTGTTTCCTCTCCAAGTTGAATTTTTCATCCACTTCCATTAAGGAAAAAAAGCCGCTCTTCTTCGCCGACGAGCGGAAACCGAACTCGACAACAACATGAATAAACAGAAAGTGTATCTCGTGCTGCGAGTCCTCGAAGGTTCACAACCGTCTCCTCCGCCAAGGTTTTTTTTTCCGTCCGTTACTCCAACTGGCATCTTGTATTTCTTCACCCACAAGGATCTTTAGCCTCATTATCTCCTCCGGCGCATTACAGCGTCGTTCAAAGGCTGAATATTTAGTCGTGGAAAATGTTTTCAGAGGAGAGAGAGATGTTTCTTTTCTTTTTTTTCTCTCTCTCGCTCAAATGAGGACGGTGGAATGGCAGATGTTTTATTGATGTCTTCCTCTGGTTTCCGCTCAAGTTTGTTGTTGTACCGCGAGAAACGGTAATTGCTCCTCCGGGACTCGACTTGATGGGATTTATTGCTCTTCACGATTTAACATCCAGAGCCTGAGAGGCGAGTTCCTGCGCCGGAGTGGAGACGACGCAACCCTCCGTCGTCGTCTCCGGTGAGGAGTTTTGAAAAATAGCGTCTCGGTATCGACTCGCTCTGATCTCTCTGTCGAGGACGTTGGTATTCACGGGCCGGTCCGGCCATTAGCGCTCGCCGATCCCCTCGTAACCAGATCATCTCCTGGCCATCGATCCCGACTGTTGTTCATCGCCGAGCTCAGAGCTGCAGGCCTCAGAGGGGATTATTATGGGACGTCGTCGTCCACCTGCGCTCGATAAAAGGCTGTGAAGATAACGCTCGAAACTGACCCTTGAACTCTGAGCAGCAGAAATGAAATGAAATGATTCAACCCTTGAGTCACGGATCACAGCTTCACCATGTTGCTCAGGAAGTTGACCATGTTTCCATTACCGTATTATTCAGACTATAAGGCACTTAAAGTCCATTCATTATCTTAAAATTTTTACGTGCACCTTATTATTAGTTCCAGTCGTTCTTACTGACCTCGAACTGATTTGGTGTAGTACAAAACTCTGTCAAAACATTTAAGTACCAATTTGGTACTTAGGTGCTGTGTTATTTATCCACAAGGTTATGTGGTATTACTCTGCGAGGTTCCTTGGTATTACTCTGCGAGGTGCTGTGGTATTACTCTGCGAGGTTCCTTGGTATTACTCTGCGAGGTTCCTTGGTATTACTCTGTGAGGTTTCTTAGTATTACTCTGGGAGGTACTGTGGTATTACTCTGCGAGGTTCCTTGGTATTACTCTGTGAGGTTCCTTGGTATTACTCTGCGAGGTTCCTTGGTATTACTCTGCAAGGTTCCTTGGTATTACTCTGCAAGGTTCCTTGGTATTACTCTGCAAGGTTCCTTGGTATTACTCTGCGAGGTTCCTTGGTATTACTCTGCAAGATGCTGTGGTATTTCTCTGCAAGGTTCCTTGGTATTACTCTGTGAGGTACTGTGGTATTACTCTGTGAGGTACTGTGGTATTACTCTGTGAGGTGCTGTGGTATTACTCTGTGAGGTGCTGTGGTATTACTCTGCGAGGTTCCTTCATATTACTTTGTGAGGTTCCTTGGTGTTACTCTCCGAGGTTCCTTAGTATTACTCTGGGAGGTACTGTGGTATTACTCTGCAAGGTTCCTTGGTATTACTCAGTGATGCTCTGTGGTATTACTCCTGATGCTGTGGTGTTACCAAAGCCTAGAAAGTGTCACCATGTCATCTTAGACGGGACCTCCTTCGCTGATAAATGTCCAACCCACCAATTTTTCCCGGATGACCAGTGGTTCCACTTTGAGTCACTCCCAGATGACAAAGCTTCACTTCACCTCTTCTAAAAATGAAGCATGCTAAAGCTAAAGCTACATGCTAAACTAGCAGTGAGGCTTGGACAGCTAACATGCTAATCTAGCAGTGATGCTAGGACAGCTAACATGCTAATCTAGCAGTGATGCTAGGACAGCTAACATGCTAATCTAGCAGTGATGCAAGGACAGCTAACATGCTAATCTAGCAGTGAGGCTTGGACAGCTAACATGCTAATCTAGCAGTGATGCTAGGACAGCTAACATGCTAATCTAGCAGTGATGCAAGGACAGCTAACATGCTAATCTAGCAGTGATGCTTGGACAGCTAACATGCTAATCTAGCAGTGATGCTAGGACAGCTAACATGCTAATCTAGCAGTGATGCAAGGACAGCTAACATGCTAATCTAGCAGTGATGCTTGGACAGCTAACATGCTAATCTGGCAGTGATGCTAGGACAGCTAACATGCTAATCTAGCAGTGATGCTAGGACAGCTAACATGCTAATCTAGCAGTGATGCTAGGACAGCTAACATGTTAATCTAGCAGTGATGCTAGGACAGCTAACATGCTAATCTAGCAGTGATGCTAGGAAAGCTAACATGCTAATCTAGCAGTGATGCTAGGACAGCTCACATGCTAATCTAGCAGTGATGCTAGGACAGCTCACATGCCAATCTAGCAGTGATGCTTGGACAGCTAACATGCTAATCTAGCAGTGATGCTAGGACAGCTCACATGCTAATCTAGCAGTGATGCTAGGACAGCTAACATGCTAATCTAGCAGTGATGCTAGGACAGCTCACATGCTAATCTAAACATGCTGTAAAGAAGCTGGTTCTGATCGTGATCTGAATGTATCAGAACATAAATGTTGATAATCTTCACGGCACCTAAAGTTCTCTCAAAACTTTTTTTTTCTAGTTTCCTGTCTCGCCGCTTTGTCTGACATCCTCTTCTTCTCGCTCTTGTCTTCATCCATCACACTTCTTCATCCGCTCATCTTCCTGCCGCCTGTCACATCCTCTCCTCCTCCTCGCTCCATCTGTTCTTCACCCCTAGTGTCCTCCTGTCATCGTTTGCTTCCTCAATCTTGTTTGTCGCCTCTTTTCCTTCTTCTGCTGATGCTCACCTGACAGTATGTGACGCTGAGAGGAAAACCATCCATTTTAAACTAAAGAAATGACAAAAAAAAAAGTTTTTAAAGTTATTTCATTTATATGAATACAAAAATTAAACAATGGTTTGAAACTGAATAATATATATATATATATACATGACATTTATTTGAATATATATATATATTTTTTTGAAATGTCAAACCAAAGAAAATATATTACATATTAAGAAAATGCATATTTATTAAAGTTTATATATATTTATGTATATATATATATATGTATATATATATATATACATAAACTTTGCGTCAAACCATGTTGTGAATATTTTTTAAATATTAATATATACTGTACATGTGTATATATACACATATATTTATACATATATACACATATCTACATACACACATATGTACATATATATATATTTATATATATTAGAAATGTTTATTGTACAAAACATATTTATTTTCAGCTAAAAAAATTAAAAATATTAGGAAAAACATTGTTTTCCTTTTTTTACAAAGCTTAAAATATATATATATATATATATATATATTTTCTTTAACATAAATGATTTGTTTTTTGTCTTGGACGACGAGAAGAAGCAGCAGGTTCGATGGTTTCATATAAAAAAAACAAACATGAAATGCTTCAGAATCTAGAGTGAAATATTCTGAGACACTTTTGTATTCGGGCGTCGCTGCCTCGTGTCTGTGTGTTCTTTGCATCAGCAAAGACTTATCTCTGCTCGGAGGTTCCACACACTGGCAACATCTGCATCACTGTGTGGTCTTCAGCAGCATCAGCATCATCATCATCAGCAGCAGCAGCAGCTTCAGCAGCAGCAGCAGCAGCTTCAGCAGCAGCATCAGTGGGGGGTCCTCGTCCAGGCAATTACAGCCGAGCCGAGTGTTGTAACTCTGTGCAACTGGAGCGTCTCCTGCTGCAGCTGCTTGATCTTTGCAGACAAACACAATAAACGAATGTAAGCGGAGGACGAGCTTTTGTTCTGCTCCACGTGAGGATGAGGAGGAGGAAGAGGAGGAAGTTGTGGCTTCATGAGCAGGAGGAGGAAACACGTCCAGGTTTAATGATGCTCAAGGTGGTGTTTGAGTGACAGGATCAGCTTCAGGGAGACGAGGCTCAGTTACAAGACTTTGTTTGAAAATCCTCTTAAACCAACAAACTTTATAGACAAACATTGTTTTCTGTTGGTAGTTTAAAATGTATTTTGTAATTGTGACTTTTGTCATTTGTAGTGTTTTTAAGGTTTTTATGACTTTTGAAAGTTATTTTGGTTTATTGTATTTGATTTAGTTTTTCTTGCCTTTAAGTTTTATATTTAGTTTTTTGATGTTTTGAGTTTAGTTTTTTTGTCGTTGCGGTTTCTATCTTTGTTGTGTTTTAAGTTTTTCTTTAGTTGTTTTTTTTTAGTTTTTGTCATTATGATTTTGTTTTTTAGGAATTGTGTCTGTTTTTTAATTGTGATTTAGTTTTTTGTATTTTATGAAGTTTTTTTTTTTTTGTTTTTTTTGTCATTTGGTTTTTTTATGTTTTGATTATATTTTTTGTTGTTGAAATTGTCTTTGTCGTTGTTGTGTTAAGTTTTTTTTCAGGTTGTGTTTTTTGAGTTTTTGTTATTATGATTTTGCTTTTTGACTGACTGTCAGAGACTGTCAGAGACGAACAGCTGGTCAGTAACTCACTGACAGGTCAAGGTCGTCCAACATGTCACGACAACAACAAACACAGACGTTGCTCTGGTGTCTTCAAGGACTCGTGTCACGATCAAGAACTTTATCTTCAGTTTGTTGTTCAGCAGATAATTGGCCTCAAGCCAACTCGTCATCGTCTCTCGTGGTCTAATGAGTGTCGGAGCTTCTGACCGCCGGGGTCTTTAATTGCCACTTCTGCAGTGTGGGCCTCCTCCTCCTCCCCTCCTCCTCCCCCTCCTCCTCTCCTCCTCCCCCTCCTCCTCCTCCTCCTCCTCCTCTCCTTTCTTCTCCTCCTCCTCCTCCTCCTCCTCTCCTCCTCCTCCCCCTCCTCCTGCTCCTCCTCTCCTCCTCCCCCTCCTCCTCCTTCTCCTCCTCCTCCTCCTCTCCTTTCTTCTCCTCCTCCTCCTCCTCCTCCTCTTCCTCTTCCTCTTCCTCCTCCTCCTCCTCTCCTCTCTTCTCCTCTCTTCTCCTCCTCCTCCTCCTCCCCTCCTTCTCCTCCTCCCCTCTTCTCTTCTCCTCTCCTCCTCCTCTCCTCTCCTCCTCCTCCTCTACTCTCTTCTCCTCCTCCTCCCCCTCCTTCTCCTCCTCCTCTTCCTCTCCTCTCTTCTCCTCCTCCTCCCCTCCTTCTCCTCCTCCCCTCTTCTCCTCTCCTCCTCTCCTCTCCTCTCCTCCTTCTCCTCCTCCCCTCTTCTCCTCTCCTCCTCCTCTCCTCTCCTCCTCCTCCTCTCCTCTCTCCTCCTCCTCCTCCTCTCCTCTTCTCCTCAAGTCTTCTTCCTTTCGGTTTGCTTTCAAAGATTCCCAGAAACATTCTTTGTTTATAGCAGTTGTTATTATATGGACTTAGATTTTTGTGATTAAAGTTTTTTGTTTGTTTTTGTAATTGTGACTTGTTTTGATTTTATTTTGCTTTTTTGCTTTTTTAGTCATTTTGGTTTTAGTTTTGATAGTTAAGATTTTGTCTTTGTAATTGTGGTGTTATGTTTTTTTGTGGTTATGTTCTAGCTTTTGTGTTCCATTGATGTTTTTTTTGTTGTTGTTTTTGTGTTATTTTTCGGTTGTAGATTTATTTTTTTGATGTCATTTTTTTGTCGTTGTTTTTTCAAGTTTAGATCTTAGTTTTTTAAATATTTATAGAGACTTTTTAGCTATCTGTCTTTGAATAGTTACAATTATGTTTATTTTTTGTTATTTTTTTAATTTTATTTATTTATTTTTTAAGCTTTTTTTTTCAAGTTGTTATTTAAGTTTATTGTAGTTATAGTTGTGTCTTTAATTTTCTGTAGTTACAATAGTATTTTTTTCATTTTTTGGGGGGTTGTAGCTTCAATTTGGTTATTGATTGTTTGATTTAACTTATTTTCAGTCGAGATTTTTTGTACGTGTAACTTTCAGTTTTTTGATTTTATCATTTTATTTTTGCAATTGGGATTTATTTTTAGTTATGAATTCGAAAAATCGGCAAAAACTTTTGGTCTCCTTCTTGGTACTATTTGTCTTGGTCTCGATCCAGGTGGAGCAGGTTCTTGAGGTGAACAATATTTTGGATCTTGTAGATCTGGCTTGATAACCATAGAGGGAGGAAACCGGAGTACCCGGGGTAAACCCACAGAGTCATGTGAAGTCTCTCCCTCGAGCAACAGTAGCGTCTCATCGGCGTCGAGCTCGACTTACAAAAGAACGCGACCGAACACAACAACTTCTCCGAGTCAGAAGTTTGTTTCCTTTTCTCCGCTCGACTCACGGATCGTTTCATTCGTTCCCGAGGTATTTTCCCAACTAAGCTTCAGCTCGATTTCGCTGCTTCTCTCGCACAGAATCAATAGCAACACTTGAATAGTTTCTGTGCCGTGAGGCCGACGATCCGCTGGAGCAGCTTCTTCAGGGACGCAGATAAGACGGGAAGAGCGAGGGAGGGTCTCGCTGAGGAATGAAGGCTGATTTCTCTGCCCCTCGAGACCCCGAGTGAGTTTTAACCACCAATTATTCTCCGAGTATCCCGAGGTGCGCCGAGTTCTGCGAGCGCCGACCGTGAGTCTGATGACGGTCGACTGAACTCACGCTCTTTCCTGAACCTGCGATCATCGAGGAATGACGAGCGTTTAACGGAATCTCAATGAAGCTTCCGATCAAGACTCGACTTCCTGAACAAAGTCACGTTACATTTTTGGATATACTCTCTGAATGAAATAGGTTGTTTTTGTTGGGGGTTTTTTGTTTGGAATAGTGACTTTAGTTTCTTCTTTCTCTAATTGAAGTGCTTTTTTGTTTTTTCGTCATTCTGATATTTTGTGTAGTTGTCATTTCGTTTAGTAATGGGGACTCTAGCTTTTTGTTGTCCCAATTTTTAGGTTTGTATTATTTTTATTTTTTTTGATGTTCTGGGTAAGTTTATTGTTGTTGGTATTTTTTTTGGGGGGGAAGTGTAATTTTAATTTTGACATTCTGAATTAGTTTTTGGTTGCTAGCTTTTCAGTTTTCTGTCATCTAGTTTTGTAGTTCCAAATTGTAATTTTTTCGTCATTCTGATTTAGTTTTTCGTTGTTGTGCTTTTTAGTTTTCTTTCATTCTGATTGAAGTTTCCAGTATTTGCAATTTTTTTTGGTTGTAATAGTGACTTAGTTTTTTGTCATTTTTTTTGCAGTTGTAATTTCGTTTAGCAATGGTTACTTTAGTTTTTTGTGGTTCTGATTAATTTTTTTGTAAATGCAATTTTTTTTGTTATAGTGACTTTATTTTTTTGTTGTCTCAATTATTTTCATTTTTTTGATGTTCTTGATAAGTTTTTGGTTTTTGTAATTTTTTTGTAATTTTAGTTTTGCCATTCTGAATTAGTTTTTGGTCGCCAGCTTTTCAGTTTTTCGTTGTCTAGTTTTGTAGTTCCAAATTGTAATTGTGTCTTAAAATTTTTGTCGTTCTGACTGAAGATTCTAGTAATTTTTTGGGTTGTAATTTTGACTTTAGCTTTTTGTCTTTCTGATTAGTTTGTCATTTTTAAGATTATATTAGTGTTTTTTTAGTGTTTTTATATTTTTTTAATATAATGGTGATTTGAGCTTTTTGTAGATTTCATTAAAATCCTGTGACTAGTAGAGTAAAAAAACGTCAACATGACCAAAACCCTTAAAAATATTCCAGTAATGCAGTAACAAAAACTATCAGAGTACTATCAAAGGGTCCCTGTAGGGGGCGCCACCATCTTCGTGGCACCAGAGACTCAGAAACTTCTCCTGACAGAACTTTCTGTGAAGCACGACACTCGTCTGACTCATGTCGGGTCGAGGAGTCGAGGATCTGACCCGACAAGGAGCCTCCGGTGGTTCCACTGACCTCCTTCGCTCCTGCTCCTGCCCTCGGTGCGACCCGGGGTCTCCTCCCAGCGTCGGTCCAGACAGAGATGCTTGAAACATGACGAGATGCTCCGGACGTCGACTGAATCTGGAATGTTGGATTCGAGGGAGTCGAGGCGAGAGTTTCTGTGAACAAGTGGTTTGAAACATCAGGAGGAGAAACATCAGGAGGAGAAACATCAGCAGGAGAAACATCAGGAGGAGAAACATCAGCAGGAAAAACATCAGGAGTAGAAACATCAGGAGGAAACATCAGGAGGAAACATCAGGAGGAGAAACATCAGCAGGAGAAACATCAGGAGGAGAAACATAAGGAGGAGAAACATCAGCAGGAGAAACATCAGGTGGAGAAGCATCAGGAGGAGAAACATCAGGAGGAGAAACATAAGGAGGAGAAACATAAGGAGGAGAAACATAAGGAGGAGAAACATCAGGAGGAGAAACATCAGGAGTAGAAAAATGAGGAGGAAACATCAGGAGGAAACATCAGGAGGAGAAACATCAGCAGGAGAAACATCAGCAGGAGAAACATCAGGAGGAGAAACATCAGGAGAAACATGAGAAGGAAACATCAGGAGGAAACATCAGGAGGAGAAACATCAGGAGGAGAAACATCAGGAGGAAAAACATCAGCAGGAGAAACATCAGCAGGAGAAACATCAGGAGGAGAAACATCAGGAGGAGAAACATCAGCAGGAAAACATCAGGAGGAGAAACATCAGGAGGAGAAACATCAGGAGGAGAAACATAAGGAGGAGAAACATCAGCAGGAGAAACATCAGGTGGAGAAGCATCAGGAGGAGAAACATCAGGAGGAGAAACATCAGGAGGAGAAACATAAGGAGGAGAAACATCAGGAGGAGAAACATCAGGAGTAGAAACATGAGGAGGAAACATCAGGAGGAAACATCAGGAGGAGAAACATCAGCAGGAGAAACATCAGCAGGAGAAACATCAGGAGGAGAAACATCAGGAGAAACATGAGAAGGAAACATCAGGAGGAGAAACATCAGGAAGAGAAACATCAGGAGGAGAAACATCAGCAGGAAAACGTCAGGAGGAGAAACATCAGGAGGAGAAACATCAGCAGGAGAAACATCAGGAGGAGAAACATCAGGAGGAGAAACATCAGGAGGAGAAACATCAGGAGGAGAAACATCAGGAGGAGAAACATCAGGAGGAAAAACATCAGCAGGAGAAACATCAGCAGGAGAAACATCAGGAGGAGAAACATCAGGAGGAGAAACATCAGGAGGAGAAACATCAGGAGGAGAAACATCAGCAGGAAAACATCAGGAGGAGAAACATCAGGAGGAAAACATCAGGAGGAGAAACATCAGGAGGAGAAACATCAGGAGGAGAAACATCAGCAGGAGAAACATCAGGAGGAGAAACATCAGGAGGAGAAACATCAGGAGGAGAAACATCAGGAGGAGAAACATCAGCAGGAGAAACATCAGGAGGAGAAACATCTGGAGGAGAAGCATCAGGAGGAGAAACATCAGCAGGAGAAACATCAGGAGGAGAAACATCAAGAGGAGAAACATCAGGAGGAGAAACATCAGGAGGAGAAACATCAGGAGGAGAAACATCAGGAGGAGAAACATCAGGAGGAGAAATATCAGGAGGAGAAACATCAGCAGGAGAAACATCAGGAGGAGAAACATCTGGAGGAGAAGCATCAGGAGGAGAAACATCAGCAGGAGAAACATCAGGAGGAGAAACATCAGGAGGAGAAACATCAAGAGGAGAAACATCAGGAGGAGAAACATCAGGAGGAGAAACATCAGGAGGAGAAACATCAAGAGGAGAAACATCAGGAGGAGAAACATCAGGAGGAGAAACATCAGACGCAACATGATGTTTGAACGCCTCTGGTTTATTTTTCATCTTCGTTAAAGAACATGTTTTGATCTCACGAACGACACTGTGGTTTAAATCCAACACGATTGCTGGAAATGAAGACGTTCTTTCTTAACCGTCTTTTTCAGCCTGAAAGTCAAAGTCATGTATGTATTCTTGTAGATCTCGTGAGGTCAGAGTTCAATTAGAAAACTGCTCATGAAGAAATGTTAGTTTTGGTTTTGGTAATTTTAGGTTTAGTTAAAAGAGTAATTTACATGTTTGTGTTTTCAATTCTTAATAGTTTTTTTGCAGTTCCGAATTTTTATTTTGTAGTTTCCATTTTAGTTTTTTGTCATTTTTATTTTTAATTTGAAGTTTGTATTTTTTTTGTACTTTTGTTACAATTAAGTTTTCCTTTGTAGTGTTTTATATTTTTTACAGTCGTTTTCTGTAATTTCATTATTTTGTAGCTGCAATTTTTTTTACTATTGTCATTTGTTCTCGTTATTTGATTATTTTTTTCAAGTCATGATTTTAGTCTTTTTGTATTTTAAATTTTTGGTTTTTGTTATCGTACCTTTTTTTTAAGTCATGGTTTCGTTTTCAAAGTTGTTTTTTGGTTTTATATAATTGCATCTACAAAATAGTAATATTTTGTCATTGATTTTGTGTTTTCTTGTATCATTTTAAATTACGATTTTGTTTGTCGTTGTTCGTTTTTTTTTAGTTGCGATTTTGTTAATTGTTATTTATTTTTTATTTAAAATTAGGATTTTATTTTTTGTATTTAAGAACGTAACTGTCATTATTTGTTCAGTTTAAGTTAAGAATTTTGTGTTTTTGTAATTACAATTTGGTTTCTGTTATCATAGCTTTTCTTTTTTGTAGTTTTGTTTTTTGTAGTTTTGTTTTTTGTAGTTTTGTTTTTTGTAATTCTAAACACAGTAAGTGTCACTTTAGTTTGTTTAGTTCATTGATTTTGTTTTTACTGTTTTTTTGCTTTTGTAATCAGGATTAAGTTTTTTTTGTGTCGTTTTTTGAGGTTGCGATTTTGTTGTTTTGTTTTTTTTTAAGTTGAGTTTTTTGTTGTAATTTTTCTGAAGTTTCAATTTATTTTCTTGTAATTTTGTCTTTAGCTTTTTGTAGTTTTGTCGACAATATTTGTGATTTTACTAACTAGTCGCTAAGTGTGGTCGTTGGCCTTCAGGGCCACCGTAGCTAAGAGGAACCTGAGCTGTGTCGTAAATCACATACTTGTGTACTTAAACTTAGTATTTTTAGTGTATAAGTGCGTCTCAATTCTTAGTATGTGAAATGTAGTGCTCCATACACACTGAATTGTACTACCCTACCCGCTCCATCTTAGTGACTTTGACGTTGGAAGTTACGTCATATATATATATATATATATATATATATATATATACTTGCAGTATATGCAGTACGAGGACGACACGTCTTCGGTGCTGATACCGGCGTAAATATATCGCGAATATCTAGTTTCTCATATTTCTTGATCCTGAAAAGATCACGTAAAGATTTTGAAAATATTGTGAAAAGAGCGTGAAAAGATAATGAAAAGATCGTGAAAAGATCATGAAAAGATCGTGAAAAGATCATGAAAAGATCGTGAAAAGATCATGAAAAGATCATGAAAAGATCATGAAAAGATCGTGAAAAGATAATGAAAAGATCGTGAAAAGATCATGAAAAGATCGTGAAAAGATCATGAAAAGATCATGAAAAGATCATGAAAAGATTGTGAAAAGATCATGAAAAGATCGTGAAAAGATCACGTAAAGATTGTGAAAATATTGTGAAAAGATCATGAAAAGATCATGAAAAGATTGTGAAAAGATCATGAAAAGATCATGAAAAGATCATGAAAAGATTGTGAAAAGATCATGAAAAGATTGTGAAAAGATAATGAAAAGATCTCGAAAAGATCATGAAAATATCGTCATAAGATCGTAAAAAGCTTGGAAAAGATCATTAGAAGTTTGTGAAAAGGAGAGTTCCTGAAAAGATCGTGAAAAGATCGTAATCAGATCGTGGAAAGATTGTGAAAAGGTCGCTAAAGGTCATGAAAAGATCATAAAAAGATTATGAAAAGAGGGTGAAAAGAGCGTGAAAAGATCATGAAAAGATCAAGTAAAGATTGTGAAAATATCGTGAAAAGAGCGTGAAAAGATTGTGAAAAGATCATGAAAAGATCACGTAAAGATTGTGAAAATATCGTGAAAAGAGCGTGAAAAGATTGTGAAAAGATCATGAAAAGATCACGTAAAGATTGTGAAAAGATCGTGAAAAGATCATGAAAAGATCATGAAAAGATCATGAAAAGATCATGAAAAGATTGTGAAAATATTGTGAAAAGATCATGAAAAGATCATGAAAAGATCGTAAAAAGATCATGAAAAGATCATGAAAAGATTGTGAAAATATTGTGAAAAGATCATGAAAAGATCATGAAAAGATCGTAAAAAGATCATGAAAAGATCACGTACGGACGACACGTCTTCGCTGCTGATACCGGCGTAAATATCTCGCGAATATCTAGTTTCTCATATTTCTTGATCCAAACCAAACGTGCTGCCAGCAGGTGGCGATAGTGTTCCTACATCTGGTTGAAATCATCGTTAAATAGTAGTAGAAGAAGAAGCTGTCGCGTCATTTCCTGTTAGTGTGTAGCAGCAGAGTTTGATTTGAGAAATACTATCTGTGGAGAATTAGTTACTAGTTAGTACGTACACTATCCTGATGCATACTAACTTCTAGTGCACTAAGAGAAGTATGTGGTTTGAGACACAGCTCTGGACTAGAACTAGAGTCTCCTCAGCAAACACTCGGTCTGAAGGTCTGAACTTCATCTCAACTCTCCGGTGTGACTCCAAAATGGAGAGCCTGGTCCGGATCATCCTTCGGGCCTATTTCTCGCCTCTAACTGAAGCGCCGGCTGAAGAGGCCAATCCCGGACCCGTGTGATCCACTTAAGTCCTGCTTCCACTTAAGTCCTGCTTCCACTTAAGTCCTGCTTCCACTTAAGTCCTGCTTCCACTTAAGTCCTGCTTCCACTTAAGTCCTGCTTCCACTTAAGTCCTGCTTCCACTTAAGTCCTGCTGGAGTCAAGGGGAGGCAGGATCAGGATCCTCGGAGCAGTTAGACGCCAGTGAAGATGGGATTCTTGACACGCCATCAGGCCATCAGGTCTGGATGGATGCGTCTGTCGGCGAAGACCACCAGGACCTCATTAGCCCGGCGTTCCATCAAACACCAGCTTCCACCAGCACCACTCGTCCTCCCTTCCTCTCTTCCTCTCCTTCTGCTGCTCTGTCGCTCCATAACTCAGCGCCTCCTCCAGGTCTCATTACCCACGTGCCCCAGTTCTGCCGGTGATCCACCATTAAGCCGGAGACGATAATGATGATGGCGGCGATGAGACGTCCGCCGCCGCTGCGTCCTGATGTTGTTTTGTTTCCCGCTAATGCGCCGCAGATGTAAATGCGCGTCGGCAGAAATATGGTAAATAACGGCGAGCGGCGTCCGCGGGAGGTTTTCTCGTGGCTTCGCTGCACGTCGTGGGTTCGGCCTCGTGAAAGATGAAGGAGTCAAGATGGAGGCTCGTGACGAGGATCAGAGATTTATTCTGCAGCCGTCGTGGTTTCGAACAAAATACATTTTTACAAAAGTGTCCATGAAGCACGAGTTGGAAAATCTACCTCGAATCCCTTTTTTAATTTTCTGTAATTAAGATTTGTTTTAGTCCTTTTGATTTAATTTGTTTGTCTTTTTACCGTTATTCTTTTCTGAGTTTTTGTAGTTAAGATTTTTTGATTTAGTTAGTTTTTGTTTTGTAATTTTTTTTTTCTTTTACTGTTATTATTTTCTTACTTTCTTTGTAGTTGTGTTTGTTTCTCGGAGGAAGATCATGAAAAGATCTCGAAAAGATCATGAAAAGATCTCGAAAAGATCATGAAAATATCGTCATAAGATGGTAAAAAGCTTGTGAAAAGATCATTAGAAGATCATGAAAAGATCATGAAAAGATCATGAAAAGATTGTGAAAAGATAATGAAAAGATCTTGAAAAGATCATGAAAAGATCATGAAAAGATCATGAAAAGATCTTGAAAAGATCATGAAAAGATCATGAAAAGATCATGAAAAGATCGTGAAAAGATCGTGAAAAGATAGTGAAAAGATCTTGAAAAGATCATGAAAAGATCATGAAAAGATCATGAAAAGATCGTGAAAAGATAATGAAAAGATCTTGAAAAGATCATGAAAAGATCATGAAAAGATCGTGAAAAGATAGTGAAAAGATAGTGAAAAGATCTTGAAAAGATAATGAAAAGATCTTGAAAAGATCATGAAAAGATCATGAAAAGATCATGAAAAGATCATGAAAAGATCGTGAAAAGATAATGAAAAGATCATGAAAAGATCATGAAAAGATCATGAAAAGATCTTGAAAAGATCATGAAAAGATCATGAAAAGATCATGAAAAGATCATGAAAAGATCGTGAAAAGATAATGAAAAGATCTTGAAAAGATCATGAAAAGATCATGAAAAGATCATGAAAAGATCATGAAAAGATCGTGAAAAGATAGTGAAAAGATCTTGAAAAGATCATGAAAAGATCATGAAAAGATCATGAAAAGATCATGAAAAGATCGTGAAAAGATAATGAAAAGATCTTGAAAAGATCATGAAAAGATCATGAAAAGATCATGAAAAGATCGTGAAAAGATAATGAAAAGATCTTGAAAAGATCTTGAAAAGATCATGAAAAGATCATGAAAAGATCATGAAAAGATCATGAAAAGATAATGAAAAGATCTTGAAAAGATCATGAAAAGATCATGAAAAGATCATGAAAAGATCATGAAAAGATCGTGAAAAGATAGTGAAAAGATCTTGAAAAGATCTTGAAAAGATCATGAAAAGATCATGAAAAGATCATGAAAAGATCATGAAAAGATCGTGAAAAGATAATGAAAAGATCTTGAAAAGATCTTGAAAAGATCATGAAAAGATCATGAAAAGATCATGAAAAGATCATGAAAAGATCGTGAAAAGATCATGAAAAGATCGTGAAAAGATAATGAAAAGATCATGAAAAGATCGTGAAAAGATCATGAAAAGATCGTGAAAAGATCATGAAAAGATCATGAAAAGATCATGAAAAGATTGTGAAAAGATAATGAAAAGATCTTGAAAAGATAATGAAAAGATCACAAAAAGATCATGAAAAGATATTGAAAAGATCGTGAAAAGATCATGAAAAGATCATGAAAAGATCATGAAAAGATAATGAAAAGATCATGAAAAGATCGTGAAAAGATAATGAAAAGATCATGAAAAGATAATGAAAAGATCATGAAAAGATCGTGAAAAGATTGTGAAAAGATAATGAAAAGATCATGAAAATATCACGAGAAGATTGTGAAAAGATCATGAAAAGATCATGAAAATATCACGAGAAGATTGTGAAAAGATCATGAAAACATCACAAAAAGCTCAGGAGAAGATCATGAAGAGCTCAGGAGAAGATCATGAAGAGCTCAGGAGAAGATCTCGTCTGAAGACGCTCCTCTCATCCTCCTCAGAGAAACTAACCAGCGTTCCAAGAGTCGACTGTTGAGGAACGTAACGAGATGTTGTGACAGTTCAGAGCGACTCTGCTCGTCGCTCGCAAAGAAAGCGAGGAAAAGAGACGTTTGAGTTTTGGTTTGATCCGAAGCGAGGCTTCAGAGGTGAACACGAGCGACTCGAGTCCTTCGTGGCGCCACAGGCTCTCCACCAATCAGAGGACGTGACGCTGCTCAGGCCCGCGAGGCGCCGTCGCCGCACATTTGTCAACAACAACATTTTCACCTCAAACAAAAAGTGAAGTTTCAGAACAAGGTTTCCTCCACTTGCCACTGCGAGTGTGTGTGTGTAGCAGCCACACACACACACACTCGCAGTATAATGACGGCAGTACAAGAGAAGTTTGTTTAAAACCAGACGCCAGGGAAACGTTCAAGGCTGAATTTTCTACATGAAAAAAAACAAATGTGCTCCTTTGTTTAGTTTTATGGCTGTAAAGTGTGTGATAAGTGAGTGTTTTTCTTTTTTTTTAACGTTATATTCCCTCCATCTTTCATTATAAATGTTTTTTTTTTTTCAGTTTTATAACAGTTTTAATTGTAAAATAGACAAAAACTATAGTAGTATATCAGTGACTTTTACTGTTTTTATTGAAATGTATTTAAATCATTTAAATGTTTTTGTTTTTTTTCTGAATAATTGAATTAAAAAATGATAAATATATTTGTTTGACTATTATATTCACATTTAATATTGAATACATCAATTAATACAATTTTTTTAAAAAAAAGTTAAAAATATATATATTTTTGAATTTTTGGAACTAAAATATTGAAAAAAAACAAAAAAAACATTTATTTTGAAAATATTCGGAGCCTTTTCAATTCATATAAAGCATTTTTACATTTTTATACCAAAGGCTAAGAATTTTTTTTTTTTTTTTTTAATAAGAGTTTTTATTATAATCTCATACGCTTTGTAAAATTAATTAATTTAAAATCAATCAATTTAAAACACCGGGTCACCTTGACCCAGAGCTAACACAAGGGATACCACAAACACATTTGTTTTCGGGGTCACCTTGACCCAGAGATAACACAAAGGATACCACAAATACATTTATAAATAAAAATTACTTACTTACTTACTTACATTTGTTTTCAGGGTCACCTTGACACAGAGACAACACAAGGGATACCACAAACACATTTGTTTTCAGGGTCACCTTGACCCAGAGACAACACAAGGGATACTACAAATACATTTGTTTTCGAGGTCACCTGGACCCTGAGATAACAAAAGGGATACCACAAACACATTTGTTTTAGGGGTCATCTTGACCCAGAGATAACACAAAGGATACCAAAACACATTTGTTTTCAGGGTCACCTTGACCCAGAGACAACACAAGGGATACTACAAATACATTTGTTTTCGGGGTCACCTGGACCCCGAGATAACACAAGGGATACTACAAATACATTTGTTTTCGGGTCACCTTGACCCAGAGACAACACAAGGGATACTACAAATACATTTGTTTTCGGGTCACCTTGACCCAGAGACAACACAAGGGATACTACAAATACATTTGTTTTCGGGTCACCTTGACCCAGAGACAACACAAGGGTTGGTAAAAATCAATCTAGAAATGATTTAATTATTCAGAAAAAAAGTATCAAATGATTAAAAAAAAATAACAACATTAAACAAAAAATAAACAAGTTTCAACATTTGAAATGAATAATTCACTCGTTTTACTTTCACACAAAACTCGACTGTATTTCAACTTTATAACATTAAATAAAATGAATAATCAAACTGAGAGTTTGAATGATTTGAACTTTTTCTGTTGGAATTTTGTTAACTTTTCAGAAAAACAAAAAAAACAAATAAAATCCTTTTCCCGACCCACACTCCACGCTTGATTCACAACACTTCTATCTCACTCCCTCTCAGTGAACTCATCCACTGGGTGCATCCATCTCAATGTGCTGCCAAAGGTTAAACCTGGACAAAAGTAGGAGCGACTCACCCCTGACTTGTTGTGTCTCCTGCAGCCTCTGAAGATGCACTGCCAGACCTGCGCCCTGGTGACCAGCTCAGGTCACCTGATCGGCGGGGGTCGCGGCGCCGAGATCGACCGGGCCGAGTGCGTGATCCGGATGAACGACGCGCCGACGGCCCGCGGCTACGGCGTGGACGTGGGCCGTCGCACGTCGCTGCGCGTGGTGGCGCATTCTAGCATGCAGCGGGTGCTGCGCAGCCGCCACGAGCTGCTGAACGCCAGCCAGGACACGGTCTTCGTCTTCTGGGGGCCCGGGAACTACATGAGGCGCGACGGCAAGGGCCCGGTCTACAACAACCTGAGGCTCATGAACCAGGTCCTGCCCAAGCTCCGCGTCTACATCATCTCCTGGCAGAAGATGCTGCAGTTCGACGAGCTCTTCAAGAACGAGACGGGCAAGGACCGGTGAGCGACGAGCGCTAATGTTTAAGCTAACGTTGTAGCTAATGTTGTAGCTATTGTTGTAGCTAATGTTGAAGTTAATGTTGTAGCTAATTTTGAAGCTAATGTTGTAGCTAACGTTGTAGCTAATGTTGTAGCTATTGTTCTAGCTAATGTTGAAGTTAATGTTGTAGCTAATGTTTTAGCTAATGATGTAGCTAACGTTGTAGCTAACGTTTTAGCTATTGTTCTAGCTAATGTTGAAGTTGACGTTGAAGCTAATGTTGTCGCTAATGTTGAAGCCAACGTTGTAGCTAATGTTGTAGCTAACGTTGTAGCTAACGTTGTAGCTAATGTTGTAGCTATTGTTCTAGCTAATGTTGAAGTTAATGTTGTAGCTAATGTTGTAGCAAATGATGTAGCTAACATTGTAGCTAACGTTTTAGCTATTGTTCTAGCTAATGTTGAAGTTAACGTTGAAGCTAATGTTGTAGCTAATGTTGAAGCCAACGTTGTAGCTAATGTTGTAGCTAATGTTGTAGCTAACGTTGTAGCTAATGTTGTAGCTAATGTTGGAGCTAATGTTGTAGCTAATGTTGTAGCTATTGTTCTAGCTAATGTTGAAATCAACGTTGTAGCTAATGTTGTAGCTAATGTTGTATCTAACGTTGTAGCTAATGTTGTAGCTATTGTTCTAGCTAATGTTGAAGTTAATGTTGTAGCTAATGATCTAGCTAACGTTGTAGCTAACGTTTTAGCTATTGTTCTAGCTAATGTTGAAGTTAACGTTGAAGCTAATGTTGTAGCTAATGTTGAAGCTAATGTTGTAGCTAATGTTGTAGCTATTGTTCTAGCTAATGTTGAAGCCAACGTTGTAGCTAATGTTGTAGCTAACGTTGTAGGTAATGTTGTAGCTATTGTTCTAGCTAATGTTGAAGTTAATGTTGTAGCTAATGTTGTAGCTAATGATGTAGCTAACGTTGTAGCTAACGTTTTAGCTATTGTTCTAGCTAATGTTGAAGTTAACGTTGAAGCTAATGTTGAAGCCAACGTTGTAGCTAATGTTGTAGCTAATGTTGTAGCTAACGTTGTATCTAACGTTGTAGCTAATGTTGTAGCTAATGTTGTAGCTATTGTTCTAGCTAATGTTGAAGTTATTGTTGAAGCTAATGTTGTAGCTAATGTTGAAGCCAACGTCGTAGCTAATGTTGTAGCTAATGTTGTAGCTAACGTTGTAGCTAACGTTGTAGCTAATGTTGTAGCTAATATTATAGTATAATATATATAGAACTATATATAATAAAGTTTGTGGTCTTAATTTAAAAGATTTTATATTGAATTTAAAAGGCTATATAAAAAAAAGATGAATTTAGAAACTCAAATTCTTTGTGTAAAATTTGTATTTTCGAAAATAGATTTTTCTTTTAAACCAACATTTCAACCTTATATATAGATATATCTATACATCTATATATAAACGCATACAGTAAAATATTAAACTCAAATATTCAATAAATAATATTCAATACCCTAAAAATGTATATTAAAAAAAAAAAAAAAGTTTGTTTATGTAAAGGTTTAATTTTTGGTTTAAAATCAAATCTCTTTTCGAAAATAAAAATGTATAATAAAATAATTATTTATAATAAAAAAATATATATATATTTATAAATATATCGATATAATTTATATAATTATGTAATTTATAAAAAAAGATAGTTATATTATTATATAACTTTTATTGAATATCAAAATAATATTTAATATTTCATTAAAAATTATATAATAAAATAGTTATATATTTTTTATAAATTATATATTTATAAATATATATATATATTTGTATTGAATATCAAATACATTTTTAATAATTCATTAACAATTATATATATACACACATACAGTAAAATATTCAACTCAAATATTCAATAAAACTTATATAATACCCTTAAAAATGTATAATAAATGAAAAAAAATACAATAAAAAATTTCAAAGTAACAACATTTTAAATTAAATTCAAGTATTGAATATTCCGATGACACTGATATACTTTCTATAATCGATCGACAACATTTTACTTCACAGGAAATAATTCAGACTCACTTAAACTGACTCTGAGTCACTTCCTACGTTATATCAACTATAAAAACACAATGACTCGAGCGACTCATTAATCCACGTGTCATTGACTCATGCGGCTCTTCTAGAAAAAGAGAAGAAGAAGAAAAAGCAGGAAATGGAGGAAAGAACGTTTACTGTGTGTTTAAGAAGAAGGAGCTTCACGACTCAGGATTCAAACTTAATTAAACGACTCACTCGACGGACGCTTGAGTCGACGCCACAGTTCCTCCGACTCGCTCGCAGTCGCTCCGGCAGACGCTCCGAGTCGTCGCATTATTCATCAACACGCTCACAAACAAGTCAATGAGGAGACCCCGAGTCGGCAGATTAGCCGAGCTAAGACCTCGGCGCCGCGGCTCCCGCCAAGACTTGATGACACGACGGCGTGTTGTTGTTTCTGAAGGTGGCGTCGGGAGACGAGCCGCGGGATGTTTGCGGCGACGATCAGATCCACGCGTCGCAAACATAGAACCAACAACCAGTATGTTCAGTGTGTCAGAGTCTTGTTCACGAGTGAGGGGAGGGTGTAGATGGATCACAAACACCAAAAATAGGTGATTTTTCACACAATTTCAGACAAAAGTTAATGTACCTCAATACCAGAAATGCAGGAAAACAAAACTATTGATGAAAATGACTCGTTTTTACGTATGGTTCAGATGTATCTTGTGGTTTTGTTCACGAGTGAGGGGAGGGTGTAGATGGATCACAAACACCAAAAATAGGTGATTTTTCACACAATTTCAGAGAAAAGTTAATGTACCTCAATACCAGAAATGCAGGAAAACAAAACTATGGATGAACATGACTCGTTTTAATGTATGGTTCAGATGTATCTTGGGGTTTTGTTCACGAGTGAGGGGAGGGTGAAGATGGATCACAAACACCAAAAATAGGTGATTTTTCACACAATTTCAGAGAAAAGTTAATGTACCTCAATACCAGAAATGCAGGAAAACAAAACTATGGATGAACATGACTCGTTTTAATGTATGGTTCAGATGTATCTTGGGGTTTTGTTCACGAGTGAGGGGAGGGTGAAAATGGATCACAAACACCAAAAATAGGTGATTTTTCCCACAATTTCAGACAAAAGTTAATGTACCTCAATACCAGAAATGCAGGAAAACAAAACTATGGATGAACATGACTCGTTTTAATGTATGGTTCAGATGTATATTGTGGTTTTGTTCACGAATGAGGGGAGGGAGAAGATGGATCACGAACACAGGAAATGTGTTGTTACTTCTGAAGTTTCAGAAATAAAAGTTAAAATTCCCACAATGAAAAGAACAAACGCAAATATTTGAGCGCGACTCTTTTTTGTAAGGTGGAGATGTATCTTGGGGTTTTGTTCACGAGTGAGGGGAGGATGAAGATGGATCACAAACGCAGTCTTTTTGTTTACGCCGTTTTAGACAAAAGTTACCATTTTAAATTGGTGATTTTTCCCACAATTTCAGACTAAAGTTAATGTAACTCAATACCAGAAATACAAAATAACGAAACTATGGATGAACATGACTCGTTTTAACGAATGGTTCAGATGTATCTTGGGGTTTTGTTCAAGAGTGAGGGGAGGACGCAGATGGATCATGAACACAGGAAATGTGTTGTTACTTCTTCAGTTTTGGAAATAAAAGTTAAAATTCCCACAATGAAAAGAACAAACGCAAATATTTGAGCGCGACTCTTTTTTGTAAGGTGGAGATGTATCTTGGGGTTTTGTTCACGAGTGAGGGGAGGGTGAAGATGGATCACAAACGCAGTCTTTTTGTTTACGCCGTTTTAGACAAAAGTTACCATTTTAAATTGGTGATTTTTCCCACAATTTCAGACTAAAGTTAATATACCTCAATACCAGAAATACAACAAAACGAAACTATGGATGAATATGACTCGTTTTAACGTATGGTTCAGATGTATCTTGGGGTTTTGTTCACGAATGAGGGGAGGACACAGATGGATCATGAACACAGCAAATGTGTTGTTACTACTTCAGTTTTGGAAATAAAAGTTACAATTCCCACAATGAAAAGAAGTAGAACAAAACCAAATATTTTAACATGACCCTTTTTTTGTAAGGTGGAGATGTATCTTGGGGTTTTGTTCACGAGTGAGGGGAGGACACAGATGGATCACGAACGCATGAAATGGGTGGTTTTTCCCCACAATTTCAGACAAAAGTTAAGGTAATACCAGAAATACAACAGAACAAAACTATGGATGATGACTTTGTTTTAATGTATGGTTCAGATGTATCTTGGGGTTTTGTTCACGAGTGACGGGAGGGTGAAGATGGATCACAAACACCAAAAATAGGTGATTTTTCCCACAATTTCAGACAAAAGTTAATGTACCTCAATACCAGAAATGCAACAAAACAAAACTATGGATGAACATGACTCGTTTTAACGTATGGTTCAGATGTATCTTGGGGTTTTGTTCACGAGTGAGGGGAGGACGCAGATGGATCATGAACACAGCAAATGTGTTGTTACTTCTGAAGTTTCAGAAATAAAAGTTAAAATTCCCACAATGAAAAGAACAAACGCAAATATTTGAGCGCGACTCTTTTTTGTAAGGTGGAGATGTATCTTGGGGTTTTGTTCACGAGTGAGGGGAGGATGCAGATGGATCACAAACGCAGTCTTTTTGTTTACGCCGTTTTAGACAAAAGTTACCATTTTAAATTGGTGATTTTTCCCACAATTTCAGACTAAAGTTAATGTACCTCAATACCAGAAATACAACAGAACAAAACTATGGATGATGACTTTGTTTTAATGTATGGTTCAGATGTATCTTGGGGTTTTGTTCACGAGTGAGGGGAGGACGCAGATGGATCATGAACACAGCAAATGTGTTGTTACTTCTTTTTTTTGGGAAATAAAAGTTACAATTCCCCAATGAAAAGAAGTATAACAAAACCAAAAGGCAAAATATTTGATCAGGACTCTTTTTTTTTTTTTTTAAAGGTGGAGATGTATCTTGGGGTTTTGTTCGCGTTTGAGGGGAGGACGCAGCCAGTTTAAAAACCCAGGAATTGTGTCTTTTTTAAGTTTTAGATAAAAGTTACAATTAACAAAGTTTAAAACCAAACAAACTTGTGAAGATTTTAACAAGGCTCTTTAAAAAAAAAATTGAATGAAAGAAATGTATCTTGGGATCTTGTTCACCAGTGAGGGGAGGACGCAGATGGACCACGAACACAGAAAAAGTGTCAGCTTTTACAGACAAATGGTACAATTCCCCGATGTAAAAAATTAGAGAAAAAAAAGGTTTAAACATGACTCTCTTTTTAATGTGAGGCAGAGATGTATCTTGGGGTTTTGTTCACCAGTGAGGGGAGGATGCAGATGAATCACAAACACAGATAAAGTATCATGAAAAAGATCTTGTGTCCATCGAACTCTCTTTCGGTTGAACCAATAGAACTGAAAAACCAAAACATCAAGTATAAAAGCCGCTGGAGTCGACTGTATCCTCTTGTCCTTAGTCATTGATCTCGAAGGCTTACATGCTTTCTTTAGCACGTAATGCTATCTAGAAGCCGTAAGTTTTATTGCAACACAAAATTGAACAAGCGCTTTAAATGTTTGCTTGTTAATCGTAAATAAATGTTTAAAAAACATGTAATTATTTAAGTTTACACAAACGTTATTGAAATATAAACCATAAAATAACTATGATAACAATAAACCATGATTTTGAAAGCCTCCCCGGCAGAGATATTTATGAGAAAACTCAACAAAATCGTGATGATAATCTGTTTTTGTAAACTTTTCTTAAAGATCGGTCGAATAAAAGCCACTATTTAATAATGCATACAACTGTTTCAAGGCGTACATGAAGGCACCACCAACAACAAAGTCCTTCTTTGGCTCTCGGAATTCTTTAGAAACCGCTCGTGCCCGGCAGGGGATCATCTTTGGTTTCCCTCAACTTGTTGTTTGTCGGAGGTTATTTTCCAGCCTCTAGCGGAGGAAAAGTTCAAACAGTATAAATGCTAAACAGGCCCTTTTTTGTTGCCTGACGTGTTTTCCCTGAACGCCAAAAAAAACAAACATGCAGGTAAAAAAAACCGTCAGTTGGAGACGTTTTGTCAGAGAGCGAGGAGGTTTTATCAGACTTAGTTTCTGTGTCGCCAAGAATGTGTGTGTGTGTGTGTGTGTGTGTGTGTGTGTGTGTGTGTGTGTGTGTGTGTGTGTGTGTGTGTGTGAGCAGATAAGCAGTAGTGACGAGGAGGTCGACACACTCGGGGTCACACCGAACACGGGGTCCACCTGTTGGTCGTGACCCTCTAGAATCAATCTTACAGGCTGGAAAAACAAACAACTAAACAACTTACTATTTACCGACGCAAACGCACAAGTTTTTAAGGGTCACTTAAGGGGCGACCGAATGAAAACAAAAACTTCAGCTTATTTTATGAGAGAAAAAAAGAATCCAGGCAGCGAAGGAGAGTTCAGGTGTAACAAGCATCGTGAATGTAAACAGATTTTTGTGTGTCGAGCCGATAAACAAGGCGGTTCAAAAAGGCTAATTAAAGAAACTGTTTGGAAGCAAAATATTGAGATGAAAGTGTCTAAATGAGCAGAGATGTTGGTGTTTTCTTCTCACTCGCTGCCCTTTCAGAGACAAACACCTGAAGGCATCATACGAGATTAGCCGTTCTGAAGTTTTTTGGAATGACTCACACACACACACACACACACACACACACACACACACACACACACACACACACACACACACACACACACACACACACACACACACACACACACACACACACACACACACACACAGCAAGGTTAATTGTAAGTCGTCCAAAGATGCGCAAGTGAGTCCAACTCCACTGTGAGACCCAGTGAGTCCTACTAAATGAGTTATTCCAGATACAACACAAGTTTGTGGTTCCACCTTGTCCTTGTGAGTCCTCGTCGACTGGTCTCGAGTGTCATCGTGAGTCCTACAAAGGCATGATTCTGACATTAAAAGGACTGATTATGAATTGCATGAGCAACTGTAGACGTTAAGAGTATTTTTGCGAGTCCAACCCCAAGGGTAACAGTAGGTACAAGTTCTCACTTTGGACCATGAGTCCAACACTAGTATGACCCAGTGTGAGACTGTGAGACCCAGTGAGTCCTACTAAATGAGTTATTCCAGATACAACACAAGTTTGTGGTTCCACCTTGTCCTTGTAAGTCCTCGTCGACTGGTCTTGAGTGTCATCGTGAGTCCAACAAAGGCATGATTCTGACATTAAAGGGACTGATTATGAATTGCATGAGCAACTGTAGACGTTAAGAGTATTTTTGCGAGTCCAACCCCAAGGGTAACAGTAGGTACAAGTTCTCCCTTTGGACCATGAGTCCAACACTAGTATGACCCAGTGTGAGACTGTGAGACCTAGTGAGTCGTACTAAATGAGTTATTCCAGATACAACACAAGTTTGTGGTTCCACCTTGTCCTTGTAAGTCCTCGTCGACTGGTCTCGAGTGTCATCGTGAGTCCAACAAAGGCATGATTCTGAAATCATAAGGACTGAGCAACTGTAGACGTTAAGAGTATTTTTGCGAGTCCAACCCCAAGGGTAACAGTAGGTACAAGTTCTCACTTTGGACCATGAGTCCAACACTAGTATGACCCAGTGTGAGACTGTGAGACCTAGTGAGTCGTACTAAATGAGTTATTCCAGATACAACACAAGTTTGTGGTTCCACCTTGTCCTTGTAAGTCCTCGTCGACTGGTCTCGAGTGTCCTCGTGAGTCCAACAAAGGCATGATTCTGACATCATAAGGACTGATTATGAATTGCAACTGAAGATGTATTTCTGTGAGTCCAACCACAAGGGTAACAGTAGGTAAAAGTTCTCCCTTTGGACTATGAGTCCAACACTAGTATGATTTAACCAATGAGTCCCCGATCAAAGCGGTTGCAACTACTACTAGGAAAGTCTGTGGATTTTTCGTAAAGTTTTCTCCGTGATTGTCCTTAACTCGTGTCCTTCATAAAGGCCCGAGTCATCTGGAGTCCTACCAAGTTTAGATCCTAATCAATAACGAAAGATTGCAAGTTATCGTGATATATTTCTCGCGAGTCCTACCATCGACATGGTTGAATCCATATATGAGTCCAACAATAAGAGTGCGACTCAACTTACATTTACCAAGTAAATAATTGTAAAACATCTTCTATTTCACCGAGATTTATTGCGGTAGGTCTTCACGAGTCCAACATGTGCGTGGTCGCGGTGTCTTTCGGGCTTAAATAAAAAAATGTTTTTTCGATTTCCTCTCAAAAATTACTATTAAAAAATAACTTTCTTCTGACTCCAGCAGTTTCCTCCGAACACACAAAAGAGTGTTTTATTTCGTGCGATGTCGTCCTTGATCCGCTGAAAGGCTGCGCGACCCGGGCCGGGTCAGGACGAGCCGAAGGAATGTTGATAGATTATCAGAAACTTCTCAAAGAACGACTGTAATTAGAGCTGAAGGCCGTCGAGCCGGCGATCAATCATCCGGACATGATTAATGCTCCTCCGGCCAAAAAGAGGTGACTCGGCATATTGCGCCGTCCAACCCCAGGTGGACCTTTGAATATTTTAAAAGGTACAAAGCAGCTGACTGGCTTCAAACGTAGGGTCCCATCGATATCGTTTCCAAGTTGATTTTTCAGAAGTCTTTACATGAAGCTTGGCCAGTAAAAATAGATGGTCTTTAAATATAGAACACACTCGGGGGAAGATCCAGACCTGGTTTCTGCTAACAAGGACTGAAACAGGAAATTAAAAAACGGGTTCAAGCAAAAATCTTTCCTGAGATCATCAATAATGGGAAGATTTTACCTGATTCTACTGAAAGTATCATCAGGAGTCTCCGGGCGTCGGCCAAAACGAGTCCTACCAGGTGACTTGTTTTGGATTAGGACAATTTCACACCAATCAAGTTTTACTTCGTCGCCCATTTTCAAAATGTCTTCGTAGGTCATGAGCGCCGTCGTCTTCCATCTCCAGGTGCTTTTTGAGTCCTACCACTCCATGTATAAGTGTTTCTTAAAGTGCAGTGAGGAGTCCAACCAGTAAGTGTGAGTTCGATCACGAGGGTCTTAAGGCGATCTGGAAGAGTAATAGTGAGTCCCACAAGTACCATTGAGAGTACCAAACAGACGTTTGTGTTTGTTGGCTGATTGTGAGTCCTACCACTAACTCAAGGTCAAAGTCAGGCTCTTGAATCTTCCACCATATCGATCACAAGGAGTCCAACATGACCCCGACTTTGCAGTTCGTGGTGATCATCTTGAGGTTGAGGATTATTGGTGGTTCTTGTGGCTGGATCATCTGGTTCTATTGTTTGACTCGTTGGGAGTCCTACAACTGTGTGATCACAGAAAAAGGTAAAAAGAGAGTCCTACAACTGTGTGATCACAGAAAAAGGTAAAAAGAGAGTCCTACAACTGTGTGATCACAGAAAAAAGGTAAAAAGAGAGTCCTACAACTGTGTGATCAGGTGTTCTGTGACATGGGTTAAGTCGAGGGTTACTGCACAACAATCCCACAAGAACCATCAAAGGAAAAAAAAAAAGAGTCCTACAGCTCCACCATGTGACTTAATAAGAGTCCCACAACGCAGGTTCCACAATGTAGAAGCTGTGTTACGAGTTAAGAGTGTCCTGGGACGAGACAAACATCCAACTGAAAGGATCAGTACCACCAAGGGGGGGTCCCCGTTAGCTAGTGGCTACAGAGAAAATAAGAGCTTCTTTTCTTCTGTGTGAGAGCGAAGGGCAGTTGAGGGGATATTTAGTCGTTCCCTTCAGCCGTGATGTTCAAATGTGTTCAAATCCAACACTCTCTAAAAGATGCATAAGAACTCTTTTCATCCGGCAGCGACTCCAGAGTCGAGCACGACTCCAGACATTTAGATGAAAAGAGACTCGCTAATGTAATGTAAATATCTTTTTTCTTTCATGGCGCCGTATTTCACAAAACCGCGATTAGTCGTCATTTTTTGTTCAGCCGGGGCCCGACTTTGTCATTCCCACGGCAGACTTTCGGCTCCTTTTGGTGATGAAGGCTTTGATTATTTGACAGGGTTCATTTGTATCGCTCGATAGGCGGGGATGGATCTGGGTTTTTAATGAAGCCGTGCGAGAACTTTCAACGATCCGCCCGGTCGGCGGGAGCGACCTCCGGATCGTGATTTAATCACTCTGCTGTCATAATAAAGTGACGGGCGATTCTCTGATTACCTTTCCCCGCCTCCGTCGCACTCCCACTGATCCGTCTCCGTCTTCACAGGAGGATATCGAACTCCTGGTTAAGCACCGGCTGGTTCACCATGACCATCGCCCTGGAGCTGTGCGAGCGGATCGACGTGTACGGGATGGTGGCGCCCGACTTCTGCAGGTGAGCGTGTTTTTCTCTCTCGAGCTACGACTGCGTTAGCGACAAGAAGATGCTGTTATTATGCTAACTGTGAAAAGAACGGGCGACAGGGTCACATAAGAATCGCAGGCAACACGTATCGAATCCAAGATTTGATCAAACAAAGGCAACAGTAAGTAATATTTATTTATATAGCGCTTTTCCAGACCAGGGTCACAAAGCGCTTTAACAATCAAAACAATACTCAAAAAAGTATATACTTTAAAGATCAAGATAATACTGAGAACAACACAGGAGTTCCAGAAAATCAAGGAAAAGCCTGAACAAATAGAAACGTCTTAAGATATTTCTTAAAGGAGTCAGTAGATCCATCAAGCGCAAAGAGAGAGGAAGATCGTTCCAAAGCTTAGGAGCAACAGCCTGAAAAGATTTCTCTCCTCTGGTCCTGAACCGTGTTCAGGAACCATCAGTAGATTCTGATCCACAGACCTCAGAGCCCGAGCTGGGGTGTAAGTCTGGATCAGATCAGTGATGTAAGGAGGAGCCTGACCATGAATAGATCTGAAAGTAAGAACCAGAATTTTAAAGTTGATCCTGAAAGAAACTGGAAGCCAGTGAAGAGTTTTAAGGATCGGAGAGATGTGAGTTCTTCTACTAGAGCAGGTTAGAATTCTCGCTGCAGAGTTAAAGAAATGAATGTGCAAGTAGAGATTCATGCGATTTTCGAGGTCAAGGTCATCATTGTATCTTGGCTCGATTCATAATACTTTAGGCCCCTTTGTGACCCTTTGTGTCAGTTCTTAAAATGAGTAGCAAATATTTTGATATGTGTCAGAAGACCTGGACAAAGTGTATCTTGCGACCCTTATTTAGTGAGACTGTAAAAATGTTTCTAGGAGCAAACAATTTCATTTTTTTTAAATTTTATATTACTTATTATACTCTAAGTATAACTTGTACAAAAATGTATTACTTTAAGGATTACTTACTTTGAAATAAAAGGATTTTTTTTTCCTACGATAGCGCTTTGATATTCACTTAAATGTTTTTATTTTGGCTTTCAAATTATTTTATTTTTCATGATAGTTTTATGGTTTATATTTCAGTAAAGTGTGTGTACAATTAATCAATTTTATTATATTTTAAATTTACAATTCACTTGCTAATTTTTACAGCATTTGCACATTTTTTTGTGTCGCAATGAAACTTCGAGCCAATAGATGGCAGCAGTCATTACGTCCTCCGCAGCTAAAGGAACAGTGTAATCCCATGACATCCCAGCAGTGACTGAGGACAAGAGGATACAGTCGAGTCTAGTAGCTTCTAAGGCCGACTTTGGTTTAAAAACAAATGAAAGCAGTTTTGATCTGTAAATTCTGCAATACCAGAGGCAAGTTCTCAACAATACTACAAATATATCCTCGTTACTACAGTATCACTATATATCATATCGTTGTTCCTGTATCGTGATACGCATCGTATCACCAGATTCTTACTTACATATCACATTGTTCGTCAGTTTCATTGAGTATATTTAAATAAAATGAACATGAAATTAAATTATGTACAATAGCAACATAAGTATTATTTCTGTATAAATGTGTATTTGATTTAATATTTTTAAAGGTCAACTAATGCCAAACTCTCCTGACTCGCATGTTTCAAATGTTAAAGTCTTTCTCTCCAAGATGCAGTAAGTTCCTCATCATGACCATGTTTTCAACTCATTACTTTATAAAGTTCGTCTGAAATCTGGGCGAACGAGAGGTTACGAGAGTCCATTATGACGTAATAATGGCTTCAGTCCTTCTCCAGCCAGCTGTAATCACGCCCCGCTTTGTTTATACAACGAGTCCCTTGGAGGTGGAGACTTCCGGGATTGATGACGCGTAGTGACAAACCTCCATGCTTGACCAATCACAGCAGAGTGGGCGTGGTTATGTTAAACAAGATTTAATCTCCAGAAAAACGAAAGTGATTTTTTTTTTTAGTGGGCGGGGCTTAAGATCATTTTTCTAATCTAATCTAATATTGACAGTAAACGAGTTCTGTAAAGACTCTTTTTTCATAGTGGACGACTGTTGAAAAATGCTCTTTCAGGTACAAACGCACACAAAGCTCTTTTATTTCCACGCTCACGTGTTGCTGCTGCAGCTGCGATCACACGCTGAGAGGACGCTGACATTTAAACAGTTTGTTTCCACCAGGAGCAGAACTTTCGCCCTCATTTCAGTCAAAAGGAAAAACACGCGGTGACTAATTTAAGCTCTTTTTTT
Source organism: Callionymus lyra (assembly GCF_982586985.1). Lineage (NCBI taxonomy): Eukaryota > Metazoa > Chordata > Actinopteri > Syngnathiformes > Callionymidae > Callionymus > Callionymus lyra. Next base: position 18,311,150 of record NC_141833.1, read on the forward strand.
TTGTTTTTTTTCTCCTCTAAATGTCAACTCTCTCCGCAGAGAACCTCAGCACCACTCGGTGCCGTACCACTACTACGAGCCCCGCGGGCCGGACGAGTGCGCCATGTACATCTCGCACGAGCGCGGCCGGCGAGGAAGCCACCATCGCTTCATCACCGAGAAGCGCGTCTTCGCCAACTGGGCGCGGACCTTCGACATCCACTTCTACCAGCCGGCCTGGAGCCCGGCGCCGCTGCCGGCCAACCGGACGGCCAACGCCACGCTCGCCACGGCGGCGCCGACGACGTGACTGGAGTCGTGATCGGGTCGAGCCCCCCCCCCCCCAACGAGGACTTCGTTCGTTAGCGTCCGGCTCGACGTCGTGCGAGCGATTACGATCATCACGACCGTCGTCTCGGGCAAAATGGACCCGGAGAGAGAAGCCCGACGGCGGCGCCGACCCGTCTTCGTGCGAAGAAGGATCGACGCAGGATTTACTCTAAACTCTCGTCTGCAAATATTCACGGAGAACGAAGATTTCGACGCGACCGACGGGAGAAACTGCCAGACGTGTATTGACGTGAAAATAAAAGGACGTTTTTAACACTTAAAGTCTCAGCGTTTTACACGATTCAACGTCACAAACTTCACCATCAGAGGCGACGCATTTAGATTTTAAAATTAAATATATTCCGTCCTTTCAAATGAAACCACCGCGGATCTATTAGCATGCTAGCTTGTGTTAGCACGGGCGGACATGTCTCGGAAAAGCGTATTGTGATGTGAAAAACTCAAGATTATGGACTTCAGGTTTAGTACTCAAATAAAATTAAACCAAAATTATAAAACATGAATAAAACAATTAATTATCGCTAATTCAAGAAGAATTAACACATTTTTTGTGATGAACTCTTGATTTTTTTAAATAAAGAATTATTATGCTAAGAGAAGAAGATTATTATTTTTACTTTTTGGCTTTCAAATAATTTTATTTTTCATCATAGTTTTATGTTTTTTTATTTCAGTAAAGTGGGTAAAACATGAATTAATTTTATTCCTTAAAAATGTACAATTCATGTGAACATTTTTTCAGCGTTTGCATATTTTTGTCTCGCAATTAAACTTTTGACCAGTTGTAATGGCAGTTACTGAGGATGAGAGGATACAGTCGACCCCAGTAGCTTTTCAAGCTGCTTTTGGTTTAAAAACAAATGCAAGCGGTTTTTATCTGTAAATTCTGCAACACCTGAGTCAAGTACTCGACAATACCACAAGTATATCCTTGTTACTACAGTATCACTATATATTGTATCAAAATAATAAAACATGAATATAACAATTAATTATCGCTTATTCAAAAATAATTAACACATTATTTGTGATAAACTCTTGATGGAAACATGAATATTATTATTTTTAAACAAAGAATTATTATACTAAGATAAGAAGAACATTATTTTTACTTTTTGGCTTTCAAATCTTTTTATTTTTCATCATAGTTTTAGGTTTATATTTCAGTAAAGTGGGTATAAAATTAATTAATTTTTATTTCTTTAAAATTTTAATTCACGTGAAGATGTTTACAGAGTTTGCACATTTTTGTCTGGCAATTAAACTTCTGGCCAGTTATTTCGTCCTCTGCAGCTAAAGTAACAGTGAATTCCAGAACAACGAGATCCCGGCAGTTACTGAGGACGAGAGGATACAGTCGACCCCAGTAGCTTTTCAAGCTGCTTTTGGTTTAAAAACAAATGCAAGCAGTTTTTATATGTAAATTCTGCAACACCAGAGTCAAGTACTCGACAATACCACAAGTATATCCTTGTTACTACAGTATCACTATATATTGTATCAAAATAATAAAACATGAACATAACAATTAATTATCGCTAATTCAAGAATAATTAACACATTGTTTGTGATAAACTCTTGATGGAAAAATGAATATTATTTTTGAAAAATAAAGAATTATTATACTAAGATAAGAAGATTATTCATAGTCATTTTCTTAACTTATGGTGCTCTCGGGGGTCTGGATCCTGTCCCAGATTCTACGGCGTGAGGCAGGGGACACCCTGGACAGAATGCCCGCCAGTCACAGCACACACAAAGACACACAACCATTCACACACACACTCATACCTACGGACAATTTCACCAAGTTCTCAATCAACCTCTGTATGTTTCTGGACTGTGGGAGGAAACCGGAGTCCCCGGAGTAAACCCACGCAACATGGGGAGAAAACATACAAACGCACAGAAAGGTCACAAATAAATTAAATATTTGCATAACAACAGGAAAAACTGGAATACGAATATAAATTTCTCTACGTAAAGATGGTCAATTATTCCACAACGTGCCAACACTGTTGTTATTAAATTGTGTTGACATTTGATTTAAATATATATCAATAAAGAAAATATTTAATGGCTATTTTGAGGCACACTATTTTCTCATTTACATTGTTTTACAGCGAACTATAAAACCTTTTTTTTAAAACATTCTGATTTTCCGATTGATTTCATCTCTTAATAAATATACTTTAATTCTACTTTTTTGATTAACATGATATTTATTCAGTTGTTTTTTTTTAGAGTCTCTTCTTTTGTCCCCTTGTTCAGTTCTTCCCACGTTTTAAAGTTGATTTAATTCTATTTTTTTAAACTTCAATATCTTCAAAGTCTGGATCAGAATCTACTGATGGAAGGTCTGACCATGAATAGATCTGAAAGTAAGAACCAGAATTTTAAAGTTGATCCTGAAAGAAACTGTCAGCCAGTGAAGAGTTTTAAGGATCGGAGAAATGTGAGTTCTTCTACTAGAGCGCTGCAGAGTTCTGTATCAACTGCAGGCGAGACAGATCCTTCTTGTTAAGACATGAAATCAGCTTGTTCACCATGTTTTGAGGAACATCTACCCCACCTTTGAACAGAAGGTTATTGGTATCAACTACATTGTTTTCTGCCTGTTCTTAAGATACTCTTCTAGTTGTGTTCTCGACATGACTTCGCGCCAAAAGATAAGAAAACGTCTTTTGTTTTTTTTCCCTCAGCAGTTTCGTGGAACTCTGAGCTTCGACACCTTCTTGTGCCCTTTTTTCTAATCTTGGCTGAGCGTCAGAAAGATTCGCTGCCAGGTCTTCCTCCCGAGCGCGAGCGCAGGATTCACCTGTCAGCGGCTAATAGCACGATTTATAAAGCTACACGCCGGATTTCCATGTAAATGCGCCGCCGTGTCACGCGAGACAAGTGGCAGATTAAGATGGAGAGCAGAGATGCTTCGGCGACATTCATCCCCCTCCGTTCACCTGCTGCTCTCCTACACCTTCTCCGGGGGTCCCTGGGATCCTTCCGTGGGTTGATAAAAACATGTAAGTCAACCCACAGTATTCTCTCCGACGCCTTCCAGAGGTGGTGACGCCGACGACACGTCCCGGAGCGGCGAGCGATCGATTTCACGCCAGTAATGATGGCGGCGACGCTTTAGGTCACAGTCGTGTTAGAAGAGGATGTGACGGTTTCTCTGCCGCACCAGTTTGACTAAAGTCACCATCAGAAGGAGAACGATCGCTGCACGAGTGGATTTTAAACTAATATTCTGCCTCTACAAATCCTCTGGTTGAGTTTTGAGCGTGTATTAAATTAATCCACTTGCACATTTTTTAACAGCGTTTGCACATTTTTGTGTCGCGATTATACGTCCGGCCAATAGATGGCAGCAGTCGTTACTTCCAGTAGTATCCGACGTGATCCCGGCAGTGACTGAGGACGAGAGGATACAAACGACTCAAGTAGCCTTTAAAGCCAAATTCGGTTTAAAAACGGATGCAAGCAGTTTTCATCTGTAAATTCCGCAACACCAGAGACAAGTACTAGCACGTCGCTATTAGCGGGCTAGCTAGCGTTAGCACACACAGACATGTTCTGTGTCTCAAATCGCATACTAGCGTACTAAAAGTTAGTATTTTTAGTGCGTTAGTGCGTCTCAATTCTTAGTATGCGAAATTTAGTGCGCCATGCACACTAAATTGGCGTACTAACACGCCCACAAAACTGAGTATGGTTCGATGGACACTAAACACACTGAACAGCCGCCATCTTAGTGACTTTTAAATGGAACTTACGTCATATATATGCATATATATTCATATACTTACAGGTGTATTTTCAGCAGCAGTAGGAGGATAAACACGTCTTCTGTGCTGATACCATCTTAAATATCTTGTGATTATTTAGATTCTCATATTTTTTCTTTATTTCTTTTTCCAAAGTTGCAAAAAGTGCTGCCAGCAGGTGTCGGCGATAGCGTTCAAACAGCTGATTGAAACATCGCTAAATAGAAGTAGAAGAAGAAGCTGTCATGTGATCTCCTGTTAGTGTGTAGCAGCAGAGTTTGATTTGAGACATACTATCTGTGGAGAATTTGCGTACTAGTTAGTATGTACACTAAACTGATGCATACTAACTTCTAGCATACTAAGAGTAGTATGTGATTTGAGACACAGCAATGTAGCTTCTAGCCTGGATTTATCGCATGACTCCATATGGAAAAGGTCACAGAAATCCATAACAAAAAACTCAAGATTATGAAGACAAGTTTCAATTTTTTTTAGATGTTTTTGGACTGTGGGAGGAAACCGGAGTTCCCGGAGGAAACCCAGGCAACACGGGGAGAACTTACAAAAAAGGACACAAGTTAATTACTATCTTGTTGTGAGGCCATACACCGAGTTAAATATTATGAAATATGAAAATAAAAAATGAATTATTCTTAAACTTAATCCAAAAGGAAAATAAATCATATTGTTTTGAGGATTTAAGATTAAGAAATAGAAAATATACGATAGACACTTGTAACAAATACATAAATATACAAAGGGAAAGTCAGGGTTTTGACAACTAAGGAAACATTTACAAAAAAATAGTTTGAATAATCATTTTACTAAGAAGAGAATATTATGTCGAAATTCTTAGTTTAGATTATAATAAGGAAGTATTATGTGTAATAAAAATAGGGATTTTAAATCAAGATTTGAACATATAAAGAAGACATTGTATCAAATAGAAAGATGTATAAAATACGAACATCATGATCAGAGAAAACTCTGAATTAAAGTCAAGAGGATGAGTTTATAAATCCAGATTAAAATGGAGGAAAACTAGATTATTTATCAAGAGTCACGATTAAAATGCAAAAAGATTGTTTTGGTGTAAAATATAAACACCAAAATAAATACACAGCAATGTTTGAATTAACGTCAAGAGGAGTTGGTTGAAAATGTGATCTTTTATCGTGAAGTCAAGATTAAAATGCAAAAAGAAAAGTCATTCAATTTAAAAAGATTTATAAAATATATACATCATGATAAGGACATCGTAAAGTCTGGATTAAAGGTCAAGAGGATGAGTTAATAAATCCAGATTAAAATAGAGGGAAGGCAAGAAAACTAGATTATTCAACAAGAGTCAAGATTAAAATGCAAAAAGGAAATTAATTTAATCAAGATTTATAAAATGTATACATCATGATAAGGACGTCGTAAAGTCTGGATTAAAGGTCAAGAGGATAAATTGATGAAGTCCAGATTAAAACAAGTCAAGACTAGTACTATATATTGCAGTAAAAGTCAGATATTTTCAGAGATTTCAAGACTAAAACATACAACTACGTCTGAGAATTCAGGATTATCTCGAAACAGAGAACGTATCACATGATCCAAACTTCAGGACGGCCGACACGTGAGGTTCGGTGGTGAACAGAAGGTCAGTGACTCACGTCTCTGACCCTCCGTCGCTGTCATCTCGCATCTCAATCTCTGGCTTTTGTCTGGTCGTGACACGAGACTCGGTCACTCTGAAATAATAATGAGCGACACAAGCATTTCATTATTCCCCAGAGCGGCAGGAGGGTTTGGTCCTGCTGCTGAGGTTTGAGTGTTTCTCCCCACGAGACGACATGTTCAAACACTTGACTTTTCACCTTCATAATCTTGATTTTGTAGCTCATAATCTGGAGAGTCCTCTGATAATCCTTACTTTCTAAATATATTTAAAAAAGATACGAGATTGTAGAAGTGTGTGTGTGATTGTGTTAAGTAAAACAAAACATTAAAGGCGTAAAACAAACATAAAAATCAAAGAAAATAAAGATAAACCCATAATAAAATAGTATAAAAATGCTGATTATACATCAAATTTACGATTCACATTCAAATTTTGAAAGCGTTTGCACATTTTTGTGTCGCGAATAAAATTCCGTCCAGAATATGGCAGCAGTTATTACTTACTTCACAGTTGAAGGAACAATAGTATCCCACGAGATCCCTGCAGTGACTGAGGACGAGAGGATACAGTCGACTCAAGTAGCTTTTAAAGACGATTTTGGTTTAAAAACAAATGCAAGCAGTTTTCATCTGTATATTTTGCAACACCAGAGTCAAGTACTAGCGTGTCGCTATTAGCAGGCTAGCTAGTTAGCACAGACAGACATGTAGCTTCTAGCCTGGATTGATCGCATGACGCCATATGGAAATGAAAAAAATGTAATCAAGAATAAAAAAAAAATCAAGATTATGAAGACAAGTTTCAATTTATTTTAGATGTTTTTGGACTGTGGGAGGAAACCGGAGTTCCCGGAGGTAACCCAGGCAACACACAAAATCACAAAGAAAACAAATTTACTCGCCCCAAACCTGGACGCGAACCTGCAACGTTCTTGCTATGAATGCAAAACTAAACATGTTTAAAATCAACGTAACAATGTTTTAAGGTCAATTAATAACAAGAAGAAGGTCATCATATGATATAAAGGTTAAAATAATGACAAGTGTAGACGTTATCGTACAATGTGTGTATAAAAGTGATGCTAAAAATATATTAACGATGAATACATTTCAATATTTATAAACGTTACAAAAAACTGATTGAAAGAATCCGGATTATGATGATAAAAACCAGTATTCTGATGAATAAAAGGGTTTAAAATAAGAGATCAAGATTATTAAAAGCAGTGTAAAGAATATTGAATAAATGTCTTTTAATATTTATATATATTTATATCATTTAACATAGATTGTTATGAGCCTCATTCATCACTTGCTAATTCAAAACCATCGCTGTAATGTTTTATCGAGGCTCATCGTTTTAGTGACGGATGCTTATGGATTCTAGTTTCAACTTACGGTTCTTTATCTTTGCTCCGCGGCACGAGAACATGCCCGGCGGGGGTGTGTGTGTGTGTGTGTGGGGGGGGGTGTGTGTGTGTGGTGTGTGTGGGGTGTGTGTGTGTGTGTGACTTCCCCGCCCCACTGAGAAGTCAAAATGGAATATTTTAAAATGCATAATTAATAGGACGCTTACTTGCGACTCCCCGTCATTATTACCACCACCGTCTTCTTCTTCTTCTTCTTCGTCACGTTTTATCTCCTCATTTGGTTTTCGCTGGTGACGAGAGATGAAGCGAGAAGAACGGAAGCGTCTTGAACTACTTTTGTTCGCCTCTTAAACTATTTAAAAACACAATCTATTTTGATGAGATCAGTAACTGCATCGACGACGCTCGGTTTCTCCTCGATTCTCTCTTGTGCGTCGTGAAGTAAAACCTGATGGAAATATTTACTTTCAGTCTTCAAAGACTCAATAATTCCACCTCGTCTACTTTAATCCGATTAGAATTGTTTAGACTGGATTCAACTTTTTCTAGAACAAGGATCCGATTAATGTCCTCGGTAACAAGTTCCCTGGCTGACAATGCAAGGTGCCAACACAAAATGATTTTTTTTTTTCCATATCCATCCCAGCTACTTGGGGCTACAGGCAGGGAACACCCTGAACAGGTTGCCAATCTAGACCGACTCACCATTCACTCACCAGTTCCAGGAGGTGGATTTCATGTTTTAAACTATATTTTTTGACCAGAAAATGAAAAAATATTTGTCAACTCTAACTAAACAATTTAAGCTTTTCGCGACAATAAAGGGAAAAACCACGATGTCTTGTGTTTTCTTCTCTGACCGGTCCAAGATATAGGAGCTTTTATTTTGGAAGTTCTGCAGAGGAAACTATTGGATACTTTCTTTACATTTGGCCCTCGCTTTTTTTTTCCACTGCATGGAAAGTAGCTCTCCTCGAAAAGAGGTTTGTACTGAAGCCTGAACTCCAGGCACCTTTTCCAGTCTGCCTCCTGAACACTCATGAGTTCAACATCTATTTTTTCCCTTCGCAAAGTTACCCAACATGAAGGAATGGAGCAAAATTTACTTCTGCTTGGGTTGCAACATGACGCAGAAACATCTTTATTGCGTTCTGGAGTTCCATCTGGATCTAGGAAGGTGTGAAGGATTTCATCATGAACTTGTTAAGGATTCTAACCTCTGCTGCTGAGCCTTACTTCCACTAGAAAAACAATCCCAAGAAAATGTTTTAGCTAAAACTGTTAATGCCTAAAAGAGAGTCTTGGTCAAGAAATGTATTGCTTTGAGTTATTTGACTGATGTGATCGTATGATGGGTTTCCGAGTCACATGAGCTCCTTGGCAGAGGTATGTGCTACCTGTGTGCTTTAGCACCCATTCATTCATAGGATAATTTTTCTCCCGATCCTTAAAACTCTTCACTGGCTGCCAGTTTCTTTGAGGATCAACTTTAAAATTCTGGTTCTTACTTTCAGATCTATTCATGGTCAGACCTTCCATCAGTGATCTGATCCAGCCTTACACCCCAGCTCAGGCTCTGAGGTCTGTGGATCAGAATCTACTGATGGTTCCTGAACAAGGTTCAGAACCAGAGGAGATAAATCCTTCCAGACTGTTGCTCCTAAGCTTTGGAACCATCTCTGTGTTTGATGATCTACTGACTCCTTCAAGAAACATCTGAAGACACTTTTATTTTTGCTTTTTTCCACCTCTTTTTCTGGGACTCCTGTGTTTGTCTGATGCGTCTTGGCGCTTTGTGACCCTGGTCTAGAAAGATCTTTACAAATAACTATTACTTACTTACTTTTTTTCACATGCATTTGATCGTATTACACTCAGTACTACTTTACTTTAAGCCTAAACCAGACCTGGGCAAAGTGCGGCCCTTTGACTGTATTTATTTGGCCCTCGAAAAGCATGATCATGTATAAATGGTTCTAATGCCTTTATTATTAATTTCAAATTTCACATAACACTTCCCTCCCTTTTGTGCGGAATTTTTTCGAGTATACAGTATATTAATCCCTCAAAACCTTTTTTTTTTTAAGTTATTGAAGAAATGTTTTGAAAAAAACTCATCCATACAAAAATAAAATGTCACAGCCTAAAGTAAGTAATAGTAAGTAAGTAATATTTATTTATATAGCGCTTTTCCAGACCAGGGTCACAAAGCGCTTTAACAATCAAAACAATACTCAAAAAAGTACATACTTTAAAGATCAAGATTAAACTGATAACACAACAGGACGCATGTCCTTTTTTTATTTTTAGGGAATTTTCCATCTTTCTTTTTGCTTGACGGCCCCTAACAACATTCGCAGAATTTAATGTGGCCCTTGAAGAACTATAATTGCCCACTTCTGGCCCTAAACTGTCTATAAACATTTCCCACATTCCGAGCGTCTTCCTTATTTTCCTCCAGTATTTTTACCTTCATGATGCCGGAAGAAATGAAATGATATTTGTGAGAAAACGAGGCAATAACGTGGCGTCGGGAACGAGCCTCGGATTAATAAAGTATCCTAAATGAAGGGTAGCAGCTGGTGGAGGATATAATTCCAACTTTTTCCGATTGAGCCGAGAGGCTGAGAGGCAACCCCCCCCCCACACACACACCCCCCAACACCCCACCCCACGACAGGATGCGTCCTTGTGCCAAGCAGCAAAGATGAACGACTGCAGGTTGAATCCAGACGCCATAAGCATCCATCACTCCACCAACAATGAGCCTAATGCGGGGCTGAGAGAAAGAGCGAAAGAAAAAAAGAGAGGGAAAAACACATCCCATCATGGACGAGATTCATTCGGGATGGCCGGCAGCTTATGAGGTTATCACTCACTTATCGCTGCGGCGGCGTGCGACGCGGAATGGCTGAGGAAATGGCTGTCCATCACCGGGAGAGAGCGTTCGGCGGAGCACACGGCTGGAGAGCTAATGGATGTTTCCACAGGGAGGGCAATTTGGTGAATGGGAGAGTGAAGGGGTCCTTGATGTGGCGGCGCATTACGTGGGATTGTTATCCTTCGGGAGGCGCGACGACGGTCAAGGGGTGTGATACATAGATAGATATATATATATGTGGACTGACATGACCCCAGTGAACTTCCAATCAGTCATTCTTTTGTTCTGACCCACCAGGTCGACCAGGAGATGAATACGTGTCTCAGATAATAGAACAACCGTTGATGAACCGAGACATCGTGTAAGCGTTCGCTTGACGACCACCAGCACCCGAGAGTTTTCGTTGGCGTCTGCTGACAAAACTGCTTCCCGCCAACCTCAAAAGTAGGTCAATCTTTTTTTGGGAGGGGTCTTAAATTAGTGGAGAGTCAAAATTAGACACGGAATTTGTAGTTCATTTGAGTTGTGGCAGCAGTTACTACTATAGAGAGCATTTTTCTATCCATACACTTGATGATCTCTGATTCCAAGTCCTGCTGCTGGTGGGATGGACACCCTTGACCGGTTCTAGTTAGGATCACCAGCTCAGTAACTCTTTGATCGACAACTAGTCAAAGAGCGAAAGCTTCATTTTTGGGAGAGGTTGTGTTGCATGGGATATAAGGCGATAGCTCAAAGCTGAAAATTCACACATTTTCTACTCACCCTCATGTCGACCTAGGGTAGGGATTGGTCCGTCTTCCTCTTTTTGAAGTTACAAACAGAAATGTATGTCCATTTATGTCGTGAACGGGTCTCCATTTCGTCGTCCAAAAAGACACTTAAAAACATGCAAATACCTCCAGGCAGCTCGTCTGTAACGAACCTCTTGTTGTGACACCTCGACAAGAAAAAAATTAAGCAAATCTACATTTTAAGATGGTTTGTAGTGGAAGCTAAAAGGCTAACGTGCTACACAAACATTCCACAAACAGGAAACACTGAGGGTAAATATCCTGATACCTCCTAGGGTAGACAGTAGACGGGAAGTGTGTCTTTTTGGCCAAAAAAAATAAATAAAAATGGAGCCCGATTCAGGACCCTGCATTTCTTTCTATAACTCAAAAAAAAAAAAGTTTGATTACTCTGAAAATAGTATCAACCCTCAGTCCTGACAAGGTGAGTATAAAATTAGTGTAATTTGAACTTTGACACTTTAAGGTCAGTTTTCCAAAGTAAGGAATCAAATAGGTGGAATTGGTGATTGACTCAAAACATCCGTCTTAGGATAGCAAAGTATTGGGATTCTGTTTTTTTAAAGATGAAAGTGTTGTATTTTTAACTTGATTTAATGGAAGTTGTCATATATACATCATTATGGTTATACTTATTCCCTGAAAAAAAAAACAAGGCTTAAATCTTGGCAGTTTTGTCACACAACCTATAGACTGTCAAGCAGTCACGCCCCCCCCTTAGAAAAACCTTTATGCATCACAAGTTCTAGTTCTCAGACTTTAGGACCAGTCTTTGGAGATTCAGTCCCATCAAAGCTGTAAAGAAGTCTAAAGTTGGGAAACCCACGTTTATTTAAAACAGTCAGTGCATCATTGTAAACACGAGTCAAATCCCCTGTTGTTCCCAAAGTTAAGTCCATGCCGACTCCCGACAAATCACATTATAAATAAGTTAGACATTCGAAACCAGGAACTCAATCCGAGGGAAGGACACAGAAGTCGTACCCTTCGCTCGGAAGTCCGTCCGCATAATTCGATCCCAGGACGAGGTAATAGCATTCAGATAAAGTCCTCTCAGGCAAACCAGGAGCCGCCGACCGGGGGCTCAGAAGATGTGTTTGAGGTGTTTGATGCCGTACGTCTTGAAAAACACCAGCAGGATTAGAGTCCACAGGCCCAGGATGAATCCGTCCGGAGGATGCCAGTCTTTCTGTTTGGGTTTCTAAAGAGAGACGAGGGGCGGGGATGACAAAAGGGTGAGATAATAATGGAGGGAGGGGGGGGGAGAAGACATCGCAGGTTAGTAATGGTCGGAATATGGCGCCGGTGCGAGCCGTCGCTGATTGTTCTGTCATTCACGGAGGCGGGCGGCGGCCTTATCTCGACTGTGTACACGACCCGCCGCCTCACAAAGGTTCTCCTGGAGAAGTGGGCGGCGAGGCTCATCAGTAACCCTCCCCTGGCTTGTGTTTGTCCCGCTCGCCGCCACATCATCACTTTGTGTACGATTATACTTTTAAATCTGGCTCGTATTAAACATGCATCTCACAAGGAGCGCATTTATATGCTAATGTCGCGGCAATATTCAGCGGGGAGATGAGATTTAACCTCTGAAGAACAAAAAAAAAAAAAGAAAACCTCCCAAACTCGGCGACAAAAAGCTGGATGGGCGGCACTTGGGAGGTTTTGAGTCATCGCTCGCCATCATCCCGTCAAGAGAGAATCAGGCCAGAGTAGTGGTGAGGATTGCGAAGCATCGACGTCAGCCGGAGCCGACTGACAGCTGAGTGACGAGCTCCGGAGGATTTATCGCTCGTCCGGGAGTCCAAGGTCGTTATTATCCGAGAAGCGAGTCAATCAAGCCGTTAAAGTTAATTTCGACGAGGCTTCTGGACGGATTAATTAGCTCCGATCAAAACTCATGAGTAATTCATCAGCCGACGTTTAAGTCCAGGCTAGCCAGGGTCGGGCGCGTCGATCCCAGACGTCTTTCTGGTGGTGGTCGAGGCAGGGTATCGTTACGATCGAGTTTCGATTCCTGTGACTCGAGCGTCCGTTCATCCTCCGCCGATGACCTTTAACGACTTGACGCCGTGACCTAAATTCAATGATTTTTTAATTTCCATATGTGGGGCACATGACTCACTTCATTGAATTACATTTAACCTTTTTTTTTTAAATTTAGCCACTTGAATATGAAATTCCATTTTGCAGTTTGTATATAAAGTCTGTTTATTGCATTATAAATATAAATAAAACAATCATAGAAACTTTATATGTAACCACTAGTGAGGGGTTCATGAGCAATAGGTTATTTTTATCATGATCTTTTTGGTTATTCTTTATACAAATATGTGTGTTTAAAAATATATATTATAATTAACACACAAATATACACTGCCTTTGCTACTTTTTGTGTTGGGTTTCAACTTCCGGCCACTAGATGGCAGCAGTCCATTACGTCCTCTACAGCCAAAGGAACAATAAAATCCTGGGGGATTCTTGGCGATGACTGAGGACGAGGGGATACATTTGACTCCTGCTGCTTTTTAAAAGCTGTTGTTACGTATTTTGCCTTTTAGTTATAATAATACAACCAATAGAGGGAAGAACTATCACAATATGTCTCAAAAACTCGGCGTCCACTAAAATTGTTAAAAAAATAATGCAAGTGTATCTAAATGTATCGGGAGATTATTGTATCGTTATAGCTTAGATCATGAAGTATTGTCCTCATATTGAAAGGTTGAAAGATTATAATGCAGAAATTGGCAATGAGTGAAAACTGTTTGTTTGGATGTAACATCAATTCATCACTAGTAGCCACAAGTTAGATGAGATCTATCACCAAAAAGTCTGGAAAGAATAAGAAAAGGAATCACTAAACTTGGTTTATGGCCTAAAAGAATCCAAAGAATGAGTGAACGAATCAATTATAAACATTCAGACACTATAGAAAGTGACAAGTTTCTTTTGTTAAACGAGTCACAGTCCATCAAACGACAGAACGAAGAGCCTGAAACGAACAAGACTGATTCATCAGGTCCATTTCCTTCAGAAAGAATCACTAGCCGACATCACTGTCCGGTCGAGCCCGTCGTCAGTCAATCTCAAACTTTGTTAAACGCCTTTTAAAATGACTTCCCGTCGCCTTCACGGTCAGTAGTTCGTGTCAGTATTTGCTTCTCATCGACGCCTCGCGAACCGTTAGTGTCCCGGGTCAGCGTGTACCTCCTGGATGACTGACTATGTGAGCTCCGAATGTGACGGCGTGTCGGATTATCATCGGCGTGATCGACTGTAATCGCTGCTCATCGAGCTCCCGATGCCCACGAGTTGCCAGTTTTCAAAAACCCGAGCGAGCGCCAGACGAGCAGAATGTTGAAAATTGAGGCGGATTTCATAACCTGGGACCCGGAATCTTCTCCTGAATTAATCCCAGATAAGTGCGGCGATGTGTGCTGATGGAGGCGCGAGGGCTTCGATTGAGACGCACCGTCGTCGCTAAAATATGAGGTACCTCAAAATGAAGTCTCCCCGCGCTGACCTCGGCTTTACTGCTCGACTGGTGATCGCAGATGAGGTAGTAAATGACATCGGCTTAATGGCGGCGCTCGGTGATGATACGAGGGGATGATATGAATCCTCGCAGAAGCAGATTTGGAAAAGAGGGAGGCGAGTAAATTACGATCGGTGCTGATGAACCAAACATCGTTCTGAGAGACTTTCCAGACTCGCGTCCCTGGAAGGAAAACATGAGAGATCTGTCAAAGGGGGGAAATAATTGGCTTTAAAAAAAAAGTTTTTAACAAGCCTTATTTAAATAAGATCTCTTAAAACTAACAGGGAAAATCAAAAGTTCTCACAGTCGTCAAGATTTTTTTTAAGCACTTTTCCGCAAAGTACCGGGTAATTTTGCCTTTTTCAGAGGCTGATAAATAATTTCAAAATACCGTATTCATTAGGCGAGTTATAACTTATTGATACGGCGATATACTGCAAAAATCTTTTCCACGATACTGTATCGATAGTCTACAGCACGGTAAAATTGTATGTGTTGCCATAGTTTTTATGATTTATGGCTCAATAATGCAAGTATAAAACTAAAGAAAATCTATTTTCAACAATTAACATGCAAATATTTACGACGTTTGTTCATTTTTTAAGGGAAATTAAACTTCATTTTGTCATCCGCAGCTAAATGAACATCGACAATCCCGGCGATGACTGAGGACGAGAGGATACAGTGACTCCAGCGGCTTTTAAAGCTGATGTTTGGACATATTTTGGTTTCAAAACAAATTAAATCAGTTACAACTTCATGGACGTCATGTGGTCTGTAAATTCTGCAACACCAGAGTCAAGTACTAGACAATACTACACATATATCCTTGTTACTACAGTATCACAACACCAGAGTCAAGTACACAACAATACTACACAAATATATATTTTACTACAGTATCACAACACCAGAGTCAAGTATTCGACAATACTACACATATACATATATTTTACTACAGTATCACAACACCAGAGTCAAGTACTCGACAATACTACACATATACATATATTTTACTACAGTATCACAACACCAGAGTCAAGTACTCGACAATACTACACATATACATATATTTTACTACAGTATCACAACACCAGAGTCAAGTACTCGACAATACTACACATATACATATATTTTACTACAGTATCACAACACCAGAGTCAAGTACTCAACAATACTACACATATATATATATATTTTACTACAGTTTGCCCCTGTATCGTACACACACACACATTATATATATATAATATATATATATATTTATCCATGTGATATTTTAAACTTGTTTTTGCATTATCAGATACTAGTTCTATTTTTCAATTTAAAAAAAGTAAAAAGTAAAATAACTTTTATCAGTTCAAGCTTATTCTCTGTGACATTATAATTGTCTCCCCGTGTCGAAGGTGCGATTTCAAGATCTAACCTTTAGAAGCTCTTATCTGTATGCGGCGTACGCTCACGAAAGTGAGGGTCATTTTCAAGGTTGCTCGACAAACATCGGGTCACATGACCGGGTGAAAGGGAAACTGAATCATCATCGTCTACGACAGACTTCAACCGAGAGAGCTTCAGACGCCCACAAAAGCCCGGAGAGCCGTGACCTCCGGCTGAACATTTGGACGAACGCCACTTGAGATTTGAACACACACACCTGGAGAGTCAGCGGGAGAATAATGTCCTCCGTCGTCCCATTTCTTTCCCGTGGCCATTTGTGCCATTAAAAAAAGGTGGAGAGTTTGGCAAGTTGCATCTTAAGTGCGTCAATATTTGATACCAATTACTCACAGCAGCAGGAGGTTTGGCGCTTCTTTCACCTTTCCAAGCCATTAGCTTTTTAAATAAAGTTGACAAATTGGTGTACAGCTATGAATAAATTTGTTCCGCGGTTGTTTTTTTCACTTCAACTTTACCCTGAGGTATGAAAATATTGAATCCATTCCACCAACAGGTATAACTATATTTATTTCAACTCTCTCAGGTTTGTCGCCAACGTTTTTCCATCTTGGTTTAGCTCGGTCGCATTGTCAGTTAGCATTAGCATGTTGCGTTAGATGAATCGCCTCTTGCATAGTGGGGAATGTTGCGTCGTGACGGTTTTTAAAACGTAATGCTAACAAAAGATGTCAACAAACAATGGTTTCTGAGGGTACAACATTAAACTTTTCTTAAAGCAACACTAAAAACAATTGAACACTTGTTGCTCCCTCAGTGTTATGAACATGTAATTCCAACTCTGCTACCGTTGTCAATTTACAAAATGTACAGTTTACAGAATGACGTTTTTTTTAAGTAATCTGTTACTTTTCAGAGTTATAGACCCATCCATTTTAACGTAGCGACAGGAGCTCATTGGACGAACTTCCTCCGAAAAGACATCATCCAAATACCTTCATATCAGCCTCGACGAGAAGAATTGTTCCGGAAGAAACTATATAAGTCTATATTTTACGCTTGATTGTGGCAGATGTTTAAAGAATTTAAAAAATTATACAAACTCTCGTACGCACGTAAAAGTCATCAAAAGAGTTCATCGCTTTATATCCTATAACTCTAAAATAAAGGGGAAGGTTACTCTGAAAATAACCCTTAGCCACTATGGAAACTAATGCAAGTGTCGTCTCTGACTCACAACGGTGATATTATTTGGTGGCATGTTTGTGAAGAGAACCCTTGTGTCTTCCTCCCTAAGATGCAGTAAGTCCCTCATCATGACCATGTTTTGTCTACTTTATAAAGTTCTCTTCGTCTAAAGAGAGTTTTGTACAAAAAGACATACTGATGAGTACAATAGAGGAACCAAAATCTATTTAAAAGACTCTCAAGTTGTCTTTTAATAAATGGCACAAGCCATTACTGTCCATCTCAAACCCCATCATCCAAAAATATATACATACGTTGCATGCAAATGTTACGTAATGCGGCTTTATCTTTTTAAATAAAAGTTACTTTTGCTGAGGTAAGAGATTCTCTTTTAGTTTGAGTCAGTTTTTAAAATGACTGAAAAGTGACGAGAACGAGAACTGTCTCTCCGGATGTCATTTTTTTTTCTTAGTTTTTGGTTTAGGTACCGACTCTTCAGTGGTTTGGCTCTCGAGCTCGGCCCCAGACATATGCTCGTCTTCTCTGCTGGACACGCTGACGTGGCTCCTGTCACTGTCGATCCATCTCCCTCAACTGCGCCTTACTTAAGGGGCTCGGGGGGGTACACACACTTACACAGCCTCGCTTCCTCATCCACACACACACACACACTTCAGCCGCTATTGTCAGAGAGGTCAAGAGCCCCTGTTGGCCACACACTCGACACCATTGAACCCTCCTCCTGCCGCATCGTTGGAGGTCAGCAGAGGTCGATCGGTTTTCTTTAAGTAGCTGCAAGATTCAAATTAGAGGCGTATCTAATAACACACACACACACACACTTTCCTCCCAGAAAAAGGTTGCGATTACAAGTGTTTTGCGACATCATAAAAAGCAGAAGAAAAAAATTTTACAAAAAAATTATCAAAAATTCATAATAATAATAGATAATTAATCGTGTAAAGAATAACACAAATAGCTCATTTAAATGATGAGTTTAATTGCGTTTAATGTAACTAATTTAACCCTTTAAGTTAGTAAAAGGTAAAAGTAAGAGTCAGGTGAAGATAAATCATTTAGTTCACTTGTCAAAATATGTGCTTTATTTATTAATTTATTTATTATCTACCACTGATTCCCTAAGATGGGTCGCTAGGAGTCTATCCCAGCTACTATGGGACAGAGGCAGGGGACACCCTGAGCTGGCAGCCAGTTTGACACATAACCACTGCAACACACTCACACCTGCATCTAAGAGTTCTGAGAAGTTTTAAGGCTGCGGGAGGAAACCAGAGTGCCCAGAGTAAATCTATGAGAACATACAAACTCAACACATTCAGGTGTGAGTCAGTCTTGCTAACCACTACACCACTGTGTGTTTTAAATACACATAAAACGCATCATGACATTCATCAACGTCAATCCGGACCGAGCGACTCGCAGCCACGAGGGGGTCTTTTCGGTCTGCGCACAAATTTCCATTGACAATCAATGGGATTGATCGAGGCCGTGGAGAGGAGACGGCGGCATCCATTCCAAACACACAATTTCAACCTTCACTGAGAGAAGCCATTGTTCCAGCCAAGGCGAGCGACGGAGCAAGTGTTTACTCGGAAAGGAATGCGGCGGGAGACATTAATTTTCGCCGCTTTCCATTTTCGCTTGTGCGGCGCCGGCGACAAGCTCGAGAAAAGAGCAAATAATTTCAAGCCGTCCATGTAAACTCGGAGCAATGAAGGAGGGAAAACAAGAGGGCGCCCGGGAGAGGAGGCCGGGGACCGATGGCGGCGCTGGTAGAAAAACTTGGTGTGAGCGAGGGGATGGAAAGACGGAGCGAGGCCGCCGAGGAGGGCTCAACCCGTCACCGGTAATGAGACGAGTGCCGGCCGTGACGGAACATTAATCAACTCTTCACAAACACACAATGCAGACACACAATGAGAACGAGATTGCGGGAAGGAAAGGAGTCTGAAGCAGCTCAATCGCTCGGGGTTCAGTGTTTTTAAGTCCTCTACGAAAGTATTTACAAAGGCTTGAAAGAAAGAAAAAGTTTGTGATTTTCTTTTCGTGGCTACTTAGGTGTGAAATGCAAACAAAAAACATTAGCATTTAGACAAAAACGCCAGTGCCAACTAAAGATTTGGAGTTGATGAGTTTACTGAGAGGGATTGAGAGAGTAGTGTTGGATAACAAGTTGGTGTTGAGAGTTATAAAGTGCGCCTTAAAACTTTTCACTGGCTGCCAGTTTCTTTCAGGATCAACTTTAAAATTCTGGTTCTTACTTTCAGATCTATTCATGGTCAGGCTCCTCCTTACATCACTGATCTTATCCAGCCTTACACCCCAGCTCGGGCTCTGAGGTCTGTGGATCAGAATCTACTTATGGTTCCTGAACACGGCTCAGGACCAGAGGAGAGAAATCCTTCCAGGCTGTTGCTCCTAAGCTTTGGAACGATCTTCCTCTCTCTCTTTTCGCTTGATGGATCTACTGACTCCTTTAAGAAACATCTTAAGAAGTTTCTATTTGTTCAGGCTTTTCCTTGATTTTCTGGAACTCCTGTTGTGTTATCAGTTGTTATCTTGATCTTTAAAGTATATACTTTATTGAATATTGTTTTGATTGTTACTTACTTAGCTATTGAGCCACTGTCAATATTCCTAAGGTTCTGTATTTTACAGAGTACAATGTATCCTTATATGCAGATGATTTACTCATTTAGATCTCCGACCTAGGTCTTTCCATCCCAGACATGTTGTCGATTTTTCAGACATTTGTCTCATTCTCGGGGTACAGTGTGAATGTTTCTCAGGTTACACTAGCGTATTGCAAATCAAACAATACAATCCGAGTCATTCAGGCTTTAAAACTAACATTTACCCAAAATTCAAGCCTCATTTTCTACTCATCCTGAAGGATTTTTTTCAGAGTAATCTGTTCCTATTTCGAGTCGTAGCCAAAAATGTATGTTTTAATTTTAATGTAGCAACCCTCGCTCACTTAATCTTCCATAAAAAAAAAACACTTAAAAACATCCAAACACCTCTATAGAGCTCGTCTGATGAAGATCAATGAAGACCACTGAGCTCCAGTCGCTACAATACAATGAATTTACCTTTGTCTACAACTCTAAAAAGGAACAGATTACTCTTAATAATCCCAACCCTTAGTTGACATGAGGGCGAGTAGAAAAAAACAACAACACACATTCGATTTCTATGGCGACTTATACCTTTAAATATTTGGGAATCAACATGACCAGAAAAATCTCTTATCAAAGAGCGTTAAGTCAAAACCCCTGTACAGAATTGTGATTTGGTTTCAGTTGAGGAATGTTTAAAGTCCTTCCACAGCTGCTAAAAACACCTGAACGCCGACTTGTCAACAACTGAATAATAAAAGGGAAAGCTTGTAAAACAAAAACCTTTGAAAAATGGGACAATATAACTTCATTGTTTTCTATTCTATCTCCCACAGCCTCATGATCTAAATAACAGCAGGTCTTTGCTGTATCACTGTAGGAAAGAAAAGGTAAATGTTTCCTCCTATAGCTTTTTTCGGACTCGGAAATGTATGCGACCGCTGCTGCAGAAGACGTCACAAATGCACAGCAGAGTAAAAAAGAAAAAGGAAAAAAAGAGAGTGAGACGTCAAACTACCTGATGAACGTTGGTCACTCAGCCGGCAGTCGATTAGAGAGATAAGAGAGGAATGACTCGGAATCTCGGAACTCTCATCATCGAGCCGGCGGGAGAGAGAGAGAGAGAGAGAGAGAGAGCGGGAGAGAGAGAGAGAGAGAGTCGATAATCGAAATCTCTGACAGGCGTCACCGTGATGACGAGCGCGATTGTGTATTCCAAGCATGAACTCGTCTACGTGCGAGTGCCTTTAAGAGGCTGAGAAGAGAACGAGAAAAAGAAAAGATTCATTAGGATTCGCAAAGGCTGCCAAATGAAAGTGAGTCGGCGACAGTAATGCCTTTGATTTGTTGTGTGATCCTTACATTTCTTTTTAATCACGACCACACTTTGCTCGCATGTGCAGGACGGCGGCAACGATTCCAGTTCCAGGTTGCCGGGCGTTTGAGGCAGCTAATTTCCCAGAGTGCCGCTGGGGCGTGGAGACCCCTCCTGTTTCCCATCAAAGAACTCGATATGCCTCCAACGGACCTCGGGCCTGTGGTCAGATTCGTTTCTCTTCCGCCAACACAGTCTGACCCTCTTTCTTCCTGCGACAGCTGATGTCTCCGGCAGCATTGTCACTTTTGGCAGAACAATATCCGCGGACAGCAGGACGCTTCTTCAACCCTCGCCCATCATCAGGGATATAAATAAAAATAAAACGCGTCATTCCCTACAGCAACCAGATTGAAGAGTTTATCGGACAAAGCGGTCGAATCATTTCCAGAGCCTTTGTGGTTAAAACAAAAGGGTTTTTGGTCCGGAAAGCGGCGCAAATTCAACCGATTTCATACATTTAAAAGTAGAAAATTGACTTGATTATACTTTTGCGGTCACTGTACCGACGACAAATTTAAAAGGCGTCACGTGCATGTCTTCAATGGAGAACACTCTCCGTACATGCACGGTGTGAGGCGGTGAAAGTGATTTCAGCGAGTGATTATCATAATACATGTGCCTGCGTTCGCTGGTGCGTGAACAAATAATGTAGTCAAACCTTTCGCAGTCGCTAGATTTTCACAGCCCAGATAACATCCTGTCTGCTCCGATGAAGGATGGACTCGTTGCACGTCCGATTCCTCATCCAACTGATTTGATTTATTTATTTCAAATTAAATGAAAAATGGGAGGGTTTTTTTTTCAAGTTAGCAACTAGCTCTGTATAAGCTATAGTGTTTCCTCTGACCACAATGTCAATTACATTACCAGCACTCATGGCTGGGTACCCATCTTAAATCTCTGATACCTGAGACCTCGACATGTGTTCTTAAACGATACTTTTTTCAATGTCAATTTCAGGAGATCAATTCTATCAAGAAGAAACTTACATTATACATACAGTAAACATTGTGAGTTTCATTTTTCAGCGTTGGTAAATTTCCATGTTGAAAATAAAATATTTTTCCAGTGCAAACAAAACACTTGCTACCAAGTGACAAATCAATCTGATGTTATCACCACAAATCTACGCATTATTAGGTTTTGACAAAAGATTGACAGTTCGAAACCCATCCCCTACCTCCACTCAGACAGCGCATACCTCTGCCAAGGAGCCGACTTCCCTTATAAAAAGAAAAACTATCAATCGATTCGACCACTTCCAAGAAACAACCATTTCGTTTTTCATGCTAGATATTTAATGACGAGGTATCAAGTGTCGTGATCATCTAAACATCAACAAAAATAATAGACCCTGCTCTCCTCCTTCTCTCTCCATCCCCCCTGCCTCTCCTCCTCTTCTGGTCACAGGGGACGACAGTTTAGAGTCTGGTTCTTCTCAAGGTTTCTGCCCGTTATAAGGAAGTCGCAACTGTCGCTCGTTGTGATTACCCAGGATCTGTTTTGCTCTTTTCTTACACGGTGTTATCCAAAAAGTGAAGCGTCTTCAGATAACGCCATTTTATTTAAAGTGCCAAATCATGACGGACTTAAAAAAAAGTTGAAAACGGTTGTAAATAAAAGTAAAAACAGCTTCAGCCTAGTTCATCATTTTAAGAGTGAAACTCTCTATTTGACCCCCACCTCACTTATACTACACATCCTGCTGAGAGCAGTAGAGCATGTGTAATTTATTTTTCTATCGTCCAACACAAGTCTTCAATTCTGGAAGTCCTTATATTCATTTGATTGTATGCATGTAGTGTATTATAAACGTCAAAAAAAGGCCCTTGGCAGAGGTGTGAGCCGACAAGGTGCCTTTCTTGTCCAATAGACTAAAAAACAAGAGGGAAAAACAATGGATGACATGACGAGTGGCTTTAAAAACAATCAGAATCCAGTGACACTCGACTGTTTTCGCAAACATCTTTCGTTTCCCAGATGCAGATGCTGCTGTGATACCGTTTGTTCGTTCAGGCGCTGGGGTGGCAGCTGGAGCTCCACAGTGCGAGCGAGCGGCAGCTGCTCTCCTTTTGGCAAACATTCATGCGACTCTTTTTTCTTTTTTTTTTTTGTTCGGCCTCAAAGTCCAAGTGCGAGCGGAGAAATAAGAGTACGGCAGGAAATTAGAGGAAGCTTCGTCAGGTGCGGAATGCGGAGTACGTGTGTGCGAGAATGAAAAGGATCAGCGATTTCATTTCAGGAGGTGAAAGCGGCGATCTCCGCGCCTCGGATTCAATTCTGCCGGATTTCACACTCGCCTCCTTCACGAGAGGAACGAGAGGCTTCACACTTAAAAGCATCACCGTGGAAACGACATGAAGACATCTGTTGGTTTATTTTCCGCCGATGTTGAAAACTTTAAAACATGCGCCAGAGAGGAAAAAGCAGGAGGTTTAGGAGAGTCTGTTTCAAGTGACGGATTCACTTTCGGCTTCATCCCGTTTTGTAAATGTTAAACACGACCGACGACTGCGAAGCTTTTAACTGCATCATTGTTTGTTGGGTTTTACTGAAGTAGCATCTGAGACAATAATGAATAAAGCTGAAATACTCAGACGTGTCACAGAAAATGTACAGCTTTAGTTATATAAACATAATGGATGCCATCGTATGAATGAATTACTCAATTAAAGACACTTATCTGTAGTTATCTGATAGTAGTGACAGAGCTTTAGGTCAGAGGACCCCAACCTTTCATGCACCCCGACCAGTTTAATGTTGGCATTATATTCACAGTAAAAATAAATCGAATAAAGTTTGGGTTTCACTCATTTTCTCTAGTTGACAGGTTTATTTTTTGAGTAATCTTGACTGAAACGATCGTCTTGACGTGTCAAGAGTCACCAACTAATGTTACTTCAGAGAAAATACCACATTTTAACAAAAAAAAAAACACCTTCCAGACGGTAAAAATCAATTAACTATATAATTATACAAAGTATTTTTTTCATTGCAGCCCAGTAACATGTCTCACAAACCATTCCTTTACTTTAAATATTGCCCAAAACGTTGCCTAAATATCAAACTTTAAAAAATAAATTCATAAAATAACGAAATAAATGCAATTTCCCCGAAGTTATGTTCTTTCAGTAGTGATTTGGGGCCAAATTTGGTATGAATGTATAATACGGAGTTAAGTTCTGCCAGTATTTGGGGCTGAATTGACTCATTTCAAAACGTATTGACCGTCTTACTTTTGCTGCTTCTCTGATGTGACACTCGTGTATAGCTGTCCCACCCTGGCTGCACTCGCTTCTTCACCTCACTTCACTCTTTACGTTATATTAAGCAAACTTTTTTTTTTTTTTATTTGAAAGAAACCGCAAAATATAAGTAAACAGTAATAGTATTAAGTGAACACTTCACTTGATTAAAGCCACGACAAGGACGTAGTAGTAGACATTTCAATACAGAATTGTATTTTACTAATGCATGTTTTAATAAAGTGAAACCTTAGACGGTCAATTGTCTCTTACCTGATGGATGATCTGCAAAACTGGCAGCTGATCCACGTACGAGTGAGTTTCCTGCTCTATGTCTTCATTGTAGGTGCTGGAAAAGAAAAGAAAAAAAATAGTATTTACACGGACAACAGGAAAAATAAGATGATAAATAATAAATAAAGAAAACAAATTAAAGTTCATAAAGGCGCCTCACTCTTGGTATATCAATTAAATAGTTCAAGTGGCAATTTCTTCACTCGGCTATTAAATTGGCAGAATATTCACGGACCTTGAGAGACGATTTCATAAGTCAAACTCAACCAAAAATATCACCGATATTAATCTCCCCCGCACAGTTTGTCGTGCCGTGATAAGAAGTGACTGAACCTTAAATACCAAGTCGTGTTTAAGATGATTTGTCAGGACCGCTCAGGGAGAGCAGCTATAGGTCAGAGGGGCGCGCTGGAAAGAATGAAGACGGAGTGCGACACTTTTTATTTTTCCATGCTCGGCAAGATGGGGACGCAAAAATAACACATTCTTTTTCATGTACCAAAAAAAAAGCAGATTTTTCAACCCACTTAACTGATGCCGCCCGTTCACCCTCAGAATCTCCATTACCGACGCTCTTAAAGATTGCATTTCTACATCACCCTCACGCCCGGCCAGGGCCGGTCGGAAAGTTGCTTCCCGGGAGTGCTCTGGCCCAAGCTTTAGAAACCGACTCGGAGTAAAGTGAAGAGTTAATGCATGTGATTGAGCGGCTCCATTACAAAAGGGTAATCAAGCACAACTCACTTACTGAAACACTTTGGAGGACAAATGGACCTTGTAAGAGGGGAGCGGGTGGCGGAAAACAAAAACTTGCTCGTCCACGAAACCCCACGTTTTCTCTCGCCTTTTTCGGTCGATTAAGATGATCTAGTTTCGTCCCTTGTCCAGGGTCAGGTCGAGGGGGCAGCTGCCAGAATGAAAAGAGCAGTTTCTTTTTTACCAGAAACACGTTTTCTTTTGAATGGAATTCAAAGAGGTTTTTCCTTAGAAAAACATGCTTCAACACCTCTCGCTCCGCTGCGTCCTTTTTTCTTCCCTTTTAAATTACCCAGCAGGGGACAGTCTGACCTGAAAACCAGGTTTGTGAAATTGGAGTTTGTACTAAATCCTCACGAACCAGGAAGAAACGGATTTCTAAAAGGTGCTTCCGTTGGTTTCTAAACACAAATGACATTTTATACGAGATGATGGAAAGATTGTGTTCCAAACATTTCATCGTAAAAGAGATAATTTCCCTTTTTACCTCCACAAACAACAAGAAAAAACTGTTCTGACAGACGTTATTCACGGGATCATGAGCACGATATGATCCAGTAGATAATCAGTCATTCATAGCAAGATATTCATTATAGTCCGTGAGCTTTAGGAAATCTCTTGCTAAAGAAGTTCAGACGGACAGACTCGAGGAAAAAGGACTTAAGAAGATTAAATTAAAAGAGCGTAGAGACAATAATCAGGAGGAAGCAAACAAATGTAGAAATTATGAGATTTAAATTTAAGCCATAAGAGGGAGGAAAGTTTACACAGGTCGATAATAACTGGAGTGTAAACAGAATTTCTAAACTAGAGTATTTCTACCGCAATTAAAAATAGGAATCTTTTCTTATTTAAAGTCTGAAATCTAATTGAATTCAATTTTTTTTTTTAATTAAAGCTAATATAGGAAGAGAGCGAGTCGAAGGTACAGTGATGTGAAAGTCGAGAGGACGAGTCGCCCGTCAGTGGTCATTACGTGGACGGGTGTGTCATCGAGTGTCGTCATAACTTCTCCAACCGACAGGCCGTAGAATCAAACGCTCACAAGCGAGCTCACGTGACATCATTCTTGAAATATCCCATCGGTAAACTTCATTAAAACATCAAATGAATAGGGGGGGGGTTGCTGGATCCTTGCATCATGAATAAAGATAAAAGTCTTGCCAAATTAGGCCACCGTCCTGCTCATAAGCACTTTTCTCTTTCTGTGCGAGTCGGAGGCAACAAAGTATAAATGCGTCGGTGCTGATCAATAACAAAGTGCTGGCAAAAATCAGCCTGCAGAGAGAACCCAAAAAAAATAAATCAAATTGTCACGGAAAGCGACTCTAATGACTAATTATCTGCCGGCTAAATTAAATTGCTTGCGATACCTCCCAGTGGCTCAATTAAAGCTCAGCTTAATGGCAGTGCAGGGATGAGCAACTCGTCGTAACTTTATTATCGATGAGCGGGATGTGAGGCAGAAGACATTTTTCCGGGTATAATGGATGTCTCCCCTCATATTTAAACACCCGTGCCAGTTCAATTTACTTTTTTCCAACGAACTCATTGGTTTTAACAATAGATCTCTACTGCCACCTAGCGGAGGAAAGTGTAGCATACGTTTAATAGGATTAGATAAAAGTGCAGGTTGTTGAACTCGCCACTAGATGGAGCAACAGATTAACAAACACAAACCAAAATCCTTGAACCATCTTCATATTGAAGGATAAAATCATCAATAGTAAAACATTGTGAAGGCTTTATATTGTGAGTTACCTCTCCTCGACCGGCACCGAGGCTTCGGTCAAGTTGACGACTTCCGTGGTGATCTCAACTTTGCGGACGCTTCCGAAGAAGTCGGTGATGAGGACGCTGCCGGGGTCCCGCAGGAACAGGTCGGTGCGGTGGCCCGGGGTCGACACGCACTGGCTCTTCGGACAAACTTTGAACTGGAAAGAGAAAAATATATATTTTTTAACGACTATAATGTTCACGTAAAAGCTGATTCTTCAAAACCTCTGTGACCTATGTTTAAAAGTGGGACATAAATGACCAAAACACCTTGTAGGCAAGATAAAAAATAGAAAAATATACCTATTACAGGATGTTCTTTACTTTTTTTATACTTAGTAAAATACATTTTTGGAAGAAAGAAGATGAACGAAACAGTCGGTGACGCATGTAAATCACATGTTGAGCGTCATGTTGTGAAAACACCAACAACCTTTTTTGAAGTTTTTTTTACTCACCAGGTCGTTCATGTTGGTCTTACTGGAAGGATGGATGTCCTCCAGGAACTCCAGCAGGTAGAAGGTGTAGCGATCCATCAGGTGGACTCCAATGGCTAAATCTGGCTGATGCTGCAAGGATAAGAAGTTTCGCTTTATGACACATTATGGACGAACACTGACTTTCATTCAATCAAGAGATTGTTTCTTTTAAACATTTCAGGATTAAAAGTGACATTTTAAAATGAGCAAATGTTTTGTAGATCAAATAAAAGAGATATTTTAAATGTCACAATTAGTCTGCAAACAACACACATTTCAGGAATCAAAATTAAGATTAAAAAGTCAAAATAATTGTTTTAGAAAACAACTATGGAATGAAAAAAGAAGACATAATTAATTGACTTTTTTTTTTAATTGACAATCATACGTTTGTGAATGTCATGAGTCATAATTTGATCAATTTAATTATTGTGTGTTCATTTCAACTATTGTCAATACATTTGGAGATCATCGAGCAGGTATGAGACAATTCACAGTCTTTGGTTTCACTTCATCAAAACTTCCTTACAATTCTATATTAAAGTCATGTATAAAATATGTATAAAACTATGTATAAAAAGCTAAATCAATTCAACTAAGGGCCAAGATTACAGCTAACTTTTGTGATGTAGATAAAAATGATCATTAAATCAGACGTTTATTATTATATAATTCAGGGCAGTCATACTGGGAAGTCATTTGAGGTTGTAAAAAAGCTTGAAAAACAAGAATCATGTCTGACCGACAGAGAGTCTTCTCCCACTTGGCTGCTGGCTAGGGCCATGAGGTTCGGGGAGTAGAACCTTTCGTACATGGAGGCGCCTTGGCAGGTGTCGATGATGAAAAGCAGCTCGTTGTACCTGCAAACACACACACACACACACAAAATCAGACCTGCATCACACACACTCCTAGTCATATTCCTCACACTGCAGTTGCCATGGCGACCACAGAACTTCAACAGTTCCCCTCTGCTCCTCCCACACAGGCTTTTCTTCCTACTTTACTCAGACGCTGCTTTTGTCTGCAGAAGAAAAGACTTTTGTCTCCTGGGTTCGGAGGTTGAGCTAAATCAACGGCGACTGACGGACGAGCACAAGTGTGATGATGAGTCCCAGGCATCATAACGCCTTGTTCACGAGTGAGGGCTCGGACAAATCTGTCCACTTATCTGTAGAGTTCTGGATATGACAGAGAAAAGCTTTGACATCCAGGAGAGACTCAGGATAAACCCTTTGAGGTGGAGGTCGTTGATACAATATCTTCTGGACTTGAGAAACATTCAAGTGGTTTAAGGACTCTTTGACCCCTAGTAAAACAGATTTTTTTTTACCTTCTTTTCTGCCACATCTGCTCAAAAGCATCCGCCAGCTCCACGTTGCTGATCTCCTCCGAGTCCTGGAACTTCAAAAAGCCGTTCCCACCATGGCCTGTGTAGACACCACATGTTAGACTAACAAGAAAAACTCACTACTAACAATCTACTGATTTATGCTGCAAGTCTGGTTATCTGAAGGTTTCTGTCTTGCAGTTTTTCCACCACACCTGTCAGGTAGATGAGGATGTTGCTCCGGTCGTCGGACAGTAGACGCTTGGATCGAGGGGTGCTGGGGGGTAAACGCCCGGTCAACACACGCAGGAAGTTCTCCACTGTCACCTGAACACAACATGAGTCGAGTAAGAGAAGCTCCAATAAATATATCAATATGGTACCAGCATAATCAGTGTCAGTTATGAAGAGTAAACAGGAACATGTATTTTAATGATGTGACTTTGTGTGGAGGAACATCAGTGCCATCAGAATATTTACTGGTTGGATTAAACATTCAAAATGTTGAAACCTTTGTTCGACAACTGTTTTTTCAACATTTATTTATTTTTCTATTCATTGAATTAAATACTTGTTATATCGAATGGTTTTATTCGTTTTTTTAATCATTGAAAACATACATTTACTGATATTTTATATTATATGAATTAAATAATACTTGTTTTGATTTTCTTTACACAGAATTTGATATTCCAATTCATTTTTCTTATTCAATATTTCTTTATTTGTATCTTTATAAATTCAACATGAAAATGTTCATATTATAGTGCCAGCATTTACATATTCAATTTAAAAGTTACAAAATAAAACATATTGAAATATTTAATTTAGAAAATGCAAATGAAGATAAGATG
Organism: Callionymus lyra; assembly: GCF_982586985.1. Classification (NCBI taxonomy): domain Eukaryota; kingdom Metazoa; phylum Chordata; class Actinopteri; order Syngnathiformes; family Callionymidae; genus Callionymus; species Callionymus lyra. Next base: position 18,340,832 of record NC_141833.1, read on the forward strand.
ATGTCTAAAATAATCTATTCATTTTCAAAATATTTTAGCTTTCTTATTCAATTATTCAGCCTTTGAATATATATAAATTATTTAATTAAATTAAAAAAACTCAATGCTAAAAAAAAACAACAATATTTCACTATAAAATTTCAGTTAAAACATTTGAAAAGGCTAAACTAAATATTCCCGATGCGTTGATGTACTTCTATAGTTTAAGATGTCAATAATTAAAGGTGACTTTATTGATGATCAAACGTAATATAAGGAGTCGCAGGATTATTTAAACACATAATAGTGAGATGGAAAGTGAATCCAAGAAAATCAAGAACACGCAGCACGACAAACGAGAGGAAGGCCGAGGATGAGGATCGTTTTTTTTTGGCAGACGACGGGTGTCGAACGGACGCGACACCACAGATGGTGATGGAGGAGGAAAAGAGAAAGAACTGTCGGGAGGTATTTTCGTCCATGTTAAGAGAGCCTGACTCTTAGGAAGACACTTCCAATCAGGAAGTCTAATGAACAACTTTGATTTATTGATTCGATCATCGACGAACTGATGATTTTTTCAACGATTCACCGTGTCTGTGAGAATCCCACTGACCTCATATCCTCGGTAATCAACCTCCACATCATCGCCGTACACGTTCAGCTCCATGTTCTTGTGGCTGAACACGGTGGCAGGTTTTGGGTTTCTATGGTTACAAGCCATGTCATCAGCCAGCATCAGAACTATGTGGCTGCCAGGAAGAAAAGAAGAAAAGGTTAAGTGTGGAGGATTTTCTTTTTTTTTTTTACATATTTTTAATTACCGGTGACAGTGTTCGTATATATTTGCACACAAGCACAGTAACATGAAAATATAGTTTATTTTATTTCTTATTATTAGGTTGTCCTTTCTGCTGTAAACCTTTTATTTCAAATTTGAAGCTTTTTTAAATAACATTACGTTTTTGTGACATCAAAAATTCATCAAAATATTTGTGACTTTACGATTGACTAGTATTTGATACAGAAAGTAAGTAATCTAGGCCTTCCTAGACCAGTCAGTTCTGCGAGTTCTGTTCATACAGAGTTCACTATTTATATTCAAAGTGCTCAACAAATCAATCACACATTTGTGCGCAATATTAACACACATATGTATACTCTCGCACCACTGCTTGTATACAAAACAATCACTACGACTCCCTCATGATTTTATATTCAGGAAAATACTACATAATCAACTTTAATTGTCACAAGTCAAGTTTTGTTAGGTGGGCAGGGCAACAGAGGAAGAACCTAGAAAGGACCTCCTACACTTTGACAACATTCAGGGCTATTTCTTTTTCTAAGAGTATCAATAGCAGAACAACGATTTAAGATGATCAGGAATAAAGAAAAAAATATAAGAACAGATCATAAAAGTTGAAATGTCAAAGAAGAAGCCAGTCTCGTGTGAGGAAACAGATTGAAGTGTCACGTTATCACTTATATTCACATATTGCCATGAATTAAACAAGAACATAATTAGATTTGTTTTATTTTATTCATTTTTAATGAGTATCAATGTCTTAATAAACTCAAGTTCTTACATCTGAAATACACAAACGTATCAATAATGACCTGGCATAGGTTGTAGTTGGTTTTAGCTTCAAGATATTTGCTCAAACTCAGGGAGCAAATCAGAATATATTTGTAACAGCATAAGAAATGTAAACAAAAAAAGATTATTTCTAACATGATCATTTTGAACTGTGGTGTCACGACATCTTCCATCAGCTGTCAGATAAAGAAAGTTTACCTGTCAGGGATGCCCAGACGTTTGACACTCCTGTACACGGACAGAGTGTTGGCCACATGTCGGTAGTTGAACCAGAATCTGGACGTGCAGACCTGAGATTTAAATAAATAAAAAATGTCTGTCGAGTAGTGACGAGGATGACAAATAACAAGGGAAAAAAACAAACGAAATACTCACCAAAACTGCCCAGTTATTTGTGTGCCCGCTGCTGAAGAATTGTCCTGCATTATCCTGATGACAAGAAAATTAAAGATAAGTATTAATTCCGCTTTTTTTTATGTTTGACATCACTTTGAACCAAACCATAATAGCACAGGGAAGCTAGCACGGAAGCGCTATCGACAGGCGTTTCTCCTCAATAATGAGCATAAAACCGTCGAATTTTTTAGAATTTATCTAAATAAATAACTCAATTCTCATCTCACCTCGATGTTAAGGCTACTTGCTGATGTTAAAGTACAAAATAAGATGAATAAAGTGGCAATTTTCATCCTGCAAGCCTGAGTGAGATTGACGGAAGTGGAGAGCCGGTGCAGCTGAAGCCCCGCCCTTTTCTTCTTCGTGCTCGAATGTTTTTGTTTGTTTTTTTTCTACCGCCACCTATCGGTCTTTATTGACATTTCAAATTATTAATTTATGAAAACGTTCTTTTTTTAAAAGAGACATAAATAATAATATGAATATATATATTCATACCGTTTATTAATATGGAGCATGATAAAGCTTAAAAGATAAAACCGATACGAAAATTGTTTACTTAAGTAAGTAAGTAATTTATATTTATATAGCGCTTTTCCAGACCAGGGTCACAAAGTGCTTGAACAATCAAAACAATATTCAATAAAGTATATACTTTAAAGGTCAAAATAAAACTGATAACACAACAGGAGTTCCAGAAAACCAAGGAAAAGCCTGAACAAATAAAAACGTCTTCAGATGTTTCTTACTTAAATGTAATTCATTTTATTATTTATTTATTTATTAATATTTGCCATTTTAATTCTATTGATTTTGATTTATTTTAGTTATCTATTTTTATTCCTTTTTTTATTATTATTTGTATTCTGTAATGCCACCGCACTACGCTAGCGATAAAAGTTTCTGATGTGCTATTCCTTAAATATTTACAGATTTAACAATAAAAATAATGATCTGAACACGGTAACTATAATTGCTTATTACATAATATTAAAGAGGTGATACTTCTTGTTAAGTCAAATATATGTATTTCTAATTGGAAGAATTCTCATCAGGATGTAAAAGATTTTTTTTAGAATTGCATTTTTTAATAGACTCCAAACGAATGACGTCCAGCAGATGTGAGGAATGGTGTTGCTGACGCAGGACGCCGGCGGTCAGTGAAGCCATGTAGACAGACTTGCTGCAGACAGATGCTCCTCCACGTCCTTCTGGAGACGAGATCAACCCGCCGGCTGTCCTTCACTTTCCTCTCCATTCAAGACCAAAGTTCTGAGCGTTAAAATAAAAATAAAGTTACAACCGGATTGATCCGTGAGAGTTAGATGTCTGGAGGATTAGGAAACAATCACGGTGGGAATCCCTGAGGGTATTACAAGTCGTGCAAAGATGATTAAAAATATATATTTTTAGTTTTCTAACAATAGTATTTAACCTTTTGACATTCGGGATTTGTTTTAATGCTGCGTTGAAAGGTCGATGTCAGACGAGCATCGAGGAGGTAAAAGGCAGAAACCTGGATGAATAAGTGGAGAAAAATAAACTAAAAATAGCAGAAAAAAACAACTAAACAACAAATTAAATTTTAACACAAAAAGGAAAATCTATAATGAAAAACATGAGCCAAGAATTTCTGACTAAACGAGAAACAACAGGTGCTAATAGTTAGCATGAGTGGCGATGTCAAAAACAAGTAAAAAAAACAAAACAAAACAAATACAAGATGAGTTAACAAGTTAAGAAGGTAAACAAAAATACGATTTCACGATTTAAAAAAAATAATAATAATTTAAAGTTGACCATGAAAGGAAAAGTTTACGTTAAACTATAGCATGCTAACTGTTAGCAATAGCATAATACAATTTTTGTGATGCCATTTTCAAATAAAAACTCAGATATAGGAAAATAATCTTTACAAACATCTTAAGAGGTTTTTATGTGTTCAGGCTTTTCCTTGATTTTCTGGAACTCCTGTTGTGTTATCAGTGTGATCTTGACCTTTAAAGTATATACTTTATTGAATATTGTTTTGATTGTTTTAGCACTTTGTGACCCTGGTCTGGAAAAGCAATATATAAATACAAATTACTTACTTACTTACAGTTAAAAAATAAATCGCACGACCTTATATTATCAAAAGTTTTAAAAAAAAAGGTAGCATCACTTGCAAAGTACAAAGTAACTAAAGCTTTACATACTGAAAACGTTTGTTTGGGTTTTTTTTTCTTTCTAAAACTGATGAGGATTAAAAAATATACATCCATAAGCTGCAATAAATATAAATTTGAGTAAGTTATACATTGAAAAGAAGAGTATTAATAGAAACAAAAAAAGCATAAAAATACTACTAAAGCAAATTAAAAAGTCACGTGGTTATGACTTTTCAATTTTATAATTATAATGTTCTTACGGCCTTTTTATCTGTGCACTCAGTTTTCCTCCCAATGTCACTCAAAGGAAAGCTGAATCTATGAATGTGACCAGTCCATTGCCACGCACCCTAACTAGCTGGGAGAGATGACCTTAGAAAAGAAACCACAAAGAACTAAACAAAAATAATGATTAACAATCTCATCAACACATCCGCTCTTATGTTAAATTTGACTGTATTTTTATGCTTCTTTTTTTTTTAACCACGAAGTGACTACACCGTCTATCAGCTGTTGCCATGGCGACATATTACATAATTGCCACTCAGTCCTGCCTGATGGATGTTTTATGAGGCTGACGCGTCTCAGTCCGTGAAGGAGTCAACAACACGGCGTGAGGAAGAGGAGGAGAGGAGGGAGAGAAGGAGGGAGAGAAGGAGGGAGAGAAGGAGGAGTGTCGTCTGACCGCCTGCAGGAATCCTCCACTTTCAAAGTCCGCGCACACACGGAGACGATGCGCTGACGGTTCCGAACCAGCATCCTTTTTTCCAGGCGCCTCGAGCAGACACCGAACAATATAAAACCTTCTTTTTTTTTTAAACGCGGAGAAGTTGAAATTCCAGCGGACATGAACACCAACGATGCCAAAGAGTATCTGGCCAGGAGGGAGATTCCTCAGCTGTTTGAGGTGAGACGCTCGTTTTTTCATTCAACAAACGAGGCACAGAAATAAGAAATAAATCACTTTCAATTGAAGATCCGCGTAAATGTCAAGGTTGAAAAGTAAACCTGGTACATGATGTTCTCTCCTCACACCAGGAGAAATCTTCTATGGGAAAAAAAAGTGTTTTTTTATCAATTTAAATAAACGACAAGTTGACGCCAAAGTGACCCGGGGTTACCGCGATAACCATTGTTCTATGAGCGTGATAAAAGAACGATGGTCTTTCATTCATTCGTTATCTTCTTTCTTAATGGGGTCACAATGTGGTGGATCCCAGCTACGTAGGGCAAGGAGCGGGTTTGGGGTCTTTTTTATCCCGATAAATCAAAGTGTGCCAAAAGATTCCAAAAGCCAAAGTGAGTCCCAGATTGTTTTTTAGTGTTTATCTTGATCTGAGGCGGTTTTAATGTTTTGGCTGCTGTGTCAAATGCAAAGGGGGGGATGATGGGAATTGATCATTAGTATTAAAAGAAGGTTAAAATATATTTGGTGGAGAGAAGGCAAGGGAAGATATTTGGAATGGAAGTCGGTGGAGATGCGTAGCGGAGGAGGATAAGTCGTGTTTTTTGAGTGGATCTGGAAGGTGGAAAAGAAAGTTAGAGTTTAATAGAGATGGAGGGAACAATGGAAGGATGTTGAAAGAAAAAAGAAAGGTAAGAGGGAGCAGGGAAGGGAAAATAGGAACATGGCCTTTTTGTGGAAAGGAGAAGAGGAAGTGTCACAAAAAGATGGACAAGGTAATAATGTGTTAAGAAGAAACGTTTGCGATGAAAAGAAATAAATGATGGAGTGAGAAGACACAAGGAAGAAGGGAGTGTATAAAGATAAGCCCTCACAAATGGGTGACAGTGAAGAAAGGGAGGTAGGAATGAAAAAAGGGAGGTACACGAGGAAGGATGGAATGAATAAAGAAAGGGATAGATAGATATTCAAAGGTTCAGAACTGGAACAAACTGGTTCTCTCTCCATACAGCAGACCCTTCGTCCACTGAAACTCTGATAGAAGCAGCAGATATTGTTGCTCAGAACTTCTCCTTATTAAGAACTTGACCACGTTCTTCTCCTCCGCAGAGTCTCCTGACGGGACTCATGTACTACCGACCCGACGACCCCATCGACTACCTGGAGGGCTGTCTGAAGAAGGCCCGGGAGCTGGGGGGGGCCGAGAAGGTGCGGTGGGACACCTTCGTGGGTCAGGAGAAGAAGTCGCTCCCGCCGCTCAACGGGGGACAATCCCGGCGCTCGCTGTTCAGAAACGGTGAGACCGAAACCATGTCAGCAAACACTCATGAACAAATGAACAGATTAAACACACATTTTCTGACACAAATCATGAAAACACACAAACAGTACACACATGTACAAGTGCTAAAACAACACCCTATAAGCCTCAGTTCCCACAAGACACACAAACTCACACATACAGACACACACATGAATGCAAAACAACTGTCAATAAAAAATGGTGCTAGATCCACATTCCTACATGACAAACACACACACTCTCGCGTAATGACAATCGCAACATATCCGAAAATACACAACAGAATACACTGTAATGACACACCCTTGCAGGCACAAACATACTATTATGTTCTGTTAGTGGTGTCCCATAAACCCACACACCAATAGACACTGAGTTGTGACCTCAACCACGCACTACACTACACACACATTCACAACAGCAATAACAGTAGAGACACACAAACACACAAGTAAGAGTCATACGATTTAAGCAATGCCTAAATGAAAGTTGTTTTTCAACCGTGTGTGTGTGTGTCTCTCTCCATGTGTGTGTGTGTGTGTCCAGTGTTGCCCGACAGCCCGAACTTCCCCTACAGACGATACGACCGACTTCCTCCCATCAGCCAGTTCTCCATCGAGAGCGACTCGGACCTGTCGGAGACGGCGGAGCTCATCGAGGAGTACGAGGTGTTCGATCCGTCCAGGCCGCGACCCAAAGTCATCCTGGTCATCGGTAACTCACCCTTCGGCCGATACACACTCCGCACAAAAGTCAGTCTCGACAGGGTTGGTTTTTATCTCGAGCAGGGAAACTATATTTAACCAGCTGTGTTAAAAATACATCGTCCAGATGGGAATTTGGGATTTTTGCGTGCCTGGTATTCCAGAGAGAAATACTGTTTGTGTGGCAGAGGCTTTACTTACGGAGCTGGAGAGAAGTCTCTGTGGACTATGATGTTTGATGATGATGTGGTGATTTTTAATGAGGTGGAGAAGCCAGAGACGTGCAGGTATATGGAGCTACTGCACAGCACTAGTAGAACTAAGTTATGTTAAGTTAAATATATTAATATATATGAATAGATTAGATTAGATTTTCCTTTATTAGTCCCACAAGGGGACATTTTAGTTAAAGCAGCATCAGGGGAAAAACAAGAAAACAATAAGCAAAGCACACACCAAAATTGAAAAAAATACCCAATAAATTACTTAAATAAGACAATACAATATAAATAAATTCTAGATAAAGAATTGTTAAATTCACAAAATTTACAACAAAATGGAAACCAAATAATTTATAATTAAAAAAGAAAAGGATGCATTTAAATGTTTACATACAAAAAGTGTAAGTGATAAGAAGGTAAAACTTTGAATATATAAAAAAAGTACATCAGGAAAAAATAAATTGAAAAAAGTAAATTGGAATTAAAATGATAAGAAAAGAGGATTAATAGTATTACACAAAAGTAGAAGTACTTTTTACCCTCAAAAAAGGCACATTTTTAATTAGAAATAACATTTTAATTCGCAAAAAAAGAAATTAAAAAAAGGAAATCTGGAATAAAAATCAGAGAAAGAGAAAAAGGAATGATGTAAGAAACAAGCTTCATTGACAGATATATAAACTCATCTAGAAACCAAATACATTTTTTTTAATTTTAACAAAAATAATAAATAAAAATTTGAATTAAAAAAAAGACAATTAAGGATTTATGGTTTTACAAACCGACAAAAAATAAACAGATTATTAGGTTTTACTCATAAAAAGTGAACTTTGTGATTAGAAAAATTATAATAAATCTGAAAAATAAAATAAAAAACTAAAAAAAGGAATGTTAGGCGGATGGAAGGAATTGAAGAGCAATGGTGAATAAAGGAAAGAAATAGGAGTGAATGAAAGTGAAAAAAAACAGAAGGATAAAGGATGAAAAGTGCTAGATTGACAGATATAAACAAGTATAAACAAAAATATAAACTAAGACATTGTTTCAATCTTGAAGCAAAATTAAAAAAAGGACATTTAAATTTAAAAAAAGAAACAAAAACTAATTGAAATGTAACTCATTTTGTATAATGTAAGTATAATATTTTTAGTCCAATGAAAGGGAACATAAAGAGTTTGTAATAATAGTAAAACATAATTAAATATATATATATATACATCTAAAAAAAAAAAAAGGATTGATGGAAGAAAGTTGCTTAATCCACAGAAAATAAGTTTAGAATTTAAAGAAATATTGTCAACGATTCTAATAAATGAAAGATACATTTATATATTTTATTTTATTTTTAATTCAAAACTTCTGATTTCTAACCTGTCGGTCGCACCTGTGCGATCTGTTTCGGCAACACCTGCGTTGACGCCTCATTATGGATTTGACCTTTAACCTCCTCCACGAGTGGAGACGCGACGATGTGTCGACGACACGTCGTCTCCGGTGTTAACGAATCTCCAGGTCGTGACAATAGTTCGGCTTCTAGTCGACGGTGCTTTGTCGGTCGAAACAAACGCGGTTGTGTAACTCTGGCGCACCTGCTTCCATCACCGGCGTTGGCGCGCTCTGGGACTTCATCGATACGCACGCCCACACACACACACACACACACACACACAGAATGTTTCACACTCGCAGACACACACACACCGTGAACACACTCTGCCCCTCTCAGGTGGTCCTGGCAGCGGCAAAGGGACTCAGAGCCTGAAGATCGCCGAGCGCTACGGCTTCCAGTACATGTCCGTGGGCGAGCTGCTGAGGAAGAAGATGATCCACAACGCCACCAGCAACAGGAAGTGGAGCCTGATCGCCAAGATCATCACCAATGGCGAGTTGGCGCCGCAGGTAGGATGTAGTTGCGAGGGTGTTGCCACAGCGGGGGGTTATAACTAGGAGCTAATTAGCTGCTTCATCCTTGAACGTGGCGAGATTGCTTTGTTAGATAATGAAGCAGGAAAGACTCCTGCTGTCTTCGGCTTCTACCAAAATGTCACAAAGAAAATGGATGACCATCGTGAAGCACGACTAGCTACTCAACCTCATGTCGACGAAGGGTTGGGATTATTTTCAAAGTAATCTGTTTCTTTTCAGAGTTATAGACAAACATGTTGGTTCATTTTAAGGGTTAGGGTTAGGGTTAGGGTTAGGGTTACGGTTACGGTTACAGTTACGGTTACGGTTACGGTTACGGTTACGGCTACGGTTACGGTTACGGTTACGACTACGGCTACGGTTAGGGTTAGGGTTACGGTTAGGGTTACGGTTAGGGTTAGGGTTACGGTTACGGTTACGGTTAGGGTAAGGATTAGGGTTACGGTTACGGGGACGGTTACGGTTACGGTTACGGTTACGGTTACGGTTACGGTTACGGTTACGGTTGCGGTTACGGTTACGGTTAGGGTAGGGTAAGGATTAGGGTTAGGGTTAGGGTTAGGGTTACGGTTACGGTTACGGTTACGGTTACGGTTACGGTTACGGTTACGGTTACGGTTACGGTTAGGGTAGGGTAAGGATTAGGGTTACGGTTACGGTTACGGTTACGGTTACGGTTACGGTTACGGTTACGGTTACGGTTACGGTTACGGTTACGGTTATCTTGGTCTTCGTCATAAAAAACTGTTAAAAACATCCAAATGCTGCTCGTCTGTAACGTCCATCTTGTATTGAAGCCTCGACATAAGGAATTGTTTTTGAAAATAATTGAACAATTATATATTTAATCTTGTTTTGAGCGGGCGCTGCTAGGCTAAATGCTATGCTAGCTGTGATGCTAGTTCATCATCCTGAGTCTTGCGCAACCACTGATAAGTTCCGCTACAAACAAACACAAAATATAGACTTATTTAGGTGTCTTGTAAATAATACAAGATAGACGAGCAGGATGGAGGTATTTGGAAGTTTTCTTGGAAGTGTCTTTTTGGGATAACGTTTATGACCTTTTTTGAGAAGAATTTTTACATGGTCACCCTGATCCAAATACACTGGTCTAAAGATCCAGATTAGCAGAGTTTTTAATGAAACAACTTATCACAATGTGGGCAGTGGCCTGGTATCCTAGATTCTATCTTTCTTAAGGAACTTAAGAAGGCTCTTAAGAAGGCTGAGGCTGAGACACAGGTCTTTCCGACACATATTCTTAACCGCCTTCTTAGGGAGAACCTTAAAACCAAGGAAAATATTATTTTTAAGAAGCTCTTAGTGGACTTTGGCAACAGCGTTATAAGGTGGACCCGCCCTGAGTTAGAAACTGCATTTGTTTTATATGTTTAACTCCGTTCATTGGAGTGAAAACAGTTAAGTTATAGTGTGTTTTCTCATTCCTACGACCTTGAATGCGTCATTGGTGTAAGACGTCGAGCAAGAGTTGAGGCGTGTTTTCTTTCATTCACACATGTTTATATGTTGATTTATATCAGTGTTTAAATACGAAAATGGTGAGTTTAATGTGTTTTTACGGATTAATTACACTCACAAAGATGATTAAATGCTTAACATATACAATATATATATATATATATATATATATATATATATATATATATATATATATACATATATAATAGAACTAAAATATGCACTTTTAATTCAATAAAGGTTTATTTATTTCAATTAATCTTTGTTTTATTATTTTAAGAAGTGGAAAATATAAATTTACATGACGTGACTTGATCTCTGAGCGCTTGGTCGCTAAGAAGGTTGTAATGATTGGGTCAGCTCCAAGAACTTCTTAAGCTAAGAGCAACTCTGGGAAACACTTCCTCCTTTCACAGCGTTCTTTAGAGTGCTCCTAAGAAGATTGTCGCACTTAAGAGCTTCTTAACCAATCTTTAATACACATCCTTCCATCATGGCGTTCTTATAAGCGCTCTTAAGAAGATCGTAGCACCTTACAGCTTCTTTACGAATCTTTAAAACACATCCTTCCATCATGGCGTTCTTAAGCGCGCACTTAAGAAGATCGTAGCACCTTAGAGCTTCTTAACCCATCTTTAAAACACATTCTTCTATCACAGCGTTCTTAAGAGCTCTCTTGAGAAGATCATAGCACCTAAAAGGTTCTTAACCAATCTTTAAAACACATCCTTCCATCATAAAAGCGCTCTTAAGAAGATCATAGCACCTAAGAGGTTCTTAACCTATCTTTAAAACACATCCTTCTATCATAGCCTTACTAACTGCACTCTGAACAAGATCGTAGCACCTAAGAGGTTCTTAACCAATCTTTAAAACACATTCTTCTATCACAGTGTTCTTAACAGCGCTCTTAAGAAGATCGTAGCACCTAAGAGGTTCTTAACCAATCTTTAAAACACATTCTTCCATCACAGCGTTATTAAGAGCTTTCAAAACAAGATCGTAGCACTTGATAGCTTCTTAACCAATCTTTTAAAACACATCCTTCCATCATGGCGTTCTTAAGAGTGCTCTTAAGAAGATCGTAGCACCTTAGAGCTTCTTAACCAATCTTTAAAACACATTCTTCCATCACAGCGTAATTAAGAGCTTTCAAAACAAGATCGTAGCACTTGATAGCTTCTTAACCAATCTTTTAAAACACATCCTTCTATCACAGTGTTCTTAAAAGCACTCTTAAGAAGATCGTAGCACTCATGAGCTTCTTAACCAATATGGAAAACCTGGCGAATGTAAGAACTTTAAGCGTTTGGTTTTTATACGGAACACAAAATAACATAAAAATCCACATCTATTTATAACGCATTTTATTAGCGCTCATCCGAGCCATGACAACAGAAGATACAAACATAGAAATGTGATTCTTGAGGACATCTCAGATTCTTGTCTGACTGATTCTGAATCTCCCGGAGACACGTGACTCTGTGGCCTTTGCATGTCAGCACAGACGCGCTGGTGATGCAGCAGAATGTGCTTCGTGACTCGCTCTGATGTTTTCCTGCCGGCACCGTCGGTGTAACCGTTGCAGATAAAGGACGAGCGTCCTGATGGTCTGAACGTGCATGTGAGCAGCGACTGGTCTTAGCCATCGGTTCAAGTGACGAGAACATTTCTGAGTTCTTTTCCAGGCTCCCTCAGGGCTTCTTAAAAGCTTTTTTCGTCTGGTCTAAAAAGAACGAGTTGTCCATTTGCTTTTTGACGGAGCTGAGAGCGTCTTTTCTGGGACTCGGTGTCACCATGTTGTTTTAGGAAATAGTTGCTTTCAGTTTTGTCTGAGGCTGAAGACTGTGTGATGAGAAACATTTTCTAGAACATTTTTTTCATCTTATAAATCCATTAGTTAGACCACAAATCACTATAACATCAGAAAACATCAGTGTCCATTTGGACTTTTTTATTTTATTTTACTTTCTTAAATTATTGACCAAAATGCTGTGTTTTCTCTTTAAGTTGAATATTTCTGGTCAAGATAATTTTTCGTTGGTTCTCTATATTTTACTTCTCAGTTGATTCATTTGGTTTTTATTCTAGCGTATTTGTATATAAAATGTCACTTTTTAGACATATTTTTCTCTTTTTTTTATCAATGAAAATGATTTCATTTTCTACATGCATTGTAAACAAAAATGAAGTTTGTTTTAATTTAATTTATTATGGTAAGATTTTGCAAATTATTTTATTTTATTAGTTTAGTTTAAACAATAACTATTATTGTTACACTCCAACTAACCTAATACCTACATTTCTCAGTGTAAACTATTTAATCAATTTACAAGCCTTTTTTTTTTATTATAATTAATTTTATTGTATTTTTCTTTTATTTTTATCATAACATGATCCTTTACAATTAGACGGAAAAGTAAATAAAATTCATCTTAATATTAAATGGTTTAATTTAGAATTATAAATGTTGGTAATTGATTTTTTTTATTTTTATTAACGTGTTGTTTGTTATGTTTTTTTTAATTAAATTATTTGTTTGAATAATTATTTAAATTCAATATAAAAATGTTGGAATAACAGTTCCATGAGATTAAACCAAATGAGTACCGAGCTACTTGATCAGACTCTCAACATCAACATTGTAATATTGAATTTAAAATGCTACGAATTAAAAAAATATTTAATTCAGTTTTTTTTTTAAAGTATTATTAAAATTTTAATTTAATTTAATTTAAATATTAATATTTCAATAATTAAAAATACACATATCTGAATTAAATATTTGTTTAATTCATAGCATTTTAAACTCCATGTTATAAAGTAATTCATTTAATTCAATATTTATTTGATTTTTTAACATTTTAAGATATATACTGTTGTATTTAATTCATTTTATTTTATTTTATTTTGTATGACTAAAAGAGAGTCAGAAGATGTCATGCCAAACACATCTGGAACCTTCCACGGACATTAACACAAAGACTTTAAGCTCTTAATCCTCATTTTTCCTGTCGTCGTTAAACTAAAACTTCCCTCACAGAGTCAACACGATTACTGTTCGCGACTCTTGTTGCCACTTTGAGTTGTGCGTCCGTGCAACATCCACACACTCGTGCTACTACTCAAGTGTGTTTACTTCTTCCTTATTTACTCCCCCGTGAACTCAGCTGCCAGTGTGGAAGGAAGTGAACATCTTCACTCGTAAGTTAAAGAGACGCAGAGATGAGAGTCTATTTTTAGGGTCGGCGATGTTGCACATGTTTTCTGTGTCATGCCTCGGTTCCACTGTCGACACGCTGACCTCCTCCAGCCATGAGGAAGTAAGTGATGCTGAGTGATGCTGGCTCCTCCCCGCCCGGCCGAGTCCAGCTGATCCGCCCGAGTCTCACAGCAAATAAACAATCAAAACAATTGCTGTAAAAAGAATTATATGGAATTGCGGTTGAATTTAACATAATGTTGTTATTTTTGAATGTTTTTAAATTAATTTTTTCTTTTTTTTAAAGGATTTTTTAGAATATTTAGAATTTTAAGTAAGTAAATAAGTAAGTAATTTTTATTTGTATAGCGCTTTTCCAGACCAGGGTCACAAAGCGCTTAAACAATCAAAACAATATTCAATAAAGTATATACTTAAAAGGTTATATTTGTTTTTATTGAAAAAATAAATTCAATAATGTATACATTGAAATTTAATTACATTTAGTTATCTAAAATAACAGAATTAAAACATTTAATTTTTATTCCAATAACGCACATTTGTTTTTAACTAAATTATGTCACTATTATATCAAGATGTTTATATTGATCTTAACAGGCATTAAAAAAAACCCATTGAATTTAGTTAATTTAATAATTTTCTGAGTTAAAATATTGAATGTTGAATATATTAATTATATGTGTAACAAGAATACATTAATTTTAAAAACAAACACATTTTTTTAAGCACTTATTTTATGTTTTATGTATTTTATCTCAAGGTCAAAGAGACCAAAAGACCGAAAAAACAAATGTGTGCCTTTGTGATAATAACACAAGGGTTGGTTAAAATATTTTTCAGAAAACAACCTTTTAAAGTAGAATTTTTTTAATTAATTAATATAATACAAACATATTCAGCCTTTAAATATAGATATTTTTGAATTCAATTATTAAAAATAATTCAATGCTCAAACATAAAAAAAAAAAAAGTTTAAACATTTAAATGTTAAATTCAACCATTCAGTATCGTGACACTGATATACTTCCACACCGAAAATGATAATATTGGAGGCCATTGAGTCAAAGAAAAATAAAAAAAAATCAGTTTTATATATGTGTGGACGTCTTCGTCCACTAGAGGGCCCCCTTGTGCACAGCTGCATTAACTCCATCTTTTGTCAAATGGACTCTTGATAAAACACTAGACACTCGGTGACCTCGGCGTCTCTTTCCCGCAGGAAACCACAATCACGGAGATCAAGCAGAAGATCATGAAGATTCCCGACGCCAACGGCATCGTCATCGACGGCTTCCCTCGAGACGTGGGTCAGGCCCTGTCGTTCGAAGACCAGGTACGTGTTTACATCCGAGACCCTTTGCATAAACAGCACGCGCCGTGGAGGCGGCGGCCATTAATCACGACGGGGATCTGAGCTCGGAACATTGTGCTCGAGCGCTCGCCCTGACGGGCGTACGGGGAGGAAGGTCCTCGGAGGTCTGCGAGTTGAGCTGCTGTTTTATTTATACACAGCTGAAGGTCATCCCCGGTCACCAGTCGTCTGCAGCGAGGAATAAAATCAACAGTAGCTGGAGTTTGGCCGACTTTACGTCACGGCTCGCTTTTTAAAACCAGGAATTATAGGGTGACTGTTGTTGACCATAACCACACCCACTCTGCTGTGATTGGTCAAAGCGTGGAGGTTTGTCACCGCGTGTCATCGATCCCGGAAGTCTTCACCTCCAAGGCACTCGTTGTATAAACAAAGCGGGGCGTGATTACAGCCGGCTGGAGGAGGAGTGAAGCCGTTGTTGCGTCATAATGGACTCTCGTAACCTCTCGTTCGCCCTGATTTCAGAGCAACTTTAAATATTTCTTTATTTATATTAAGTAATAAGTTTAAAACATGATCATGACTTACTGCATCTTGAAGAGGAATAGTTGAAGTTTGACATAAGTTGTCTTTTAAGATCAATTTTATTGTGAAAATAAATATTTTTTATTACCATTTTAAGCTCTATTTATAAAATAATGGCACAATTATCTAGTAAAATACTAAACAATAATAATTACTTTAAATAGAAACTGAAAGTATATAAAAAAGGGAAATTTATTAACACAAAATGAATAAAAAAACACAATCACATCATGCATTTCAGGACACGTTCTCAAAAGTACCTTAGAACTATTTTCAACCCATTCACACACTGATGGGAGTAGGCTGCAATGCAAGAAAAACCATCTCATCATCAGGGAAATTCAGGTGTCTTGCTCAGGGAAACAATGACAACATCTTGAACCCACAACTTCTATGGCCCAAAGGCAAACTACTTTAAGATCTAAGAAGAGCTATAAAGCTAAAAGAACAAAAATTATAAAAAAAATAATAATAATAATTCAAGAGCCGTAGAAAAGGAAGGGTCTAAGTCAGAGAATTAGCTGTACCGCCTGAGAAGATAGACGTTCTGGCGCCTGCTCCATGTCTGACAGTGTAACCAGGGAAACAAGCATCAGCACAAATGGCACAGAGATCAAAAATAAAACAGATATTTAAGAAAAAACACTCAGTGTTTTGAGGTCCAGGCTCACCAACATAATGTTGTTTTTAAATTAAGAAGAACAAAAGTGGAGATATAAACCACTTATTGTTCCCCAGCAGAAGTCTGGAAGTGAAAGAGGATTTTCAATCCATCCCCAGATTATGTGAGTCAACTGAGCGGCGCTGCAGCCAAAGTGAAACTGCTCCAGCACGTCGACCGCCGCCAAGTCATTTCCATATTTCAATTCTGTGTTCAAACGCTCCGTGTTAGAGTCCGATACCATCAGACCCGCAACCTGTCTTCCCGCCAGAACGCAGTCGTCGCAGCAGACGGCGCTCTCGCTGAGATCAGTGGAAAAGTGAGAGTTTTCTTGTCAACTGTACACGTACAATTATGTTAAATTACCTTTCAAAATGATTTAAAGACAGATTTAAAGGGTTGGAAGAATTTAAATACAGGCAGAAATGTTTGTCTATATGACGCATGTGATGGTTGCTCACTTTTCTTTGTCCTTCTCGTCCTAAAAGACACACTTAAAGGTCATGAAACATGAAACTCCAACTCTCCTCACTCACATGTAGTAAATGTTAAAGTCTTCCTCTCCAAGACCATCATCATGACCCATGTTTTCAACTTGTTACTTTATAAAGTTGGTCTGAAATCTGGGCGAACGAGAGGTTACGAGAGTCCATTATGACGCAATAATGGCTTCACTCCTCCTCTAGCCAGCTGTAATCACGCCCGCTTTGTTCATACAACAAGTCCCTTGGAGAGTCTTCCGGGGTTGACAAATCTCAATGCTTGACCAATCACACTAGAGTGGGCGTGGTTATGGCAAACAAGATTTCATCCCCAGAAAAACAAGGTGTTTTCGGATCATTTTCTAATGTAAATATTTCAATGAAAAGAGTTTTGTACAAACAGACTCACACTGATGATACAATAGAGTTCCAGGATCTATTTAAGACACACTTAAATCAACACTTTAGTTGTACTTTAGGAAGATCCAAATACCAAACTACTTTTATGTAATGTGTTTCTTGTAATCACATACCAACGTGAGCAATTGTTTAAAAAAAAAACGAAAAAAAACTATATTCTAAGCTTGTAGCAGAAGCTAAACACGGAAGCTAAAAAAGTAACAAGTATATATGTGTAGTATTGTCGAGTACCTCTCTCTGGTGTTGCAGAATTCACAGACCACATGACTCTTGACGAAGTCGTAATTGATTTTATTTGTTTTCAAACTTAAATAATTCCAAACATCAGCTTTAAAAGCTGCTGGAGTCGACTGTATCCTCTCGTCCTCAGTCACGGGATTTAATTGTTCTTTTAGCTGTGGAGCTGTGGAGGACGTAATGAAAACAAAGTTATATATTATAAGTAAAAAATTTATAAAACAGTGAATATTTTCACATTAATTATATATAAATAAAATATATCCAATTAATATCAAATTAAAACTGTAAACAAAATAACTAAGATAAAGGCAACTACATGTGCAGCTGCTAACTATATTTTTTCGGGACGTTAAAGACGAGCAGTACGGAGGTATTTGGATGTTTTTAAGTATCTTTTTTGAGGAAGATGAAGACGAAGAAAACTGAGTCACTACATTAAAATGAACAAACATTTTTGTCTGTAACTCTAAAAAGTAAACAGATTACTCTGAAAATAATCCAACATTAGTCGATATGAGGGTGAGTAGAAAATGAGAAGAATTTGTGTTTTAATCTTAAACTATTACTTTAAGTTACGACGCTATTGTTTGACAAGTGAGTTGAAGGGTGAAGAAGAGAGTGTAGCCAGGGTGGAGTGGACTATCTGGGTTTAATCGCGGTAGAAATGTATCTAACAGGATGTTACCGTGGCGACCGTGTTTTCAAGAGCCAACTTATTTAAAAGAGTGACTCATCTTCGCAAAGTCAGCCGACGAAAAACCATCAGATGCTCCTCCAGCCTCCGAGCACGTGTTGGTGTTTACGTCGCCTCCCGGGGGCTCGCATGGAAACTTCACGACTCAGTGACTAACTGTGACGAATCGCTCGATTGGCGCTCAGAAGGACGCTCGCTTTTAAAGCTTGTTTAAACCCACTTACCGTTGATCGTGCTTTAAACAAGCCCCTCATTGACCGGCAGAGTGGTCTGGGATCGGCCACGCGGGTCAACAGCGACTTCGCCGCGCCGTGTAATCGGGCAATTTGTGCGAACGCACTGGGAATAGAAGGAGCATTAGCTGCTCTTAGCCGGGATTAATATTCCAGGAGGAATATTTACACGCTTCACGGCCGCTGAAGAGATTGCGTCGGATGATATTTTTTAAAGTGAGTCACGTTTGTGGTCGGCTTCGGCAGAACAACACGATCTTACAAGTAAACACAACTCTACTTCTGGTCTAATTGAATCAGTAAATAAAGAGTATTTAAGCATTAATAGCTAAGTTAGTTCACAATCTCACTTAATTAAACTGAGAGTTTGAAATTGTAATAATAATAGTTTTAAATTTACCACCAAAGGTGTAATACTACGGAGCCTCGCAGAGTACTACCACTACTGAGCCTCGCAGAGTACTACTACTACAGAGCATAGTAGAGTAATACTATGGTAACTCGCGGACTAATAGTTCGGTAACCTACGGAGTAATACTACGGCACCACTCTGAGATATACTTTGATAACTCGTGGAGTATTACTATGACACCGTGCAAAAAAATCGACAGCTTCAGCTCTAACAACTGAGAACTCTACTTCTGGTCTAATTGAATCAGTAAATAAAGAGTATTTAAGCATTAATAGCTTAAGTTAGTTTATCCAACACAACAAACTCAGAGTTTGATATTGTTATAATAATAGTTTGAAATTAAAAGTTCTGAATTCAATACTTTTTAATTCGTAGCATTTAAAATCGCTCCAGACAATACCAAAGGTGTAATACTACGGAGCCCAGCAGAGTACTACTACTACAGAGCATGGCAGAGTAATACTAGTGTGACTTGCGGACTAATAGTTTGTTAACCTACGGAGTAATACTACGGCACCGCTCTGAGATATACTTTGGTAACTTGTGGAGTATTACTATGACACGGTGCAAAACAATCTACAGCTTCTGCTGAGTAATACTATGGTGTCTCCCAGACATTTAGGGGTGTATCTCGCTGAGTTATACTACAGCATTACACGGAGTAATACTATGGTGCCTTGCGGAGCGATACTATGTTGCCTTGTGGAGTAATACTACTTCGCTTCGAGGAGTTATACTACAGTGACTCACAGAGTAATAATAGAGTGTCTTGCAGAGCAACACTACGGTACCTCACTATGCCACCTTGCAAAGTAATACTACGCGGACACCCTGCTCAATACTATGGTGCCTTTTGGAATTATACTACAGCACCTTGCAGAGTTATACTACAGTGACTCACGGAGTAGCAAAATGGCACCTCACAGAGTAATACTATGCCACCTTGCATAGTAATACGGCACCTCACAGAGTAATACTACGTCGACTGCCAGGGTAATACTATGGTACCTTGTGGAGTAATACTACAGCACATTGTGGGGTTATACTACAGTGACTCACTGAGTAATACTACGTCAAATTGCAGAGTAAAACTACGGTGACTCGCGGACTAATACTACGGCACCTCACAGAGTAATACTACGTCAAATCGCACTGTAATACTACAGTGACTCGCAGAATAATACTACGGCAACTCACAGAGTACTATGTCAGATTGCAGAGTAATACTACGGTGACTCAAGGACTAATACGACGGCACCTCACAGAGTACTACTAAGCCACCTTGTATAGTAACACAACGCCGTGTTGCAGAGTAATACTGCGGTGAATCGTAGTTTACCATCATTTTGACAGGTTTTTAAACACGATGTACAACATGAAATCAGTTCCAGGTCAGTAAGTACAACCAGAGTTGTTAAACAAGATGCACCGAATTGTAGCATTAACTGTCAATGCTAAAGAAAATATAAGAATTTAAAATGTGATTTACATTTCTTTTTTAAGGTCAGCATAAACAAATGAACGAGTTCAATTCTGCCAAAGTAAAACTTTCCCAATCACCATTTTTTATGGAAGGACAGAACTTCCCAATATTTTATCGTAATCAAAATTCCAATACATATATTGTTTTCTTCAATATCCTTTTTTAATTTGTCCCTGTAAAATACTTTTTCAGATTTATTCTTTTTAATAGATTTCACAAGAATAACTTGCATTTCTGATAGGAAACCTATTGTTTGGTGGGGAATGTTCCTACACTGAACATCTGCAGCGAGAATTCTAAAGAACTCACATTTCTCCGATCCTTAAAACTCTTCACTGGCTTCCAGTTTCTTTCAGGATCAACTTTAAAATTCTGGTTCTTACTTTCAGATCTATTCATGGTCAGGCTCCTCCTTACATCACTGATCTGATCCAGCCTTACACCCCAGCTCGGGCTCTGAGGTCTGTGGATCAGAATCTACTGATGGTTCCTGAACACGGTTCAGGACCAGAAGAGAGAAATCTTTTCAGGCTGTTGCTCCTAAGCTTTGGAATGATCTTCTTCTCTCTTTGCACTTGATGATCTACTGACTCCTTTAAGAAACATCTTAAGACGTTTCTATTTGTTCAGGCTTTTCCTTGAATTTCTCGAACTCCTGTGTTGTTCTCAGTATTATCTTGATCTTTAAAGTATGTACTTTTTTGAGTATTGTTTTGATTGTTTAAGCGCTTTGTGACCCTGGTCTCGAAAAGCGCTATATAAATAAATATTACTTACTTACTTACTTACTTTCACGTCAAAGGTCGTCTAGAAAATTCAAACACTGACAGTAGAGAACTTGTAACAATCCAAACACAGACCAGATTCACCTTCACAAGCTTTAAGACGTTTCTGACAAAAATCCACTGTTTTACTCAATATTATAACAGCAAATATCTTCCTTGAGCTACAGTAATGGATCAAAGCGTGACGAGTCTGTCATGTTTTTTCTGGTCGATTCTCTGAACCCGTCACGTCCAGCAACGCCCATCTACAGGAACACGTCAGCCTCGCGCTTCATTGTGCCGGAGAAAAGAAGGATGGAATGAACGTTCGTGGCGGAGAAGGAGCCGAGGGCAGCTCCGGATAATGTTATCAGTCACACGGTGAACACAGTTTATTACGTAGGATCCAACATGAAGGTGACGGCAATTAACTGCAGCGGCGACAGAGACGCTTAATCAAAGAAACACATCTGTCGGAGCCTTGGAGGTGTTGTCATGGCGATATACTGTATCTATTAACTCTGGGTATGTTTCTGTCTGGAAGTTTCTAAATCAGTGTTCATTTTACCCATTTTAATTTGGTCTATGTTATTGTGTTTATTTATATATTCTACCATTTAAAATATCATTGAAACTAGCTTAAGCAAAACACACAGTGAAAGACAAACACACACAGAGTGACTTCATTCTTGGATCCGGAGGATCATTTTAAGGACCCCCATCGTGTATGTTTATTATTGCTGTATAAACCTTGCCTAACTCCATCAGAAAAAAAGATAAAACCTGAGTAAACAGATCTAGATGGTAGACGTAATGTCATGTTTATGGTTCTGTTATCAAAGTGTCCTAAAAATGTCATGTTTTTGCTATAAACTAAAAAAATAAGGAATCAAAGTACTTACAAAATCATCCTTAGAGGCACAAAAACCAGGATAAACTTAACTTTATATTCAATAATTATACAATATTCAACTTTCGCTGTCTTAGGAAATTCACGTTCTGCACATTCTACCACAGAGAGTGACAAATCAGGAATTCTGGGATCCATATGGTCATTTTGAGTGGAATTGAATGTTTATTTTTACATTATCAACATGTCCTAAATATGTCCTAAAAAAGACTTCATGTGAGGCAACAAAGTACTAAGAAAAATACAAGGCTCAGAGACACCAGAAACAGGAGAAAGGGTTACGTGAGGTCAGAGTAAGTAAGTAAGTAAGTAAGTAAAGTTTATTTGTAAAGCGCCTTTCCAGACCAGGGTCACAAAGCGCTTTAATAATCAAAAACAATACACTGTTAAATATATACTTTAAAAGTGCCAAAGAAATCAGGGAAGAGCACAAATAAAAATGTCTTAAGATTGTTTCTTGAAGGAGTCAGTAGATCATCAAACACAGAGATCGTTCCAAAGCTTAAGAGCAACAGTCTGGAAGGATTTCTCTCCTCTGGTCCTGAAGCGTGTTCAGGAACCATCAGTAGATTCTGATCCACAGACCTCAGAGCCTGAGCTGGGGTGTAAGGCTGGATCAGAATCTACTGATGGAAGGTCTGACCATGAATAGATCTGAAAGTAAGAACCAGAATTTTAAAATTTATCCTGAAAGAAACTGGAAGCCAGTGAAGAGTTTTAAGGATCGGAGAAATGTGAGTTCTTCTACTAGAGCGGCTCAGAATTCTCACTGCAGAGTTTTGTATCAACTTCAGGCGAGACAGATCCTTCTTGTTAAGACCTGAAAACAAACTGTTGCAATAGCCACAGACTATCTAGGAAAATGTACTTTCTGGCATCCGCTACATAGTTTGGAACTAGAATAAAGATGGTAATTTGGACTGCAACCAGAAAGTAATGTTTATTGTTTCATCCACAAATTACTAACAAAAACAAGGCTCACAGCTACAAAAACAAGGGGAAAACAAATAAAAAATCAAGAATTATGTGACTTCTAAGTAGATAAAAGCATTGCAGTACCACTTTCTTACGAAAAAGTACGTTCTGGCATCTGCTACACAGAACATTTAGTAGTAATTAGAGAGTGACAAATCATTAATTCTGGGATCCAGATGGTTATTTGGAAAACAACCATAATATAATGTTAATTCTTTACATTATCAACATGTCCTGTCATTTAAAATATATTTTT
Source organism: Callionymus lyra (assembly GCF_982586985.1). Taxonomy (NCBI): domain Eukaryota; kingdom Metazoa; phylum Chordata; class Actinopteri; order Syngnathiformes; family Callionymidae; genus Callionymus; species Callionymus lyra. The sequence goes on from NC_141833.1 coordinate 18,364,147, forward strand.
GCCTTTAAAAAAAACCCGTCAGGAAACATAGTACTCAAAAAAAAACTGACACCAAAACCAGGAGAGACAAAAAAAGAACTATCCAAGTTACAAAGAGACGAAACAAAAAAACTGACAAAAACAAACCGAGAACCTCTTTGTGGCGTCAAGTACTATTTTCACATGCTTTCCTGATAAGATCTCAGACACGTCACATGATACATGTTATCAGGATCCCTTCACGTTCCATAAATAAAAGTCTCGGGCTCAATCTCCGGACCAATTACGCACATCGTGTTTTCAAGATCGCCTTCCAAGTGTCGACGCCTCCCTCGCCGAGCGTTAATCACGAGGAGACCGATCGCTTAATGAGACCACCAGCGTCTCCTCAGTCGCCACAGGTGACGGCCCACTCTGCTCGGAACATGTCCAGAATCTGCCTCGGGAAACCAGGCCGAGGATTAAATGATGAATGAGAGCCGAGTCTGGCAATAAACAATACCTGGCCACCCCCCCTCGACCCCCCCCCCACACACACTCCGGTTATTATAATACAGTAATTATCAGTGAGAAGATTGAAATTCAGTGGAACGTCAACAGGCTTTTATAAATCTGATTTGATTCCTGCAACGTTACGTAGACCGTCGCCATGATGACGGTCACCCGGGTCGGCGGGTCCGATGAGGTCGGCTCCGTCGTCCCGGCAACCAAAGGTGAGCGGCTCGCACAGGTGAGGGGGGGACGACGAGCCTGGAGACCCGTCGACTCGTAATCGAATCAAGGGATCTTTTGTTGCGTCTGGAGAGAGAATAAAACACGTTTACAAACGAGGTGCGTTGCCAGGTACGAGTCCGATCATCGTCGCGATCCAAGATGGATTGAAATTCACGTTTTTTTTTCATTTATTCTTATCGTCATTCGATATTTTCTGACACACACGTCTTAACTCAAGACATGAGATTAAGTTTGTAAGTCACCGAAGAAGGTGAAGGTCATCATAGGGGTCAGACCCGTCGTTTTTTAACCTTTGAGAAGTTGTATGTGTGATCTGTGAGGAATTGCTTAATTTCTCTTGTATCGATTACTCGATTACTGTTTTTTTTATTCATAGCCCTTTACATTCAATATAAATGTGTTATATAAGATTTGGTATAATAGTTTTGTATTGAATATTACAATTATTTTTGAATTATTGTAATTATAGTATAAGAAAATCATTTTATTTTATTTTATTCATTTCATTTTATTTAAATTTATTTTTTATATTTTTATTTTAGTTTATTTCATTGCATTTTATTTCAATGTATTTTATATATTTCATTTTATTTCATTTCATTTCATTTCAATTTATTTTATATATTTTATTACATTTCATTTCATTCATTTTATTTAAACAAAGTTATCGTCATTAGATATTTTCTGACACACACGTCTTAACTCAAGACATGAGATTAAGTTTGTAAGTCACCGAAGAAGGTGAGGGTCATCATCGGGGTCAGACCCGTCGGCCATTTTTTTTTTAGCCTTTGAGAAGTTGTATGTGTGATAAAATCTAGATAATAAAACGATCCGTGAGGAATTGCTTAATTTCTCTCGTATCGATTACTCGATTACTGGGTTTTTAATTATAGCCCTTTACATTCAATATAAATATGTTATATAAGATTTGGTATAATAGTTTTGTATTGAATATTACAATTATTTTTGAATTATTGTAATTATAGTATAAGAAAATCATTTTATTTTATTTTATTCATTTCATTTCATTTCAATTTATTTTATATATTTTATTACATTTCATTTCATTCATTTTATTTAAACAAAGTTATCGTCATTAGATATTTTACTGACACACACGTCTTAACTCAAGACATGACATTAAGTTTGTAAGTCACCGAAGAAGGTGAGGGTCATCATCGGGGTCAGACCCGTCGGCCATTTTTTTTTAACCTTTGAGAAGTTGTATGTGTGATAAAAATCTATAATCAATAATCGATAATAAAACGATCCGTGAGGAATTGCTTAATTTCTCTTGTATCGATTACTGCTGTCTGAAAGGGGTTTTATTTTGAAAGGAGATGGTATTTGACTCTTGGCACTTTCACATTTCAGTAAAGTTTACTCGAAAAATAAGCGGATAAACTCTTGAAAAATGAGTGAAACACGATGTTGGATAATGGACGGACAGTGAAGGTACATTAGACCCGACAGCGGCTGTTCGACTAAATGGCTGCGTTTAATTCAATTTGGGATTCTGCGAGATGCCAAAAAGAGACTCGCCAAACCAAGCGTCGTGTTCCCTTTTAGGTTGATCACAAAACGTACGTGTCGAGCATTTCTGATCGTTCTTCTTCGTCTGGACTCGAGCCACATGCTGTACTTCTTCGTCTGACCTTTTCAACTAGTCGATGGTTGTTGTTCTGACATTCTTGGTTCGAACCTGTCGGCGCAGTTCATTATTTTGAACAGGGATGAGGTCACTCTTGTGTGTTCGTAACTCAAACTAACTTTTTAAATTGAATTCAATTTGACAGGATTCTGGGAAATGTGTTCTAAGTATCTTCTTCTAAGTACATGTGTGTATTAGCAAAAATCAGGCGATACGATACGATATATAATGATGCTGTAGTAACAAGTATATTTGTAGTATTGTCGAGTACTTGACTCTGGTGTTGCAGAATTTACAGACCACATGACTCTTGATGAAGTCGTAACTGATTTCATTTGTTTTCAAACTAAAATAATTCCAAACGTCAGCTTTAAAAGCTGCTGGAGTCACTGTATCCTCTTGTCCTCAGTCACGGGATTGAATTGTTCTTTTAGCTGTGGAGGACGTAATGAAAACGAAGTTAATTCGTAACAAAAAAATGACTAAAACAGTGAATATTTTCACATTAATTATATATAAATCAAATATATCCAATTAATACGAAATTAAAACTGTAAACAAAATAACTAAGATAAAAAGAAGGATATATAATAAATAAATAAAAACTGATACATTGCTCTTGAATATCGTTAAAAAAAAACACACACACACAATATTTAAATGTATCATCTTGTTTTCTTAAACATCTTTTGACTTCACACTTATGAACTTTTAGGTTTGTCACTTAACTAGTCATGAAAAAGTTTTTTTACTTTTAATTTCATTATGGAAAGGTATGGATGGCTTGTCCCCCTAGTGTAACAACAGTGTAGTTGCAATTCAGTGAAAACCCTCCTGCCACAGTCAACTATTTTACTTTTTTTCTGGTCAGATCAATTTCTGGTTGAAGCCTATTATGGGAAATGAATGAAACTGCCGTCTTTGACCAACTGAAAGAATTCATGAGAATTTTCTCAGAGAAATGTTTAAATAAAAAGTTTAAAAAAGTCACCTACTACTCCCTTAATGACTTTTCTCATTCATCTCGCACTTTTTTTCTGTTATAGCGGAGAAAACCTGCCTCTGTTGTATTTGTGGTACTTGTACACGGGAACAAAAACAACAGCTTGAAGGGCCGTAAACACAAATACGCATTTAATTAAAAAACTCATTTGAACTGATATTTTAAATTTCTTCACTTGGACTTGAAAAATAACTTTTTTTAAATCAATTACTTCATCTTTCTCAGAACTTCCAGGTCAATTTAGTTGTGCTGGGACCCCGGCATGTATTTTCATGGGTTCTTCTGGCGCCGCCTGCGTCGTCCATAACCTTTGCAACATCACACGATGAGCCCGAGGCGACTGATGTGATCCCCGTTTATAGAAGCTGCTCTTTCACCTCCTCGCTCATCAATTATAGACTGACTGTAGACTCACAGACCTCAGTCGGCGGTTAGTTATTGACTCTATGTTTGATGGATATTAAATGTCACATTTAAGAGTATCAGTCGTCAGAAAATTGAATTAAACATTTCAAATGATGAAACTTTTTTTTAATGCTGTTAATAGTTGCTTTATTGAAAGGTGGGTTTGAATTTTATTGAATAAGTGAGTTTGATCATTTATATATTGAATTTTTTGAATTTTAGAGTTGAATAACCAAAATTATAAAAACATTTTTTTGCATATATGTTGATATTGTTATTTCAATCATTAAAAAAAATATTATTTCCAAAATTCAATGTTTGTTTTTTTTGTAGCCCATTAAATTTAATATAAACATGTTATATAACATTTGGTATAATAGTTTTGTATTGAATATTAAAAAAAAAAATTAATTATTGTAATTATAATATAAGAAAATCTTTTTATTTTATTTAATCCATTTCATTTTATTTCTATTTTATTTATTTTATTTAAACAAAGTTATCAATAAACTTTACAGTTTAAATAAGACTACATATGACAAAAGGAAAAGCAAGTCAATCAAAATAAGTCAATCATGGTGAGGAAATGTTTTTTTAATTCAATTAAAAATATAAAATAAAGGACAACGTTTCGAAGTACAAATTATTGAATTAAATGATTAAATAAAAGCAATTTAGATGTTTTTAAGTATTTAATCTACTTATTCTAAATTACAGTACATTCTCAAAAACATTTTTCCACATTTCAAACGTTCACTTGCATCGTTCAATTCTCTGATAATAATAATAATAATAATTATTAATTTTATTGACATGCCGCCTTTCAGAAAACACAAGGACACCATAAAAACAGATTATAAACAACTGTTACAAAGACAGTAACACAAATGTTTTAAAGATAAGAAAGATATAAAAAAGTTTCTTAAAGGGAAATATAGAACAGGAAATTGTTAAACAAGTGTATAAGCAAGTTTAAAAAGATGAGTTTCAAGTTGACACTGAAAAACCTCCTTAAACGAACAAACCAAACAGATCAGGTGAATCTTTCTTCTTCAGGCCGAGACAGAAACGAATATATTTTCCCTTCGTTCTCGTCGAGTCCTCGTTTTCTGCTTCATGTTTATGTAAAAGTGGCTTTTTCTGGCATTTGAGTCGCTATTTTTAGCGTCTTTGCTTCTGAAAGAGGAAACATGTTTGAGTGGTTTGTGTGGAAAGTTGTTGGATCAGAGCCGACGTAGAAAACCATCGACTCTTTGTAGGAAAAGCACTTAAATTAAACGTATTTTTGACGCCAGCTGAGTTTTCATTTTAATTTTCTCGCTTCATCCGTGTCGTGCTGTGAACGTGTGTGTGTGTGTGTGTGTGAACGTGTGTGTGTGTGTGTGTGTGTGTGAACGTGTGTGTGTGTGTGTGTGTGTGAACATGTGTGTGTGTGTGTGTGTGAACGTGTGTGTGTGTGTCTTTGACGATCACTTTTACAATTCAATATTATTTCTATTCTAGGATTAAATTGACTATCAGGTCGTTCTCTGCAAATATGTCTCACAGCAGGAGATGAACATGAATTAAATGAAAGAGTAGCTTTGATCAAACGCTGCGTTCTTTTTAAATGTGTAAATATATAAGCAAAGAATACCAGCAATTATTTGGTGCCAGAACAGATAGAGTTTTATAATTCCAGCTTGTTTTTTTAGGGAGTGTTATCATGGAAAGGTTGACAAGCAATGTCTACAGCTAGCAATGAAGCTAGCACTGTTAGCCGCCAGCTAAGCTAGCATCGTTAGCCACCAGCTACGCTAGCGTGTGTAGCATATAGCTTAAAATAAACTTCACTTTATGTTAGAGAAGAAAACACAACATTAAAAACTCTTGCATCTGCTGTCTGTGATGTCACTAAATGAAACAATGTATTTGCAATAACCAGATGATTTAATTTGTTAAATTGTATAAAAAATCTATTTAAATAAGAATATTTTATTTATAATATATATATATATATTATATTACATACAAACACACATACAAAAAAAACAAATACATGCAAAAAGAAAAACACACACACAAAATACAAACACACAAATACAAAAACAGACACATGCAAACAGACAACAACAAATACAAACATGAAAACATACACATACATACACACAGAAATACACAACCGAAGAAACCACAGAAACAAAAATCAAATACAAACACACATACAGAAACACACAAATACACACACAAGCACATACACACACAAAAATACAAACACACAAATAAACAGAAAGAAAACACACACAATCTCGTACAAAACATACACAGGCATAAAAATACACACATGCACACATACACACACACACACACACATAAATACAAACACACAATTGAACAGAAAAAAACACACAATCTCAGACAAAACATACACAGGCGTGAAAATACACACCCAAACAAACACACACACAAATAAACAGAAAAAACACACACAATCCCACACAAAACATACACAGGCATAAAAATACACACACATGCATACACACACAAAAAAAACACAATAAACAAACACACACACAAATAAACAGAAAAAAACACAGACAATCTCGCACAAAACATACACAGGCATAAAAATACACACATTCACACATACACACACACACACACAATTGAACAGAAAAAAAACACACAATCTCAGACAAAACATACACAGGCATGAAAATACACACACATGCATTCACACACACAAATACAAACACACAAACAAAACACAATAAACAAACACACACACAAATAAACAGAAAAAACACAAACAATCTCACACAAAACATACACAGGCATGAAAATACACACACATGCATTCACACACACAAATACAAACACACAAACAAAACACAATAAACAAACACACACACAAATAAACAGAAAAAACACACACAATCTCACACAAAACATACACAGGCATAAAAATACACACACATGCATACACACACACAAAAAACACAATAAACAAACACACACACAAATAAACAGAAAAAAAACCACAGACAATCTCACACAGAACATACACAGGCATAAAAATACACACACATGCATACACACACACAAAAAAACACAATAAACAAACACACACAAATAAACAGAAAAAACACAGACAATCTCACACAAAACATACGCAGGCTTAAAAACAGAGAGAAAGACTCACACACGATCTTCCTGGTTCTCTCACACACTCTGGCACAGTCGCTATGGAAACTAAAAGTTTCTCAAAAGTGAGCCTCCATGTGTTTTTTTTGTTTGTCTTGCTTCAGTAAACAAGAGCTATTTTTAGCTCCGGCAGCTTCTGCGATCGGACCAGACAACGATCGTCATGCAGAAGCTCAACAGGAACATCAGACGCTCGCATCACCTGCTGCACTCGTGTGGTGTTTGTTAACACAAGCGTTGTGTTGTCGTCGTTATTGTCAGACACACACTTTTCACGATCGGATCATAAAACCAATTCATGTCCCGACCTTTATAAACTTTATTATCGTATAATTATTGGATAATTATGAAAACCAAACGGTTATAAACTTTAAACGTAAAACAATAAGTCCATGAAGAGAAGCTGCTGATGCTAAATCCTAAATACTGATCAATTATTAGTTATTGAACATTTAACTCATGTTATACTTTGAATATTTGATGTTTTGTTATAGTTTATGTGCATTTTATTAAGATATTCCCAGAATAAATCACTTCCGCTTCCGGTGAGCCTTTGATCGGCTGCTTGAAACGTGAGCTCCTGCAATAATTGCCAAAAACAGTCGTTTTAACGACTACTTGTCCGGATATTATGCTCATATCACTTAAGATATGTCTCAAGCATCTCGGATCTATGATCGTGATGCTCTTTTCAACATCAGAGAGTCGATGGAGGACTTCACTCGCGACCGTTACCAACGTCCGGTGAACGTGTTTCCGGCTCCGCTTCTCATCGACTCGGACTCTGTGGAATATCGTTTGATCTCTCGAGTACCGGGCGATTTCCACAAGGGATCGAGTCGGGCTGGAGTACAGGTCAGGATGAGACGCGCAGTCGCGATCGCTCGGAACAACTCTGACGTCATCGAACGTCATCGGTGTTTGATCGACATCCCTCTCACTGTGTGTGACGACAAATCAGCGCTGCCGTCTGTCCAGACCTCAACGAAAGGTGGTAAGATTTTTTCATTTCCTCTCTTTAATTCGACTTTTACAACCGAGTTGAACTTCAGTGACAGCTGGTACCCACGTGACCGCTGTTCGCTTCAAAAGATCCCGCTCTGCGCGCCTGTCAGTGACGCGGCGTCGTCAGTGACGTCATCGGTGCTGAATGTGGGACTTCTTAATGTTCGCTCCATTACTAATAAGTCCTTTATTCTTAATGATCTTTTCACAAGAGTTAATTTGGATTTATTATGTCTTTCTGAGACTTGGCAGAGAGAGGAAGAGTTTATTCATCTGAACGAACTCTGTCCAGTAGGGAGCGCTGTCCTGGGGAAGCCTCGCCTCTCTGGTCGTGGAGGAGGTCTTGCTACTGTTTTTAGGGAGAGTTGTTCTTGCAAAGTGATTCAGACACAGGAATTCACTTCTTTTGAGTCTCAGATGATCTTGGTTGGTTCTACAAGACCTTTCTATTGTGTGTCAATCTACCGTCCGCCTGGTCCTGCGGCGATGTTCTTGAAAGACTTTAGTGACTTCTTATCTTCCATTATTCAGATGGAATCTGTTCTTATTCTTGGAGACTTTAATCTTCATGTTGATGACGTCACATCTTGTTCTGCTAAAGAACTTTTAACTTTAACTGAAGCCTTTAATTTTGAGCAACATGTTTCTGAACCCACTCATCAAAAAGGCCACATTTTAGACTTAGTTTTTACTCTTGGCCTGAACATTTCTAATGTATCTGTACATGATGTCCATCTGAGTGATCATTCTCTTGTCTTGTTCAACCTGGACTTCATCCCTGAACCTAAGCCTTTGAAAGTTAGGTCTCAGAGGCGTGTCATCTCAGACGATACTGCAGACAGTTTTTCTGCTATGTTTGACCGTCTTTCCTTTGATGACTGTCCAGATGTGGACAGTTTGATTCACTGTTTTACTGATCATTGTGTTGAAATACTAGATCAAGTGGCACCTGTTAAATCGAACTTGAAAATTCAGAAAAAACGGTGCCCTTGGACAAATGAAGATCTCCTGAGTCTGAGGAGACTTTGTCGAAAGACTGAGCGTCTCTGGAAGTCTACTAAACTTGAGGTGCACAGACTTCACCTCAGGGATCTGTTGACTTCTTACAATGAGATGGTAGAAACTGCTAGATCTGATTACATCAGAAAACTGGTAGCAGCAAATAGGAAAAACCCCAAAGTTTTGTTTGACACGATTAATTCTCTCGTGTCTCCTGCTCCTCATATCATGCCTGTCTTCTGTGAAGCTGACAGCAATGCATTGTTGAGATTTTTCATTGACAAAATTAAATTGATCAAAGAGAAAATCTCTCCCCCTTTGTTGGGAACCCCTACTGTCTCTGAGCCCCTCTCCTCCTCTTGGTCCTCCTTCAATGCTGTATCTTTGGGTGATATTTCAGCACTAGTGAACAAGATGAAACCCTCCTCTTGCTCAGATGACGCTCTTCCTTGTAGGCTTTTTATCAAAGTATTTGATGTAATTGGCCCCTGGGTTACCAATATGGTGAACCTCTCCCTTTCTACAGGGGTTTTTCCCAATGCATTTAAACATGCCATTGTGGAGCCTCTGCTCAAAAAACCAGGCTTAGACCCAACTGACCTCAGTAATTTCAGACCTATTTCTAAGCTCCCTTTCTTGTCCAAGATCTTGGAGAAGGTGGTGTCCGAGCAGCTGTCTTTGTTCTTGGATCAGAGCGACATCCATGAGAAGTTTCAGTCTGGCTTCCGTAAACATCACTCTACGGAGACAGCTTTATTGAAAGTGTCCAGTGACATCATGATGTCGGCTGACTCTGGTAAATTCACTGTTCTGGTTCTCTTGGATCTGTCGTCAGCCTTTGACACAGTTGATCACCAGATCCTGCTGAGAAGACTAAGGGATGAAGTGGGACTGTCTGGGTCTGTGTTAGAATGGTTCTCATCTTACCTTTCTGGGCGCAGTTTTAGTGTATCTGCCAATCAAATGAGGTCTGAATCGGCAGATCTGTTGTGTGGAGTCCCTCAAGGTTCTGTTCTGGGTCCTTTATTGTTTTTGCTGTACTTGATTCCCCTTGGTAAAATCATTCAGAGATTTCCAGATGTTTCTTATCACATTTTTGCTGATGACATCCAGCTCTACTGCTCTTTTGAACCAACTGAGCCCCAAAAGCTGAACAGCTTAGTCAATTGTTTGCTAGAAATCAAACAATGGCTGAGTGAAAACACTTTACAGCTTAATGTGGACAAAACTGAAACTCTGGTGATTGCTCCTGATGATACGATTCCAGGGTTGAGTCAGTACTTGGGTGACTTAGGTCAGTCTGTCAAACTGAGCCTGAGAAACCTGGGTGTTGTATTTGATAAAGACATGTCTCTTGTTCAACACTGTAGAAAACTGACCAGAAACTGTTTCCTTCAACTGAGAAAAATCTCTAAACTTAGGAAAATGCTGTCACAACATGATCTGGAGCTTGTAATCCATGCGTTTGTTTCTTCTCGTCTGGACTATTGTAACAGTTTGTTTTCATGTCTTAACAAGAAGGATCTGTCTCGCCTGCAGTTGATTCAGAACTCTGCAGCGAGAATTCTGACCCGCTCTAGTAGAAGAACTCACATTTCTCCGGTCCTTAAAACTCTTCACTGGCTTCCAGTTTCTTTCAGGATCAACTTTAAAATTCTGGTTCTTACTTTCAGAGCTATTCATGGTCAGGCTCCTCCTTACATCACTGATCTGATCCAGCCTTACACCCCAGCTCGGGCTCTGAGGTCTGTGGATCAGAATCTACTTATGGTTCCACGCACACGGCTCAGGACCAGAGGAGAGAAATCTTTTCAGGCTGTTGCTCCTAAGCTTTGGAACAATCTTCCTCTCTCTTTGCGCTTGATGGAGTCTTCTGACTCCTTTAAGAAACATCTTAAGACGTTTCTATTTGTGCAGGCTTTTCCTTGAATTTCTCGAACTCCTGTGTTGTTCTCGGTGTTGTCTTGATCTTTGAAGTATGTACTTTTTTGAGTATTGTTTTGATTGTTAAAGCGCTTTGTGACCCTGGTCTCGAAAAGCGCTATATAAATATATATTACTTACTTACTTACTTACTTATATTTATTTTGAGATCTAACATTTAGCTCGTGTCATTCATAAACTATTTGATGTATTATTTCATTTAATGTTCATTATGTTGAGCACAAATCAAATATTATTATGAAAATCTAACATTACACTTGTGTTCTATGTTAAACAATGTATGTATTGTTTTGCGTTCATTTAAAAATGTAAAATATATGCGTATTAATATTATATATGTACGTATTATATATAATAAATATATTATATTTATTTGACCAAATTTTGCACTAGCTAATGCTAACCTATAATAACACTTTTTAAGCCTAAATATCCATCCATGGACAAATTCTCTTTTGATCTGCATTTGCATGAGGTTTAAAAAATCTGCTAAACAATATCATCACATCATAATGCATTGTGGGTATTTAAATCTTGCACGGAAGTACTTGGTGTCCCTTGTAACGTCGGGGACTTCAGTGACGTGACGTCATGGGAGGCATGTGATGCTAATATTGTGCACAGATCTGCGTTAAAGAGGCATTTTCGGTGTTATTTAGTAAAAATCGCAGAGAATGACAGGGCAGAAACTTCCGGGTGAGGCGCAACAAAGCTGTGCCTCACTTGTCACCGCACCATCCGATACAAACTAGATTTCGTGACGTGTGTCCATCGCTGTTCGTCTGTTCAATGTTCACTCTACAGAAATATTTTATACCCAGCATGCATCTCTACAGCATGTGTCATGTATTAGGTGTGTTATTTAGACGCAAAAGCACAGGGGGAAAAATACGCCGGTGAGAGGTGAGGCACCGCAGTATCGTGCCTCACCTCTAGGGGTCTACATATACTGACTGATTGGTTTTAGCTACATTGCTTCTACAGAACAAACAGAGAGCAATAGTCGCTGTTGTGGTACAAACGAAAATGAACGTCTGTGTTTTTGTCCGGAAAGAAAATTCTCTTACTTTTCTTGCCTTTTATTCTCACCTTGATAACGTCAAAGTCTTTAAACATGAGGAAAAAAAACATTCAAGACAGATTTATTTCATGTTTTTTTTACATAAAGATGGAAAGTTAGTTGATAGTAAAACATACACTTTATTTTCTGGTCGTCAAACATGATAAAGAATAATTTAATTGAAGCATTTAATTATAGAAAGGGGCTATATAAATAGAGATTATTATTATTATTATTATTATATATAAATGATATTAAAAAAGTCAATTAATGACACTTTACTTGTTGCCGAAAATACTAAAAACGTCCCAATAAAAGCTCATATTAATGTCATTTTAATACATCATGAAAACATACACACACATTCACACAGAAAAACACAACCACAGAAACCACACAAACAAAAATCACACACAAACACACATACAGAAACGCACAAATACACACACAAACACACACATGCGCACATACACACACAAATACAAACACACTAATAAACAGAAAGAAAACACTCACAATCTAGCACAAAACATACACAGGCATAATAATACACACATGCACACACACACACACACACACACACAAATACACACACACAAACACAAACACACTCACAATTAAACATAAAAAAACACACACAATCTCAGACAAAACATACGCAGGCATAAAAATACACACACAAATACACACACATGCACACACACACAAATACAAACACACAAAAAACTCAATAAACAAACACACACACAAATAAACTGAAAAAAACACACACAATCTCACATAAAGATGGAAAGTTAGTTGATAGTAAAACATACACTTTATTTTCTGGTCGTCAAACATGATAAAGAATAATTTAATTGAAGCATTTAATTATATATACATGATATTAAAAAAGTCAATTAATGACACTTTACTTGTTGCAGAAAACACTAAAAACGTCCCAATAAAAGCTCATATTAATGTCATTTTAATACATCATGAAAACATACACACACATTCACACAGAAAAACACAACCACAGAAACCACACAAACAAAAATCACACACAAACACACATACAGAAACGCACAAATACACACACAAACACACACATGCGCACATACACACACAAATACAAACACACTAATAAACAGAAAGAAAACACTCACAATCTAGCACAAAACATACACAGGCATAATAATACACACATGCACACACACACACACACAAATACACACACACAAACACAGTCACAATTAAACAGAAAAAAACACACACAATCTCAGACAAAACATACGCAGGCATAAAAATACACACACGTGCATAAACACACACAAATACACACACATACACACACACACAAATACAAACACACACACAAATAAACTGAAAAAAACACACAATCTCACATAAAGATGGAAAGTTAGTTGATAGTAAAACATACACTTTATTTTCTGGTCGTCAAACATGATAAAGAATAATTTAATTGAAGCATTTAATAATATATAAATGATATTAAAAAAAGTCAATTAATGACACTTTACTTGTTGCAGAAAATACTACAAACGTCCCAATAAAAGCTCATATTAATGTCATTTTTCAGCAAAAATAACTGAGATTCTCCCTCCAACAACGAGCAGTTGTTGTTGGATCACCAGCGAGAGGTTCTCTTCTCTTCTCTTCTCACCATCTCCAGAAGAGTCGGTGCCTCACCAGCCATTCTTCCCTGCGTGACTCACCCTCGCGTGAAAGTTTCATCGGCAGATTCACACTCTATTCCGGGGAACAATCTCTGGAGTGAAAACCTCTCATCTGAGGAAACCAGGAAAGTTTCACGAGACTCGTCTCCTCTCCCTAGATCTGCACCCCGGACCTGGTGGTGTTCCTGGCCTGCACCAACCACCGCCTGAAGGAGCGCCTGCAGCGCCGTGAGGAGCAGCAGGGACGACCCGACGACAACCCCAAGGCCATCGACCGCCGCCTCACCAACTTCAAGCAGAACACCATCCCTCTGGTCAAGTACTTCCAGGAGAGAGGCCTCATCGTCACGGTGAGACCCTCCAGCCCTTCACTGTGGTGGTGTCTGATGGTGCTTCGGCGTTTATGATGCATGATGGGAAATACGGTGTGAATGTAAATGTTGAAGCTGCTGCTGTTTATGTCAACGAGTCCTACAGACGCAGGACGTGTATGGAAGTATATCAGTGTCTTCAATGGTTTAATTTAACTTTTAAAGTGTTGAAATTATTTTTATTTTTATTGTTTTTTAGAAGGACTGAATTTAATTGAATACTTTCTTGTATTGGATTGTTGGTTTTGTTTTTATCCAATAATTTAATTTAATTATTTCCTTATTAAAAGGATGTTTTTTTCACTAATTTAGTTTTTCAAAATTGAATAGCTTTAAATATTTTGAAAAGATTTTTTAATTTGTTTAGAAACCAAAATATGTCCAAACATCAGCTTTAAAAGCTGCTGGAGTCCACTGTATCCTCTCGTCCTCAGTCATCGCCAGAATTCCATCGTTTCTTTATCGGCGTAGGACGTAAAGACTGCCTGAAGTTTAGTTGCAAAAAAGAAATATCGACTGTATCCTCTCGTCCTCAGTCATCGCCGGAATTCCAGCGTTTCTTTATCGGCGTAGGACGTAAAGACAGCCTGAAGTTTAGTTGCAAAAAAGAAATATCGACTGTATCCTCTCGTTCTCAGTCATCGCCGGAATTCCATCGTTTCTTTATCGGCGTAGGACGTAAAGACTGCCTGAAGTTTAGTTGCAAAAAAGAAATATCGACTGTATCCTCTCGTCCTCAGTCATCGCCGGAATTCCATCGTTTCTTTATCGGCGTAGGACGTAAAGACTGCCTGAAGCTTAGTTGCAAAAAAGAAATATCGACTGTATCCTCTCATCCTCAGTCATCGCCGGAATTCCATCCTTTCTTTATCGGCGTAGGACGTAAAGACTGCCTGAAGTTTAGTTGCAAAAAAGAAACATCGACTGTATCCTCTCATCCTCAGTTATCGCCGGAATTCCATCGTTTCTTTATCGGCGTAGGACGTAAAGACTGCCTGAAGTTTAGTTGCAAAAAAGAAATACCGACTGTATCCTCTCATCCTCAGTTATCGCCGGAATTCCATCGTTTCTTTATCGGCGTAGGACGTAAAGACTGCCTGAAGTTTAGTTGCAAAAAAGAAATATCGACTGTATCCTCTCGTCCTCAGTCATCGCCGGAATTCCAGCGTTTCTTTATCGGCGTAGGACGTAAAGACTGCCTGAAGTTTAGTTGCAAAAAAGAAATATCGACTGTATCCTCTCGTCCTCAGTCATCGCCGGAATTCCAGCGTTTCTTTATCGGTGTAGGACGTAAAGACTGCTTGAAGTTTAGTTGGAAAAAAAGAAATATCAACTGTATCCTCTCATCCTCATTCATCGCCGGAATTCCATCGTTTCTTTATCGGTGTAGGACGTAAAGACTGCCTGAAGTTTAGTTGCAAAAAAGAGATATCGACTGTATCCTCTCATCCTCAGTAATCGCCGGAATTCCATCGTTTCTTTATCGGCGTAGGAAGTAATGACTGCCTGAAGTTTAGTTGCAAAAAAGAAATATCGACTGTATCCTCTAATCCTCAGTTATCGCCGGAATTCCATTGTTTCTTTATCGGCGTAGGACGTAAAGACTGCCTGAAGTTTAGTTGCAAAAAAAGAAATATCGACTGTATCCTCTCATCCTCAGTCATCGCCGGAATTCCATCGTTTCTTTGTCGGCGTAGGACGTAAAGACTGCCTGAAGTTTAGTTGCAAAAAATAAATATCGACTGTATCCTCTCGTCCTCAGTCATCGCCGGAATTCCATCGTTTCTTTATCGGCTTAGGACGTAAAGACTGCCTGAAGTTTAGTTGCAAGAAAGAAATATCGACTGTATCCTCTCGTCCTCAGTCATCGCCGGAATTCCATCGTTTCTTTATCGGCGTAGGACGTAAAGACTGCCTGAAGTTTAGTTGCAAAAAATAAATATATACTGTATCCTCTCGTCCTCAGTCATCGCCGGAATTCCATCGTTTCTTTATCGGCGTAGGACGTAAAGACTGCCTGAAGTTTAGTTGCAAAAAAGAAATATCGACTGTATCCTCTCATCCTCAGTTATCGCCGGAATTCCATCGTTTCTTTATCGGCGTAGGACGTAAAGACTGCCTGAAGTTTAGTTGCAAAAAAGAAATATCGACTGTATCGTCTCGTCCTCAGTCATCGCCGGAATTTTATCGTTTCTTTATCGGTGTAGGAAGTAAAGACTGCCTGAAGTTTAGTTGCAAAAAAGAAATATCGACTGTATCCTCTCGTCCTCAGTCATCGCCGGAATTCCATCGTTTCTTTATCGGCGTAGGACGTAAAGACTGCCTGAAGTTTAGTTGCAAAAAAGAAATATCGACTGTATCCTCTCGTCCTCAGTCATCGCCGGAATTCCATCGTTTCTTTATCGGCGTAGGAAGTAATGACTGCCTGAAGTTTAGTTGCAAAAAAGAAATATCGACTGTATCCTCTAATCCTCAGTTATCGCCGGAATTCCATTGTTTCTTTATCGGCGTAGGACGTAAAGACTGCCTGAAGTTTAGTTGCAAAAAAAGAAATATCGACTGTATCCTCTCATCCTCAGTCATCGCCGGAATTCCATCGTTTCTTTATCGGCGTAGGACGTAAAGACTGCCTGAAGTTTAGTTGCAAAAAAGAAATATCGACTGTATCCTCTCGTCCTCAGTCATCGCCGGAATTCCATCGTTTCTTTATCGGCTTAGGACGTAAAGACTGCCTGAAGTTTAGTTGCAAGAAAGAAATATCGACTGTATCCTCTCGTCCTCAGTCATCGCCGGAATTCCATCGTTTCTTTATCAGCGTAGGACGTAAAGACTGCCTGAAGTTCAGTTGCAAAAAATAAATATATACTGTATCCTCTCGTCCTCAGTCATCGCCGGAATTCCATCGTTTCTTTATCGGCGTAGGACGTAAAGACTGCCTGAAGTTTAGTTGCAAAAAAGAAATATCGACTGTATCCTCTCATCCTCAGTTATCGCCGGAATTCCATCGTTTCTTTATCGGCGTAGGACGTAAAGACTGCCTGAAGTTTAGTTGCAAAAAAGAAATATCGACTGTATCGTCTCGTCCTCAGTCATCGCCGGAATTTTATCGTTTCTTTATCGGTGTAGGAAGTAAAGACTGCCTGAAGTTTAGTTGCAAAAAAGAAATATCGACTGTATCCTCTCGTCCTCAGTCATCGCCGGAATTCCATCGTTTCTTTATCGGCGTAGGACGTAAAGACTGCCTGAAGTTTAGTTGCAAAAAAGAAATATCGACTGTATCCTCTCGTCCTCAGTCATCGCCGGAATTCCAGCGTTTCTTTATCGGCGTAGGACGTAAAGACTGCCTGAAGTTTAGTTGCAAAAAATAAATATCGACTGTATCCTCTCGTCCTCAGTCATCGCCGGAATTCCATCGTTTCTTTATCGGCGTAGGACGTAAAGACTGCCTGAAGTTTAGTTGCAAAAAAGAAATATCGACTGTATCCTCTCGTCCTCAGTCATCGCCGGAATTCCATCGTTTCTTTATCGGCTTAGGACGTAAAGACTGCCTGAAGTTTAGTTGCAAGAAAGAAATATCGACTGTATCCTCTCGTCCTCAGTCATCGCCGGAATTCCATCGTTTCTTTATCGGCGTAGGACGTAAAGACTGCCTGAAGTTTAGTTGCAAAAAATAAATATATACTGTATCCTCTCGTCCTCAGTCATCGCCGGAATTCCATCGTTTCTTTATCGGCGTAGGACGTAAAGACTGCCTGAAGTTTAGTTGCAAAAAAGAAATATCGACTGTATCCTCTCATCCTCAGTTATCGCCGGAATTCCATCATTTCTTTATCGGCGTAGGACGTAAAGACTGCCTGAAGTTTAGTTGCAAAAAAGAAATATCGACTGTATCGTCTCGTCCTCAGTCATCGCCGGAATTTTATCGTTTCTTTATCGGTGTAGGAAGTAAAGACTGCCTGAAGTTTAGTTGCAAAAAAGAAATATCGACTGTATCCTCTCGTCCTCAGTCATCGCCGGAATTCCATCGTTTCTTTATCGGCGTAGGACGTAAAGACTGCCTGAAGTTTAGTTGCAAAAAAGAAATATCGACTGTATCCTCTCGTCCTCAGTCATCGCCGGAATTCCAGCGTTTCTTTATCGGCGTAGGACGTAAAGACTGCCTGAAGTTTAGTTGCAAAAAATAAATATCGACTGTATCCTCTCGTCCTCAGTCATCGCCGGAATTCCATCGTTTCTTTATCGGCGTAGGACGTAAAGACTGCCTGAAGTTTAGTTGCAAAAAAGAAATATCGACTGTATCCTCTCATCCTCAGTTATGGCCGGAATTCCATCGTTTCTTTATCGGCGTAGGACGTAAAGACTGCCTGAAGTTTAGTTGCAAAAAAGAAATATCGACTGTATCCTCTCGTCCTCAGTCATCGCCGGAATTCCATCGTTTCTTTATCGGCGTAGGACGTAAAGATTGCCTGAAGTTTAGTTGCAAAAAAGAAATATCGACTGTATCCTCTCATCCTCAGTCATCGCCGGAATTCCATCCTTTCTTTATCGGCGTAGGACGTAAAGACTGCCTGAAGTTTAGTTGCAAAAAAGAAACATCGACTGTATCCTCTCATCCTCAGTTATCGCCGGAATTCCATCGTTTCTTTATCGGCGTAGGACGTAAAGACTGCCTGAAGTTTAGTTGCAAAAAAGAAATACCGACTGTATCCTCTCATCCTCAGTTATCGCCGGAATTCCATCGTTTCTTTATCGGCGTAGGACGTAAAGACTGCCTGAAGTTTAGTTGCAAAAAAGAAATATCGACTGTATCCTCTCGTCCTCAGTCATCGCCGGAATTCCATCGTTTCTTTATCGGCGTAGGACGTAAAGACTGCCTGAAGTTTAGTTGCAAAAAAGAAATATCGACTGTATCCTCTCGTCCTCAGTCATCGCCGGAATTCCAGCGTTTCTTTATCGGCGTAGGACGTAAAGACTGCTTGAAGTTTAGTTGGAAAAAAAGAAATATCAACTGTATCCTCTCATCCTCATTCATCGCCGGAATTCCATCGTTTCTTTATCGGTGTAGGACGTAAAGACTGCCTGAAGTTTAGTTGCAAAAAAGAGATATCGACTGTATCCTCTCATCCTCAGTAATCGCCGGAATTCCATCGTTTCTTTATCGGCGTAGGAAGTAATGACTGCCTGAAGTTTAGTTGCAAAAAATAAATATCGACTGTATCCTCTAATCCTCAGTTATCGCCGGAATTCCATTGTTTCTTTATCGGCGTAGGACGTAAAGACTGCCTGAAGTTTAGTTGCAAAAAAGAAATATCGACTGTATCCTCTCGTCCTCAGTCATCGCCGGAATTCCATCGTTTCTTTATCGGCTTAGGACGTAAAGACTGCCTGAAGTTTAGTTGCAAAAAAGAAATATCGACTGTATCCTCTCGTCCTCAGTCATCGCCGGAATTCCATCGTTTCTTTATCGGCGTAGGACGTAAAGACTGCCTGAAGTTTAGTTGCAAAAAATAAATATATACTGTATCCTCTCGTCCTCAGTCATCGCCGGAATTCCATTGTTTCTTTATCGGCGTAGGACGTAAAGACTGCCTGAAGTTTAGTTGCAAAAAAGAAATATCGACTGTATCCTCTCATCCTCAGTTATCGCCGGAATTCCATCGTTTCTTTATCGGCGTAGGACGTAAAGACTGCCTGAAGTTTAGTTGCAAAAAAGAAATATCGACTGTATCGTCTCGTCCTCAGTCATCGCCGGAATTTTATCGTTTCTTTATCGGTGTAGGAAGTAAAGACTGCCTGAAGTTTAGTTGCAAAAAAGAAATATCGACTGTATCCTCTCGTCCTCAGTCATCGCCGGAATTCCATCGTTTCTTTATCGGCGTAGGACGTAAAGACTGCCTGAAGTTTAGTTGCAAAAAAGAAATATCGACTGTATCCTCTCGTCCTCAGTCATCGCCGGAATTCCAGCGTTTCTTTATCGGCGTAGGACGTAAAGACTGCCTGAAGTTTAGTTGCAAAAAATAAATATCGACTGTATCCTCTCGTCCTCAGTCATCGCCGGAATTCCATCGTTTCTTTATCGGCGTAGGACGTAAAGACTGCCTGAAGTTTAGTTGCAAAAAAGAAATATCGACTGTATCCTCTCATCCTCAGTTATCGCCGGAATTCCATCGTTTCTTTATCGGCGTAGGACGTAAAGACTGCCTGAAGTTTAGTTGCAAAAAAGAAATATCGACTGTATCCTCTCATCCTCAGTTATTGCCGGAATTCCATCGTTTCTTTATCGGCGTAGGACGTAAAGACTGCCTGAAGTTTAGTTGCAAAAAAGAAATATCGACTGTATCCTCTCATCCTCAGTTATGGCCAGAATTCCATCGTTTCTTTATCGGTGTAGGACGTAAAGACTGCCTGAAGTTTAGTTGCAAAAAAGAAATATCGACTGTATCCTCTCATCCTCAGTCATTGCCGGAATTCCATCGTTTCTTTATCGGCGTAGGACGTAAAGACTGCCTGAAGTTTAGTTGCAAAAAAGAAATATCGACTGTATCCTCTCGTCCTCAGTCATCGCCGGAATTTCATTGTTTCTTTTATCGGCGTAGGACGTAAAGACTGCCTGAAGTTTAGTTGCAAAAAGAAATATCGACTGTATCCTCTCGTCCTCAGTCATCGCCGGAATTTCATCGTTTCTTTTATCGGTGTAGGACGTAAAGACTGCGTGAAGTTTAGTTGCAAAAAATAAATATCGACTGTATCCTCTCATCCTCAGTTATCGCCGGAATTCCATCGTTTCTTTATCGGCGTAGGACGTAAAGACTACCTGAAGTTTAGTTGCAAAAAATAAATATCGACTGTATCCTCTCATCCTCAGTTATCGCCGGAATTCCATCGTTTCTTTATCGGCGTAGGACGTAAAGACTGCCTGAAGTTTAGTTGCAAAAAATAAATATTGACTGTATCCTCTCATCCTCAGTTATCGCCGGAATTCCATCGTTTCTTTATCGGCGTAGGACGTAAAGACTGCCTGAAGTTTAGTTGCAAAAAATAAATATCGACTGTATCCTCTCGTCCTCAGTCATCGCCGGAATTTCATTGTTTCTTTTATCGGCGTAGGACGTAAAGACTGCCTGAAGTTTAGTTGCAAAAAGAAATATCGACTGTATCCTCTCATCCTCAGTCATCGCCGGAATTTCATTGTTTCTTTTATCGGCGTAGGACGTAAAGACTGCCTGAAGTTTAGTTGCAAAAAAGAAATATCGACTGTATCCTCTCGTCCTCAGTCATCGCCGGAATTCCATTGTTTCTTTATCGGCGTAGGACGTAAAGACTGCTTGAAGTTTAGTTGCAAAAAAGAAATATCGACTGTATCCTCTCGTCCTCAGTCATCGCCGGAATTCCAGCGTTTCTTTATCGGCGTAGGACGTAAAGACTGCCTGAAGTTTAGTTGCAAAAAATAAATATCGACTGTATCCTCTCGTCCTCAGTCATCGCCGGAATTCCATCGTTTCTTTATCGGCGTAGGACGTAAAGACTGCCTGAAGTTTAGTTGCAAAAAAGAAATATCGACTGTATCCTCTCATCCTCAGTTATCGCCGGAATTCCATCGTTTCTTTATCGGCGTAGGACGTAAAGACTGCCTGAAGTTTAGTTGCAAAAAAGAAATATCGACTGTATCCTCTCATCCTCAGTTATTGCCGGAATTCCATCGTTTCTTTATCGGCGTAGGACGTAAAGACTGCCTGAAGTTTAGTTGCAAAAAAGAAATATCGACTGTATCCTCTCATCCTCAGTTATGGCCAGAATTCCATCGTTTCTTTATCGGCGTAGGACGTAAAGACTGCCTGAAGTTTAGTTGCAAAAAAGAAATATCGACTGTATCCTCTCATCCTCAGTCATTGCCGGAATTCCATTGTTTCTTTATCGGCGTAGGACGTAAAGACTGCCTGAAGTTTAGTTGCAAAAAAGAAATATCGACTGTATCCTCTCGTCCTCAGTCATCGCCGGAATTTCATTGTTTCTTTTATCGGCGTAGGACGTAAAGACTGCCTGAAGTTTAGTTGCAAAAAGAAATATCGACTGTATCCTCTCGTCCTCAGTCATCGCCGGAATTTCATCGTTTCTTTTATCGGTGTAGGACGTAAAGACTGCGTGAAGTTTAGTTGCAAAAAATAAATATCGACTGTATCCTCTCATCCTCAGTTATCGCCGGAATTCCATCGTTTCTTTATCGGCGTAGGACGTAAAGACTACCTGAAGTTTAGTTGCAAAAAATAAATATCGACTGTATCCTCTCATCCTCAGTTATCGCCGGAATTCCATCGTTTCTTTATCGGCGTAGGACGTAAAGACTGCCTGAAGTTTAGTTGCAAAAAATAAATATTGACTGTATCCTCTCATCCTCAGTTATCGCCGGAATTCCATCGTTTCTTTATCGGCGTAGGACGTAAAGACTGCCTGAAGTTTAGTTGCAAAAAATAAATATCGACTGTATCCTCTCGTCCTCAGTCATCGCCGGAATTTCATTGTTTCTTTTATCGGCGTAGGACGTAAAGACTGCCTGAAGTTTAGTTGCAAAAAGAAATATCGACTGTATCCTCTCGTCCTCAGTCATCGCCGGAATTCCATTGTTTCTTTATCGGCGTAGGACGTAAAGACTGCCTGAAGTTTAGTTGCAAAAAAGAAATATCGACTGTATCCTCTCGTCCTCAGTCATCGCCGGAATTCCATCGTTTCTTTATCGGCGTAGGACATAAAGACTGCCTGAAGTTTAGTTGCAAAAAAGAAATATCGACTGTATCCTCTCATCCTCAGTTATCGCCGAGATGTCGTTTTTCATGGGTTCCTTTGGCTGCGGAGGAACAAAAATCAGAAAAACATTTTATTAAGTTAATATTTTTTAATCTGTAGCTCTTTAAATTCTAAAAAAGGTGTAAAACAGGAATTGAAAATTTAATGAAAATATTTAATTTAAATATAAAAAATAAAAAAACCTATTTAACTATATTTACATACAATTTATTGAATTTAATTGATCAAGAAAAACAAATAAAATCTTTAGATATAGAAATAATTTAATTCCAATAAAAAGGTTAAACTACAACACAATGAAAAAAAAACAATTGAAAGTTTCAATTGTTAAATTCAACGAGTCAATATTCTGGTGACACTGATGTTCTTCCATAGGAGTCGCTCCCGACTGCTCTCCGGGTTTAACTACTTCCTCTAACGACACTGAAGAAGAAACTCTTGATGAAACCAAACGATTGATTTGTTTGTTGCATTTTCTACGGTTTTTATTCCTGAATGTCGTGAGATTGATTTATAAAAGTTTGGATCCTCATGCGTGAGCAGCTTCTGATGCAGCTTCTGATGCAGCTTCTGATGCAGCTTCTGATGCAGCTTCTGATGCAGCTTCTGATGCAGCTTCTGATGCAGCTTCTGATGCAGCTTCTGATGCAGCTTCTAATGCAGCTTCTGATGCAGCTTCTGATGTAGCTTCTGATGCAGCTTCTGATGCAGCTTCTGATGCAGCTTCTGATGCAGCTTCTGATGCAGCTTCTGATGCAGCTTCTGATGCAGCTTCTGATGCAGCGTCGCACGAACACCAGGAGAGACTCGAGGCTCATCGATCGTCTGAGTCGTGAAGAATTGATGTGAGAATCTTCTGCAGCGTCGTCCGTCGCAGTTGTTTAAATAAAGATTTACTGGAGATTTGAAGAGTGGACAGTGAGAGACAATATGTGTGTGTGTGTTTGTATGTGTGTGTGTGGGTGTGTGTGTGTGTGTGTGTGGGTGTGTGTGTGTGTATGTGTGGTGTGCATGTGTGTGTGGGTGTGTGTGTTTGTATGTGTGTGTGTGTGTGTGTGTGTGTGTGTTTGTAGATGTGCGTGTGTGGTGTGTGTGTGTGTGTGTGTGTGTGTGTGTGTGTGTGTGTGTGTGTGTGTGTGTGTGTGTGTGTGTGTGTGTGTGTGTGTGTGTGTGTTTGTGTTTGTGTTTGTGTGTGTGGTGTGCATGTGTGTGGGTGTCTGTGTGTTTGTATGTGTGTGCGTGTGGTGTGCATGTGTGTGTGTGGGTGTGCGTGGGGGTGTGTCTGTGCGTGTGTGTGTGCGTGTGTGTGGGTGTGTGTTTAGGTGTTTGTGTGTCCGTGTACGTGTGTCTGTGTGTGTGCTTGTGTCTGTGTGTGGTTAACTGTGTGTCTTTGTGTGGGTGTGTGTTAAGGTTTTTGTGTGATCGTGTGTGTGTGTATCTAGATGTGTATGTGTTTAGCTGTGTGTTTGGGTGTGTGTGTGTTTAGATGTGTGTCTGTGTGTGTGTGCGTGTTATGTGCATGTGTGTGTGGGTGTGTGTGTACGTGTGTGTGTTTGTGCGTGTCTGTGGCTGTGTGTTTAGGTGTTTGTGTGTGTGTGTGTGCCTGTGTCTGCGTGTGTTTAGGTGTGTGTCTTTGTGTGGGTGTGTGTTAAGGTTTTTGTGTGAGCGTGAGTGTTTTTGTTTAGCTGTGTGTCTGGGTGTGTGTGTGTTTAGATTTGTGTGTGTGGGGTGTGTGTGTGTGTGTGTGTGTGTGTGTGTGTGTGTGTGTGTGTGTGTGTGTGTGTGGGGGGGTGTGTGTGTGTGTGTGTGTGTGTGTGTGTGTGTGTGTGTGTGTGTGTGTGTGTTAGAGATAGAGGTTCTCTTTTGACACATGTGTGTCCCAGAGAGACTTTGGAACGTGTGCGTTTGCCAAGAATATTTTCACAGCATCAGAGAGTTTTTACACTAGAAAGGAGTTGTCGACGACGTGCAACACAAATGGATGCACATCCTTGTGTGTAACTACACATGTGTGTATGTGTGCACCAGGATGTGTAGATATGACACATGTGTGTCATGTGTCATATCTGTGTCATCAGAATATTGAATAGTTGAATTTAAGTATTCAAACAATAGAAAAACAATATTTTTTAGAATTAATTTGAATTCAATAATTTATATTTAAGTATTTGAATATTAAAAAGATATGAAATATAAAATAAAAAATACAAAATATAATATTATAGTATTTGTATTAAAAAAAAAGAAAAAATAATGTTTTTTGTTTTACAATACAAAATAAGAAAAAGGTTTTATTAAAGCATTAAGTTAGTTTTTGATTCGTTTTTAATTTAAATCAATAATTTGTAAATTGGTAAATTGTTGTTTTTTTCTAAATGAATGATATTTTTCAACAGTTTAATCTTCTAAATCCCATATAATTTCTAAATTCCATATTTTTGTCTTCAAAAGTTAACTATATTATTAAACAATTCAAAGTTATATTCATCACTGATAAGCTTCTACTGATAGATTCACACAACAATCCTGTTGTCGCTCATCGTTGTTCATGTGTTCAGAGCGTCTTGTTCACAGAGTCCTGGTGTGTTTGCATCAAAACCAGGATCCATTGAAGTCCTTTATCTCCGGAGGAGTGATCGGACTGAACTTCTGTGTCGCCGCCATCATTTGGATTCTAAATGTCAGCCGTGAAGGAACAATTAGTGAGTCATTAGTGACTCCTGGAATTCAATCGGTCGTTGGTGGAGAATCTCTCCTCCGGGATTCTTTTGTTTCTTGATGAGTCTTCGGAGTCTCGGAGGGAAAAACCTCGACGACCCGTCGTGTCACAGAATCCGTCGGAAATAATGAAGCGAGAGTCTGAGCTTCTAGATGAGTCAGAAGAGTCTGTCGTTCTCGACGTCTCCGGAGACCAATGTCTGCGTCAGGACTTCTGGGTTCTTCACCTTCAGGCGGATATTAACAAGAAATAGATTCACTTTTCTAAGTGTCTTCCAATAATAATGACGTTTTGAAGTTTTAATGAGTCCAACAGATCCATAAAACTTGATTTTAGACCAATATTGTGTCAGTTTTTTCAGGGATTTTTAATTCGTTTGGCTTCTTGGATGAAGTTCAATTGTCTCACTAGTTTCCCTGAAGAGACGAGTAAAGTTTAAGCTTCTTAAATCGAACAAGAGTCTCATAAATATATAGATAAATGTTGAAGAAACGACACCAAAATGTCTGTAATGAAATTCCGGTGATGACTGAGGACTAGAGGATACAGTCGATACTTCTTTTTTGTGTTGCAACTAAACTTCGGGGAGTCATTACGTCCTACGCAGATAATGAAACAATGAAATTCCCGCGATGACTGAGGACGAGAGGATACAGTGACTCCAGCAGCTTTTAAAGCTGATGTTTGGACATATTTTGGTTTGACAAAAAATGAAAGCAGTTACGACTGAGGACAAGAGGATACAGTGACTCCAGCAGCTTTTAAAGCTGATGTTTGGACATATTTTGGTTTGAAAACAAATGAAAGCAGTTACGACTGAGGACAAGAGGATACAGTGACTCCAGCAGCTTTTAAAGCTGATATTTGGACATATTTTGATTTGAAAACAAATTAAAGCAGTTACAACTGAGGACGAGAGTCATGTGGTCTGTAAATACTGCAACACCAGAGTCTCGTACTCGACAATACTACACATAAATACTTGTTACTACAGTATCAAAATATATCGTATCTTGGTCCCTGTATCGTGATACGTATCATATGAACCGGATTCTTGTCAATACACGCCTCTACTTGAGACATTGTTCATTCATACAGATTCATTCAGTCACAACTTATTTTATTTAATTTTTTGCTCAGTGAAACAGTAAAATAAAAAATGCATCTATGATATATATATATATATATATATATATATATATATATATATATATATATATATATATATGTAAGGTAAGGTAAGGTAAAACTTTATTGATTGAAATTGTTTAAATTTATAAATAAAATATAAAATAAATATATAATATAAATTTATATATATATATATATATATATATATATTACTAATTGTTCTGATTGAAAACATCCTGAAGGTGTATTTTTTCAGGCAAATCTAAAGCTGAAGAGTGTCACGCTGCTACAGTCAGCTAGCCAGGGCAAGTTTGTGATGTCGAGCAGAAATAAAAAGAAGTATTTTATCACTGGTGCGTCCGTCAAAAATCCTCAGTGACTCGTGCAGATGCTCTGAACGGAGCGAGTGCTTCAGCGTCCGCAGCAGCGACACAGTGAATAATACATGCTCTCAACCTGGAGTTCTCAGCACAATCGTCTGAGCGTCGACTGTGTCCGACGGTCATAATAGAATCATCGAGCAGCACCTGCCTCCTCCGAGGTGCTCCTGACCCGGTCCGGTTCAACCCTGACACACACCTGTGTGTTGAGTTGGTGTGCGACGCACGTCTGGGTTGACTTGGGCTGTCGAATTGTGGAAAATTGTAGGATTTAACAAAACCAGTGAGAGTTTCTGACTCTTTTAATCGACAATAAGATGCTCTCGCTCTTCATCTCACCCCCTCTGAGTGAACTCAGATAATAATAATCGTTGTCATACATCACTGTAAAGCTCATACTTTAACCCTTGTGTTATCTCAGGGTCAAGGTGACCCGAAGGCCGGAAAACAAATGAGTTTGATATATTCTTTGTGAACCCTGACCTAGAAACAAAACAAGGGATACCACAAACACATTTGTTTTCGGGGCCTATGGGTCGCCTTGACCCATTGTTGTGCGAAGGACATAATGACTTCTGCCATCTAGTGGCTGGAACTTTAATATAAAAAAAAAATGAATATCCAAACGCTATTGTGCGAGGCTTAGGTGTATCGATATTTTCATATCATGATACAATACAGGGACTATGATACGATACACTGTAGTAACAAGTATATATGTGTAGTATTGTCGAGTACTTGACTCTGGTGTTGTAGAATTTACAGACCACATGACTCTTGGTGAAGTCATAACTGCTTTCATTTGTTTTTTTAAAACCGAAATAAGTCCAAACGTCAGCTTTAAAAGCTGTCGACTGTATCCTCTCGTCCTCAGTCATTGTCGGATTTTACTGCTCCCTCAGCTACGGGGGACGTGTTTAATTGCAGCACAAAAATGAAAATCGAAAATATCAATACCAATATACGTCCTAACATCTTTTTTGGTTTTCCACTGTATCCTCTCGTCCTCAGTCATCGCCAGGATTCCCTTTTTTCTCCGCTGCCATCTAGTGGCTGGTTTCACTTCAACAGAAAAATTAACACCGTGAATATTTACACGTTAATTGTAAATTTAAAAAAAGTATTTAATACGTTGTATTGATATTGATAAAATAACTATTATAAAATATATATAAGTAAGTAAGTAATATTTATTTATATAGCGCTTTTCCAGACCAGGGTCACAAAGCGCTTTAACAATCAAAACAATACTCAAAAAAGTAAATACTTTAAAGATCAAGATATATATATTTATCTCCCTATCCTTCAAGAAGTATCTTAAGACCTTTTAATTTGTGCTTTTTCTTAATTTTCTTCGGTCAGCTGTGTTTGTCTCTATGTTGTCTTGAACTTTTAAAGCATGATTTTTTCTATTTATATATATATATATATATATTTTCCTGACCCTCTAAAACAAGTTGATTTCTTCATCCTTCGAGGAGAAGCTCTGGAATCAAAGGTTCAGAACATCATCACACGGCTCGAGAGCCTCAGAAGCTTCTGCGTCACTCGATGATCACGACGACTTCAGAAAAGATCTTTTCGTCAAAAAGTCTCTCATCTCCGACGGAACCCGTCGCCCGGAGGAAGCGGCGAGTGACCTTTCTGTCGGCGGAGACATCGTTTAGAGGTCGTTGATTATCTTAATTGCCTTCTTTGAACTCCGCTTGCCTCCCGCGACTCCCGGCGTCTGAACGGAATAGAAATGGGAGTCGTCTCCGTCTTCCGCCGCACGGCGGCGAGAACTTTCTTTTCTCGCCGAGCATCACCATGGAAACAAAGAGGTTGATGGTTTCTCTGGAGGTTTATGTTTTGTGGTGTTTAAGTCCAAACGCCTCGCAGCAGGAGCCCTGCAGGGGTCGCTCTTGTTTGTTCCAGATGATTGGCCGGGATTAGCGGACGCCGGCCGAGGCCCTCGACGTCGGAACCGTGAATCAAAGTTGTTGCTTCGGTTTTCGGAGTAAAAATCCAACGAGGTCACGAGTGTGAAACTTGTCTTCACAGCTGGACGCCGACAGAGACGAGGACGAGGTCTTCTGCGACATCAGCACCACGCTGGACAACAAGCTGTTCAAAGAACCCGCGGCCGGTGAGTCTTCGCGACCGAGTGGCGTCAGGAGTAGGATGTTGGAAAAGTTGGCTTTAAAAAAAACTGCTGGGGTTCGACTGTATCCTCTCGTCCTCAGGCAACCCCTTGGATTTAATTGTTGATCTTTAGCTGCGGATGACTGCTGCCATCTAGTGGCTGGTTTCAGTTCAACACAAAAATGAACACGAATATTTTTTTTTATTATTTATTATTATTATTATTATTAATATTTATGTTTTCTTAGAACTCCTATCCATCTTAATTCTATAATTCTACCCCTGAGTTTAGTTTCAACACAAAAAAATAAATATCGACTGTATCCTCTCGTCCTCAGGCAACCCCTGGATTTAATTGTTTCTTTAGCTGCGGAGGACGAATAGACTGCTGCCATCTAGTGGCTGGTTTCAGTTCAACACAAAAATGAACACGAATATTTACACAGTTAATTGTAAATAGGTATTGAAATATAAACAATAAAATAACTATGATAAAAAGAATATATATATATATATTGATTAGGTGAAAGAAATATAGCGATCATTGTTTTTTTCCATATTTTCTCACCCTTCTTTAATTTATGTTGTGTGGGTTTACTCCGGGGACTCTGGTTTCCTCCCACAGTCCAGAAACATACAGAGGTTGATTGAGAACTTTGGGAAATTGTCCGTAGGTATGAGTGTGTGTGTGAATGGTTGTCTGTCTTTGTGTGTCCTATGACAGACTGGCGTCCTGTCCAGGGTGTCCCCTGCCTCTCGCCCTATGATACTGGGATAGACTCCAGTCTCCCCGCGACCCCGACCCCGGGATAAAGCAGTAGAAAATGAATGAATGTTTTCATTTTAATTCTATAATTTTCCCTCGAAGTTTAGTTGCAACACAAAAAAATAAATATCGGCTGTATCCTCTCATCCTCAGTTATGGTGGAGTCGTTGTGGGATTTTCATTGTTACTTTGGCTGCGGAGGACGTAATGGCTGCTGCCATCTAGTGGCCGGAACTTTAATATAGAAAAAAGTTGACTATCAAAATGCTATTGGGAAAAAAGAAAAATTGTGATGCTTAGGATTACCGATAGTTTCATATCATGATACAATACAGGGACTATGATACGATATAGCGTGATACTGTAGTAACAAGTATATATGTGTAGTATTGTCGAGTACTTGACTCTGGTGTTGCAGTATTTACAGACCACATGACTCTTGACGAAGTCGTAACTGCTTTCATTTGTTTTGAAAACCAAAATATGTCCAAACATACGTTTTTGTTTTCCGCTGTATCCTCTCGTCCTCAGTCAACGCCGGGATTGCCTTTTTCCTCTAGCCTCGGAGGATGTGATGACTGCTGCCATCTAGTGGCTGGTTTCATTTCAACTGAAAAATGAACACGTTGTATGTTAATTATACATTTAAATATTGATTTATTATATAAAGAACTTATTGAAGTACAACTATGGTAAGAAACAAGACAGTAGGTTAAAATAAATTGGCATATTTAAGTGTATTGATTCTGGTCCGTCATCTCCGTCGGCGACAGTGACTCGTATCCGTGGAGTCGAAGCAATAAAAGCTTCAGACGCTCCGTGAGCTTCTGGGACGACGGAGAGAAGAACAATTATGAGTCGAGCCGAGGAACTGGAAGGAACGCAATAAGAGCGGCGGCGAGTGGTCGGAGATGAGAAGCAATAAAACTCCAAAAACAAACATGAGTTTTAATATCTCCGGGTCGTGCCGGCGCCGAGGGGGCGACGGCGCTTCGGATGAAAACGATTCATGAACAATAATATTTCCCGTAATTACCTCTAATTATTTTTAAATGACTCGGTTGGACTTTTGCGTGTTTGATTAAAGTTTGAATTACCTCATTTTTTTGGCGTGTTTCATTAAAGTTTGAATTACCTCATTTTTCCCGAGGAACCGAAAAGCAACATCTGCGGATCGATTGTTAATTCCCGGCTCAGAGACGTCTTTCATCAAAGCGACACATCATACACCAGCGCCTTGGTAACTGCCGGTTGCCACGGCAACCACAGTTTTGTCACCTCCACTGAAAATGGAAATAAATTCATCTTTTTTTTCTTTTTTTTCCTTAATAATTATTATCGTCGCATCTGTCGCTGAATGAATACAAAACGAGGCTCAGGGAAGTCCTGAGACGCTCGGAGGAATCTCAGGTCGCGGAATTGTTTTTCCCCGACATTGAAGGAAACACGTCGTGGTCGAGCTCCAGCAGAACCGGTCGGTCACGCATGTGGACCCCGAGGACTCGGACAGATGTGGGTCACACGGTTCTGAAGCTGTCCAGACTTTTGATGAGAGAGAAACAACTTTGACTTCAACTCGTAAGTAGGTCAAAATAAAGTTGTTTCTCTTGTTATCAAAGGTGTAGAATAAGAGTAAACTGTCAAGAATCTGTTTATATATATCACGATACAGGGTTAAACGATACCATTTATAGTGATACTGTAGTAACAAGTATATATGTGTAGTATTGTCGAGTACTTGACTCTGGTGTTGCAGAATTTACAGACCACATGACTCTTGACGAAGTCGTGACTGCTTTTATTTGTTTTTTAAACCAAAATATGTCCAAACATCAGCTTTAAAAGCTGCTGGAGTCACTGTATCCTCTCGTCCTCAGTCATCGCCTGGATCTCACAGGATTTAATCGTTTCTAATTGATAAAAACGCTTTTTCTTTCTTTTAGTGAATATTTTTTATTCTTGTAATTAACAATGTGTAATTTCAAGAATCTTACGATGCATATCACAGTACAGAGACAACAATACGATATATAGTGATACTGTAGTAACAAGTATATATTTGTAGTATTGTCGAATACTTGACTCTGGTGTTGCAGAATTTACAGACCACATGACTCTTGATGAAGTCGCAACTGCTTTTATTTGTTTTTTAAACCAAAATATGTCCAAACATCAGCTTTAAAAGCTGCTGGAGTCACTGTATCCTCTCGTCCTCAGTCATTACCTGGATCTCACAGGATTTAATCGTTTCTAATTGATAAAAATGCTTTTTCTTTCTTTTAGTGAATATTTTTTATTCTTGTAATTAACAATGTGTAATTTCAAGAATCTTACGATGCATATCACAGTACAGGGACAACAATACGATATATAGTGATACTGTAGTAACAAGTATATATTTGTAGTATTGTCGAATACTTGACTCTGGTGTTGCAGAATTTACAGACCACATGACTCTTGACGAAGTCGTAACTGCTTTCATTTGTTTTTTAAACCAAAATATGTCCAAACATCAGCTTTAAAAGCTGCTGGAGTCACTGTATCCTCTCGTCCTCAGTCATCGCCTGGATCTCACAGGATTTCATCGTTTCTAATTGATAAAAACGCTTTTTCTTTCTTTTAGTGAATATTTTTTATTCTTGTAATTAACAATGTGTAATTTCAAGAATCTTACGATTCATGTCACGATACCGGGACAATAATACGATACATTTTGTTAGTGTAGTAACAAGGATATATTTGCAGTATTGTCGAGTACTTGACTCTGGTGTTGTAGTATTTACAGACCACATGACTCTTGACGAAGTCGTAACTGCTTTCATTTGTTTTCAAACCAGAATATGTACAAACATCAGCTTTAAAAGCTGCTGGAGTCACTGTATCCTCTCGTCCTCAGTCATCACCAGGATCTCATGGGATTTCCTAGTTCGTTAATCAATACACACTTTATTTAAATAAAAAACGAATATAAAATGACTTTGATAAAACTAAAATATGATTTTAAAGTTTAAAAAAATCATCGATAGTGTCGTTAAAAAGAATATTGATAATTTCTTACAAGGAGAAGTGCGATCAACCTAGTCTATTCATTTACAGTGTTTTTTTATATATATAAATCCTAAATATCTGCTTCTTCAACAACAAAGCTAGATTTAGCATGTGGCTAACATTAGCAGACTGATTGTTAGCGTCAGCAACTGAAATGTATTTAACACGACACGAGCGACTGAAAACCACTTTTGTATGTTTAACATTTTTTAGCTACAAACGCTTCAGAAAAGGGGAAAATAATTTGGCGACAAAGTTAGCGATGGATTGTTCGTCCATTTTTGTAGTCCTTGTTGCTCGACCTTTGGTTGGCGCGTCGGAAATTGTGATCGTGAAGTTGAAACAAAATCATGAATATTTGAGTCGAATTTAAAAGGTTTTCTGCATCGTTTTTTCTTGTCATTTTCAGAAAATTCAACGTATACTAAAGAAAAAAAACCTTTTTATAAACTTTCTTAAATCGTAAAGACATTTAAATAAAAAGTTTTTTTGTGATTTTTTCCTTCATAAATAACAAAATACAGAGAAATAAAGTTGAACTTTGATCAACTAAATCTTTTTGATCTTTAGTTTGACTGTGAAAAGTTCTCCTCAGACGTCACTGAACGTGTCCATGAAGAAGATCTTGTTGATTTGTCTCCGGCTTGGTTTGGATCAGAACATGAACACATCAAAGATCAAAGACATGTTGACAGACGTGTCACACGCGGTTTTGACATGTTTTCGTCTCGAAGACGATTTGATGAAGAGATTTCTGCGTCTGAACGAAAGAGTGTTTGATGAACTGATCCTGAAAGTCTTGAAAGACTGTATTGATGCGTTGAGTTCTTCAGATGTTCTGATCCTCATCCCTCATGACCTCCTCGGGAGGACAACATGGAGGTGCTGATCCTCATCCCTCATGACCTCCTCGGGAGGACAACATGGAGGTGCTGATCCTCATCCCTCATGACCTCCTCGGGAGGACACCATGGAGGTGCTGATCCTCATCCCTCATGACCTCCTTGGGAGGACAACATGGAGGTGCTGATCCTCATCCCTCATGACCTCCTCGGGAGGACAACATGGAGGAGCTGATCCTCATCCCTCATGACCTCCTCGGGAGGACAACATGGAGGAGCTGATCCTCATCCCTCATGACCTCCTCGGGAGGACAACATGGAGGTGCTGATCCTCATCCCTCATGACCTCCTCGGGAGGACAACGTGGAGGTGCTGATCCTCATCCCTCATGACCTCCTCGATAGGACAACATGGAGGTGCTGATCCTCATCCCTCATGACCTCCTCGGGAGGACAACATGGAGGAGCTGATCCTCATCCCTCATGACCTCCTCGGGAGGACAACATGGAGGTGCTGATCCTCATCCCTCATGACCTCCTCGGGAGGACAACATGGAGGTGCTGATCCTCATCCCCCATGACCTCCTCGGGAGGACAACATGGAGGTGCTGATCCTCATCCCTCATGACCTCCTCGGGAGGACAACATGGAGGTGCTGATCCTCATCCCCCATGACCTCCTCGGGAGGACAACATGGAGGTGCTGATCCTCATCCTAACAACAGTCAGCGCTTAGTTTAATATTTTTCATCAGACTTTGTGGGAATTTTTTTATACTTTTTCCTTTGATAGGACTTGATGATGTGATCCATCCATCATTCATCCTTTTATCATCACCCATCCATCCTTTCATCCATCAATCATTTATCATTTAATCTATCCATCATCCACCATCCATCCAACATTAATCCATTTATCATCACCTACCCATCCTTCAATGTATCCTTTCATCCATCCATCCATCCATCCATCCATCCATCCATCCATCCATCCATCCATCCATCCATCCATCCATCCATCCATCCATCCATCCATCCATCCATCCATCCATCCATCCATCCATCCATCCATCCATCCATCCATCCATCTTTGCCCCTATCCATCACCCATTCATCTTCTATCCAGCACCCATCCATCCTTTGATGTATCCTTCATCCATCCATCCATCATTCATCCTTTCATTTATCCATTATGAATCTATCCATCCATAACCCATCCATCCCTTTATTTATCCATTTACCCATCCATCGTCATCCATCCTTTCATCCACCCTTTTATTTATCCATCATTCACCCATCCATCATCATCAATCCTTTCATCCATTCATCATCCATCCATCCATCCTTTCATTTATCCATCATTCACCCATCCATCCATCATTCACACATTCATCTATCCATCATCCATCACCCATCCATCTCTTTATCCATCACCCATCCATCCTTTCTTTTATCATTGATCCTTTCATCTATCCATCATCCATCCTTTTATTTATCCATCATTCACCCATCCATTATCATTCATCTATCTATCATCCATCCTTTTATTTATCCATCATCACCCATCCATTATCATTCATCTATTCATCATCCATCCACCCTTTCATTTATCCATCATCCATCCATCCATCCATCCTTCCACCATCCATCATCCATCCATCATCCATCCATCATCCATATCTTATCAGAGGTTGAGGCCCAGAACATATCGTCTCTCTAACCTGGCTCGGTCCGCCCCGAGGTCTCCCCCCAGTCGTACCTGTACCTAGAACACCTGCTGAAGGAGGCGTGTCTTAAAACAGTGATGGAGAACCTTCATCACCTGGAGTACAATTACTGTGTATAAGAACATGTCGAGTGTCTCAGTGAACGTCATCATCATCGTCATCATCATCATCATCATCTTCATCATCAGACGTCACCCAACATTCTGCTGACGCAGCAGGAAGGCGTCGCTCCACCAGAGATGCGAGGCGACACCTCGACCAGTCAGCGAGTTCACTTGTCCCTCCTTCTGAGTCACGGAGGATCCTCTGGATTTTAACCCGATTTAACTCGCGACCGGTTTCTTCTGCAGCGAAACAAGACGCTCGCCGTCACGACCACGTCCTGCTTAAGCTGACGCTGATGTGAAGCGACGGCGGCGCAGTGGTCAGTACCGCTGCAGGGTCGTCAAGAGTGCACGTCGGCAACCCTTTCAAGATTCAGCTGCAGCAATGAGTTCACTGAGAGGGAGTGAGTCGTAGAGAGTTTATAGAGTTAGAAAGTGATAAGACTCGTTATTAAAGTTATCGAGTTTTGTTTGTCATGTTTGAGTCAAAACCAGTCCAGGAATGTTTGAGTTCTACCACAAAAAACACCTGAACACTGACTTAACAAGTGAATAAAATATATATTTAAACATATGTTATTGTTCAAATCCATCATCTTAGTTTGATTATTCATGTCTGTGTTTAAAGTAAAGGTCAGACAGATAATGGTATCTCTATTTTGACATATTATAATAAATATATATATAATATAGATTTTAATTTTAAAAAGTTGCTTCAATAAAAACAATAGATTTTATTTTATTTTTAAAAGAACTACATTTTTTTAAGTTGCTACAATTACAAAAACTGATTTATTCAATTATATTCATATTATATATTATAATATATTCAATTGTAAAGAAATATATATATATATTTTATTGTCTGGACATTTGTGTCTAAATCTCCAAAAAGTTGCTTCAATCAAGAAAATGTCATTAAAGAAAAAAAAAAAACATCTAAATGAAGCAACTTTTTATTGAATAATAAATAATAACTACGGGTAAAAAACTGTGACTTAACTTGGAGTTAAAAAAAAAGACTAATCAAGAAAAGGCAGGAAGTGGATCCTGCAGGTCCAGAGTGGATCAGAATGAAAGCAGCGAGACACGTCACTTTAGTCAGGTTTTTTTAGTAAGAAGTCAAACCTGGATGTGAGTGATTTTCATTAAAGCTCATTTCTTCTTCTTCTTCTTCTTCTTCTTCTTCTTCTTCTTCTTCTTGTGTGTCTGCAGGCCTCAGCGAGCTGGACCTGAGTCTCCTGGGAGAGACCAGCAGCGTGTCGGACCTTCCCTGGAAGTACGAGGTGAGGCTTCAGGACTCGAGGGGCTCAGGGGTGCAGGTGAAGCTGGTCTGGGTTTGGGTGGAACTTCCTGTAGCAGAGTAACACAAACAAGTGACGACACGGTTGTGTAACTCGAGGCGAGGAAGCGGCGGTGAAGAACGCGACCTCGGTGGATGTATAGAAATGAGTCAGTTCTCCTCTTGAGTCAAACAAGGTAACGAGTCTATTGTGTAACTGCTGAAAGATCCTTCAGGTGAAGAGGGAGACCGCGGGGACGTGGAGACACTTGAACAGTTCAAGGTGGGATTATAAAACATAGAAATGATGGAAAGAAAAAGGTTCTTCAGGTGAAAAACACGTGAAACTTCCAGCATTAAAGCAACAATTAACACGTTTTTGACATTTTTACCAACAACTAACTAAACAAGTGTCTCAAATGTCACGTTTACAAACTGCTGCGATACAATATGGGAGCGAAGGATGCTTCGTGAAATGAAATATATGAACTTTCGGGAACAAGTTTTAACCAAACACACTCTAGAATTGATGATGATGTACGGAGAGAAAGAAAATGTATCAGGATGAAGAACGAAAAATAGAACAGTAGCGTCAAAATGTTGTTAAAATTCTTTTCGGCCATTTTGACTTTCCACTAACTTTAGATCCCCGCCTGTAGATCGAGGACATTTTCTAGATGAACTTGAGAAACCAGATAACATTTTTGTTTTCGTGAAAACTGATGTTTCTTTATTATGTATCCATTGTTTAAACCAAAAGATATGTGTTGTATTAAATAATTCAGACACAAATATAATACGACCTGAACAGAAAAAAGATAACGTCAATCAAAGAATATTTTTACGCTTTTTTTTTTCAGACTCGACTATTTTTAATGAAGCAACTTTTGTTTCAATTAAAACCTTTTTTTCATCTATTTTTTTATCTGTTGTATTTGTTTTAATCCATTTAAATCTTATCCA
Organism: Callionymus lyra; assembly: GCF_982586985.1. Classification (NCBI taxonomy): domain Eukaryota; kingdom Metazoa; phylum Chordata; class Actinopteri; order Syngnathiformes; family Callionymidae; genus Callionymus; species Callionymus lyra. The sequence goes on from NC_141833.1 coordinate 18,402,049, forward strand.
TGCAACTTTTTATTGAAGCAATTAATTAAATTAGCAGTTAAAGCAAGTTTTACTTTAGTTTAAAAAAAAAGAAAAGGTTTTAACATAATTTTTATTATAATTATTTTTATTGATGCAAATTTTGTTTTAAAATTTAATATTTTCTTTTTACTTTTTAATTGAAGCGACTTTTTGAAGCCAACTTTTATTTATTATTATTCTCATTTTCTTCCTGTTTAAGCTACTTTTTGATGAAAATATACCTTTTTTTTTTTTTTAATTAATTAAATTTGTTTTTTTATTGAATTATCAATAATTAAATCTAACTCTATGCAACAGAATCTCTCAGCGACGCTCCTGAACATAACAGAAGCTTCTGCCTCCAGCAGTGACGCGACCATTAAAATCCAATCGAACCCTGAGGTCCGCGACTCGTCTCTGGATTCCTCGAAACTTTATTGATACGAGCGTCAGACTCGCGGGAAATATATTCGTCGAGTCACGGATCGTGTAAACGCACCCGCGAGTCCTCGCGACTCATCGACCCACGGACTCGTCGCACTAACCACGTGTCGATCCGTCGAGAACAAAACTTCCTCTTGTTTCCTCGGATGATTCTTACTTTGTCGTCGAACATCCAAGAGAACATTGACAGACGTTCCTCACACTCGCCTTCACACGTTTCCCACGAAGAACAAGGAGGCGAAAATGTGAATTATGTAAATGATAAAAAAGGTGGAAGATTCGAGACGTAGGAAAGAGAAACGTCGACGTCTGAGCGACAGGAAACATCGACTTCCTGCTGTTTGACTCTCGATCCTCCGCCTGCAGGAACGTGAAGTCACCCTGGCAGCTGTCAATCATGTTTCCACCATATTAAACTAACTGTCACTCACAGCTGGGAATCAGGTTCAGTTGATGAGTCGTCACTGACTCGTGAAGGAAGAGATCTTTTTTGTTTTTGTCCTCACAACAGGAAGTAGTACTGAGTCGTATGAATTAGTTCTGAGTCATAAGACGTGGATCTGAGTCACATGAAGTGGCTCTGAGTCATAAGACGTGGATCTGAGTCACATGAAGTGGCTCTGAGTCGGAGGAAATGGTCCAGAGTCACAGGAATGGGACCTGAGTCACAAGTAGTGGTTCTGAGTCAGAGGAAATGGTTCTGAGTCAGATGAGGTGGTTTTGAGTCACAAGAATCGGTTCTGAGGCAAAAAAAAAAAAGTGGTTTTGAGTCAGAGGAAGTCTTTCTTGGTCACAACAAGTGGATCTGATTCAGGGGAAGTGGTTTTAAATCAGAGGAAGTGGTTCTGAGTCAGAGGAAGTAGTAAGGAGTGACAATAATTGGTTACGAGTCACAGGAATGGGTTTTGAGTCAGAAGAAAGTGGTTCTGACGCACAGGAAGTTTTTTCTAAATCACAAGAAGTGGTTCTGAGTCGGAGGAAGTGGTTCTGAGTCACAAGAAGTGGTTCTGAGTCACAAGAAGTGGATCTGAGTCACAAGAAGTGGATCTGAGTCGGAGGAAGTGGTTCTGAGTCACAAGAAGTGGTTCTGAATCACAAGAAGTGGATCTGAGTCACAAGAAGTGGATCTGAGTCACAAGCAGTGGATCTGAGTCACAAGCAGTGGATCTGAGACACAACAAGTGGATCTGATTCAGGGGAAGTGGTTTTAAATCAGAGGAAGTGGTTCTGAGTCAGAGGAAGTAGTAATGAGTCACAATTACTAGTTAAGAGTCACAGGAATGGGTTTTGAGTCAGAAGAAAGTGGTTCTGACTCAGAGGACGTTTTTTTCCAAATCAGACGAAGTGGTTCTGAGTCAAAGGAAGTGGTTCTGAGTCACAAGAAGTGGTTCTGAGTCAAAGGAAGTGGTTCTGAGTCAAAGGAAGTGGTTCTGAGTCACAAGAAGTGGATCTAAAAAACCTCCAATGATTCAACAGTTTAAGTGAAACTTGTCAAACAGTTGATTTTTTTAAATCACCTAAAGAAGTTTATAAAGCAGATGTTTAGATGTGAGTCTCTCTGGTTTTTAACCAGGTTTAACCTCCTCAGAAGAACAACTGTTCACAGGAACTGTTGGCTTGATGAAGACATAACATTGAATCCCTCTGATCATGTGATCACGCGATCATGTGATCATGTGATCACGCGATCATGCGATCATGTGATCACGTGATCCAGTAGATTTAACGACTGCTCTGACAAACTGAACCCACGTGTCGTTTACTTGTCCTCAGGTCCAGGAGGAAGAAGAAATGTTTGATGAACCTCCAGAAGAAAGTGAGTCACCATTTTGAAATACTACTGAACACTCACACACGTACATACACACACGTGTATACACACAAACACACACACACACACACACACTCACACACACATCTCTGCAAATGTCACATGTGTCAAATTCCAGTTTTTCTTCTGCTGCTGAATGAACTTCTGCAGCAGAGTGTGTATGATTGTGTGTATAAGTGTGTGTAGATGTGTGTCTGTGTTTGTGTGTGTAGATGTGTGTCTGTGTTTGTGTGTGTAGATGTGTGTGTGTTCATCATCGTGGTCCCGACAGTATTGATTGTGTGACGGGGAGGAGGCTGGTGATTGGAGCAGATGTTGATCATGTCAGTTCAGCTCCGAGGACGAGGTCTTCCAACACAGACCTCGGAACAGTTGGACTCTCGCGGGACTCGTGTCCGTCTGCCAGACTCCGGTCCCGCCTCAACCGGAGCAACAGGTCTGGGAGCAGCTGGACCAGAATACAAATGAGGCGTCTTCGAGTTCATGAACACAATCGTATTCTCCAAGTCTGACGAAGAGGAGAGAATCTCAGCAGCTTCAGCCAAGACAGGCGGACATGCCTCGCTCAGATATTTGACCAGGTTTAACCAGCACTCTGTTAGTGATAATCTGCTTTGACCTTAACAACATAGTTGAGCGAATTTGGATTTACTTCAGATTAAGACTTTCAAAATCAACTTTGGAAAGAAGTTCTCAGTCGCAATAAATAGTTTTGAGTCACAGGAAGTGATTCGAGTCACAGGAACTGGTTACAAGTTACAAGAATAGGTTCTGAGTCAAAGGAAGTGGTTCAGAGTCAAAGGAAGTGGTTCAGAGTCACGGGAAGAGGTTATGAGTAACATGAAGTGTTTTAAGTCACAAGAACTGGTTACAAGTTACTGGAATGGGTTCTGAGTCAAAGGAAGTGGTTTTGAGTCAAAGGAAGTGGTTTTGAGTCAAAGGAAGTGGTTTTGAGTCAAAGGAAGTGGTTCAGAGTCACGGGAAGAGGTTATGAGTAACAGGAAGTAGTTTTGAGTCCCACTTACTGGTTACAAGTCACAGGAAGTAATTATGAGTCACTAGAACTGGTTCTGAGGCACAATTAGTGGTTCTGAGTCACACAAAGTGGACTTGAGTCGGAGGAAGTGGATCTGAGTCACCAGAAGTGGACCTGCACACCTGAGACGCTCACATCCCTGACCAGGTTTAACCTCTGCAGCATCATTGTTTGCAGGTCGACGACAAGACGAAGATAAGAAGTTAAACATCTAAGATGAAAATATTGATGAAGGTTCTCTGTGTTCTCAGGTTTCTGCTCAGAACCGAGGAAACCGAAGGTCGTCTTCGTCGTAGGTATGAAGGTCAACAACGTTCATTAGCAAAGTTAGCCACGTTAGCTTCTAACAATCATGTGACCTTCTCTCCTCCTATCACGACGACGCTCTGATCCTCCTGATGATCAATGAAGCTGTTCGGCTTGTTTAGTAGAAAAACTGCTTGATTGATTATTTATTATTGATTCAATCTAATGTTTGCATGAACAGAATCTTTATGAATAGTTTAAAGATAATTTAAAATGAGATATTTACAAATAAAGTTTTTCAAAATACATATTATTACATTATTATGACATTAAATAAACGACTACATTGAATATCTTGAGTAAATCTAATTTCTTATGTAAAGGTATTCTTTATTATATGTATTGAATGAATAATGTATTTTAAGTTTTTATACATTTCACTATTTTAATTTGTAGTTTTAAAATAATTATAAATCCTGAAATAATTGTTATTGGGACAAATAAATACAGTTTTGTAATGTCTTCTGGAATAAAAAAAAAACGACTACAAACTACAACAAAGTGAATTTTGATATGTGTATTTTTTTTATTTAAAGTTAAAAATCATATTACAAATTCTTCGGCAGAAAGAAAAATAAATTTGATACAAAATGAAAATTGAGTTAAAGAAAACTATATTAAAAAAATGAATTCATATAAGAAAAAAATGAAGGTTTTATGTAAAGTTAAAATAATAACAATATTTATAATAATAAATGTGACAAATTCTCATTTTAAAGGTTTTTTGTTGTACATTTTATGGCGACAGAAAAACACATTTCCGTCAAATTAGTTAGTAAATTCTTCTTTTAACCTTAAATTACAATTAAAAACAAATCGAATCATATGAAAAACAAAAAATGTAATTCTCATTTTTTAGTTTTTTAAAAAAATATTAAATAAATAATATATTCAAAGTTATCATTAATTAATCGATTAAATTATTTAAATTAAAATATATATTATTGTGAATGAAAACATATTATCCATGTGTCTTCAGCAGAGACAAAGGTAAGGTAAGGTAAGGTTACCTAAAAATGCTTTAAAAAACGAGTTAAAAGTGACTTTGAAGAAACTATTCTCGGCTCTGCAGGAGCTCCACTAATAAAGGTGATGAACAGAATCTTGAAGGCAAACAAAAGTTTTTTGAACCTCTACTCTGGGGAAATTTTCCTTTTCTTCTCTTCGCTTCCTCGCCTGCACAGCGCGGCGCTCTCAAGTTCCTCTCCTGTGAAATTAGCATTTTCGCAGCCGTTGTTTTCGTACGGCGGCGTTTTAATGACGCCGTTATGTAACGGCGGGTCGGAGGAGCGAGGGAAGGTGCGAAGATATTTTTAGAAAACTCTCGGAAAAGTTTCCACGACCGTGAAGTGAGTTAGCGCTTTGTTAGCATAGCGGGTTAGCTGTGGGTTTTTTTTGTTGATAAACGTGTGTTAATAAAGTTTTAATAACGCGCCACAAAGTAGTTTTTATTACGACGATTCTTCCTGGAGAAGATAAAAAAAAAAGTCTCATCAGAACCAGAGCCGAGCGGCAGGAAGTCCACTAACAAGCTCCGGTCCAGGGGGGTCAGCACTTGCTCCGGTCCCCTCAAGACTTCAATCACTGGATCCAGCTTAAGTGTCACGACCTGCAGTTTTTTTTAGAGACTCTTAATGACGAACTGGACTCGGGGTGACCCGGAAAAAAACACTTGTGTGTGTCCCACAGGAGGTCCGGGTTCGGGGAAGACGCTCCAGAGCGAGAGGCTGGAGGAGAAGTTCGGCCTTCGTCGCGTCACCGTCGGAGACTTGCTGTGCAACGAGCTGCAGTCCCACGGCAGCAGGGGGCGCCACCTACGGGACGCACTGGAGCGAGGGCTCCCTCTGCCTGAGGTCAGTGGAACTACAGCGCGAGATCAAAAACAACTTAACGACTAGTTATTAAACTATAGTAAGGGGCCAACACTCGTGCCTTCATCAACCACGTGTCTTACACCATTTGTCCACCAGAGGGAGGATGTTTTCATCAAGTCTTGTTTGGTCTAGGACACGCTGGTGGACCTGGTGTGCGAAGCGGCTCAGCGTCCGGGGAAAGGTCTGGTGATCGCAGGGTTCCCTCGAGACGTGCGGCAGGCGGAACAGTACGAAGCCAAGGTGAGACTAAACTTATAGCCTCTAGATGGCAGCGGCGATTACGTCCTTGCAGCTGACGACTGAGGACGAGAGGATACAGCGTTGACGAGGTTGTTTCCTTGTAGGCGGGCGAGCCCGTCTCCGTCGTCCACCTGCGCTGTTCGTCCGAAACCTCGTCCGATCGCCTGCGGTGTCGTCGGCCGTCCGGCAACCCCGGCGCCCCCCACTGTTCGGAGAAAGACCTGCAGCGTCGCCAGGAGGGGTTCTGCAGCAACAGCCCGTCGCTGCTGGAGCACTACGAGCGCCAGAAGCTCCTGCACACGGTAACGAAAAAAAGGAAAAACATGTCATGGTAGAGCCACCAAACATTTTTTAGATAAATATTACATTTGGATTAAATTTAAGAAAAACACTTAAATGAACTTCCACTTGTTATAGTTTACATTTGAAGAATATAACAAAAATATACCGTTTTTTTCAATTAGCAGCCAACACTTGTGCCTCCATCAACCACCTGTTGTTCTTCCTTTGACCACTAGATGGAGGCAAAGTGTATCAATACACCGACTTATTTATTATTTAAATAAGCCAATTTAAGGTCAATAAATATCAGATTAAAAAAAAGAAACGACAACGAGAAATAATGTCTTTACACAAATTAAAATAGTTTGGAATACATAAGTGAAAATCCCCAAGTTATCAATACAACCATGGTTCTACACGTGTGCCCCAGCAGACCGCCACTTTGGGGGAAGTGAGGCCCTGTATAGGGGCGGCCTAGTGCCCCCTACTGGGTGGCGAGTGCATCGATCTTTCTCAGTGAGGTAACCTATAGCGACAGCCTGTAGAGGGCAGAGCATGCATGAAGTAGAATCAAATATTGAGTAATAACGACGCCATCTTAAGAAGTGTGACCTCTGACCTCGGCGGTCCAGCTCTGAGGTCAGAGGTCTGAGCCTACAAATGTCAGCATGTGCGCGTCTTGTAAATGTCAGGACGACTCGTGACGTCACCGTTCACCTGCAGGTCGACGCCGAGAGGTCGCCCGAAGACGTGTTCGCCCAGATCTGCCAGGCCATGGAGTCCTGCTTCTGAGCTACAGACCCCCCGCCCGCCCCCCCAGCCTGCATGTTCTGACTCAACAAAATAAAACCCGGTCGCTTCACCTTCACTGAACCAGGAACGACAAGAGCCGCGACGACGTAGAGTTTCTACTAGCGGAGGACGAAGACGACTGAAGGCCCCGTCAGCGAAACCCTCTGCTCTCGTACCGTGACCAGCATGACCACCAGGCTTCGCCGCTTTCGTGTTCAGAACCAAAACCGGGAACTGTCAAGATTTCACATTTCTATGTTTTCAAAGCTGAGTGAGGTGTTTGTTGATCATCAATAAAACAAGTGCGTTTGAGTCTTTGTCAGGGTTTGACAGCGCCATCTGCTGGAGGACAGCGGTAGCACAACACAAACCGTTCACCATGTTTAGTAATATTTGTAAAGCTTTTCTAGACCAGGGTCACAAGGCACTTAAACAGCTTCATTTGTGAAGAGGATAATAAACAAGATTCTACAAAGTACTTTAGATAAACTTTCCAACCTCGGATATCAATCAATTATGACCAGGTGTCAGTTTTCTACCACATTTTTAATGTTTATTTGATTTGAGAAACTATAGTTTAGATTCTAAACTTAATATGAATTTGGTTAATTTACGATAAAAGAATAAAACACAAAATATTACGTACATTTTCACCCTCAACGCAGCTAACACTCTTAGCCACGAGCTAAGCTAGCATGTTTAGCATTCCGTTTTAAAATGTTTTTCACTTTACGTCATTAAACTGTAGGAACTTGCCTGCTTGAGACCTTGGCTCAAGTGTTACTGTTTAGCCAGAAAATGCAAGTGTATGTGGGTCAGTAAATCTGTAGGACAAACATGAGTTTTACACAATTTTTCGTCATTTGAATTTAAAGCTTGAATAAACATTTTTAAAAAAACTTGAGATACCTACAGTGAGGCAAACGATGCATTCAGGGAACCTCGTAGTTTTGTCAAAACACTAACAAAAAGTGTGTTTATACGATGTTCATATTTCTGGATACTTTTACAGAACTGTGGGAATTTCTTTTTCCCAAGCGTCACAAGCGTCGAGGAGCGCAACACTGACACCTACTGGCGGAATGAAATAACGAGCAGAGGCAGATGTATAAACACTATTTTCACATACTTTTATTTCCACGGTTCTCCTCTAGCTTTTTTACATCGTTTTTACATAAGAACAGACTGTTATACACAGATATTGAAGCAGGGGGCAGGGGGGGGAGTTAGAGGGGGAGACGGGGATGAAGGGGGGAGACGAAAACCATACAAAATGGCGTCTACTCAAGCACAACAAAATCTATAAAACTGTGAGCTGTTCCACGGTGGAGGCGCCGACCTCAAATGATTTCTTAAATAGGTTAATAAAAATACAATCTTCTTAGAAACGGACCTGCTCGGCGCTAAATGAAAGACGTTCTAGCGGCGGCGGCGGCGGCGGGAGGCCGGGGGGGCGGTGGAGGAACACAAGTTAAAAATGGCACACAGCAACAGGCGCTGGTTACGGTTTCACCACAGACCGGGGACGAGACGAGGGGAGGTTCTGCTCCGGGTGCTGTAGTGTGTCATGATTCACAGGTGGGTGAGGAGGTTCTGAAATGTGGCGAGTGGAGAGCAGCTTGGTGTGGAGGTCGAGGGGGTGGGTGAAGAGGGGTCGGGGGTCGGGGGGGTCCGTGAGTTGGCGGAACAGTCAGAAATCCAAATTCAGCGTCGAGTCCACCATCGCTGACGCGCATAAATACTCCGTCTACACAAACCTAGCTAACGTTTGTCACTCTTGCATAACACTTAGACCACATTCACACACGCACACACACACACACACACGACCACGTCTCAGTCAGTGATCGACACACCAGTAGGTGGCGCTCTGTCAGACTGAGCTTCAGTTCTCCAGCAGCGTCAGACGAAGTCGCGGCGCTCCGGGAATGTCGCGATACCGTCCGACTTTTTATTTTCTTTTGAAAAAAAAAAAAAAGGACCTTCTGTGGCTGCGTGGAACGACCCGGCCCACCACACGTTGAGGGGGGGGGGGGTGCGGTTCTGACTCGAGCCCCTCCACCCGACCGTCCGCTTACCTGGCAGGCGGTGGAGGAGTTCTGGTGGGGAGACATGGGCGCCATGCACAGAGCGGCCACTGGGGGGAGTCCTGGAGCTGCTGACTCTGTCATCTGTTGGCCGGGAAGTAGTTGGGGTCCAGGTAGTTGTAGCTTGTGCTCTGAGGCAGACAGTAGTCCCGGTCCAGGAAGGAGTCCGGCCGATACATGGGCTCCAGGTGGTGGCTGGGCGTGTGCGTCTCGGTCTTCAGCAGGCTGGCGAGCAGAGAACAGACGCTGACGACCTCGGTTTTAAAGATCTCACGGTGACTTTTCCGACGGACGACTCACCAGTCGGAGCAGTTGGAGCAGAAGTCCACAGAGTTGTCGGGGGGGCAGTCCTGACAGTGCCACCGGACCCCTGTGATGGGCTCCACGCCGCAGACGTCGCACTGCAGAGAAGGAGGAGGAGAGAGTGAGACGTTCAGGTCGAAGACATCACGCAGGAGGATCCTTCGGAGGCGCCGGACCTTGAAGCCGAGGTGTCTCATGCCCGACGAGTCCTCCTGGATCTCGTGGAGCTTCTGCTTCTTCAGCCGCTTCAGCTCCAGGAGCTCCTTGTACTCCGGGAGGTTCTTCAACTCCGCCGGGATCCCCTCCTCGTCCTGGACCACAGGAGACAATAAACAGAGAAATTCAACTCATTTATCAAAACTTAATTTAAAACATCAGTCATTTTAAAAAACATTGAGTACTTTTTTGAACAGTGAAATCCGACAATGACTGAGGACGAGAGGATACAGTGAGTCCAGCAGCTTTTAAAGCTGATGTTTAGACATATTTTGGTTTGAAAACAAATGAAAGCAGTTATGACTTCGTCAATAGTCATGTGGTCTGTAAATACTACAACACCAAGCACTCAAGACAATACTACACATATATACTTGTTACTACAGTATCACAACACCAGAGTCAAGTACTGGACAATACTACACATATATCCTTCTTACTACACTATAACAACACCAGAGTCAAGTACTGGACAATACTACACATATATACTTGTTACTACACTATCATAACACCAGAGTCAAGTACTCGACAATACTACACATATATACTTGTTACTATAGTATCAAAACACCAGAGTCAAGTACTGGACAATACTACACATATATACTTGTTACTACAGTATCAGAACACCAGAGTCAAGTACTGGACAATACTACACATATATACTTGTTACTACAGTATCAGAACACCAGAGTCAAGTACTGGACAATACTACACATATATACTTGTTACTACAGTATCAGAACACCAGAGTCAAGTACTGGACAATACTACACATATATACTTGTTACTACACCAGAGTCAAGTACTGGACAATACTACACATATATACTTGTTACTACACTATCACAACACCAGAGTCAAGTACTGGACAATACTACACATATATACTTGTTACTACAGTATCACAACACCAGAGTCAAGTACTGGACAATACTACACATATATACTTGTTACTACACTATCACAACACCAGAGTCAAGTACTGGACAATACTACACATATATACTTGTTACTACAGTATCACAACACCAGAGTCAAGTACTGGACAATACTACACATATATACTTTTTACTACACTATCACAACACCAGAGTCAAGTACTGGACAATACTACACATATATACTTGTTACTACAGTATCACAACACCAGAGTCAAGTACTGGACAATACTACACATATATACTTGTTACTACACTATCACAACACCAGAGTCAAGTACTGGACAATACTACACATATATACTTGTTACTACAGTATCACAACACCAGAGTCAAGTACTGGACAATACTACACATATATACTTGTTACTACAGTATCACAACACCAGAGTCAAGTACTCGACAATACTACACATGTAAACTTGTTACTACAGTATCACTATATATTGTATCGTTGACCTTGTATCGTATTCTTCAGATTCTTTGCCAATATAAACCGCTGGTGTTGACAAGAAAACTGTCACAAATGTTTCCCCGAGACGTTAAATCTGAACATTCTTGACAGTAAAAGTTTCTGCTCCTGTCCTCCCAGCACCGACATCGATCCAAACTCGTCGTGCAAACACACGAACAGACTAATAAAAAAAAAGTTGAGTTTTAACAACCGAGCCGCTCGATGTCTCGCCGGAAAAGGTCGTCGCCTTCAGAGAAAATGTCAAGGCGGCTGCGAGAAAAACACCTTTTCCTTCGGCGAACGTGCCGCAGAGACGAGGCAGCAGCTGGATTTCTGAGCGACAGAGACTCGTTGCATCAGAGCTTCTGAGGAGGAACCCTGGCGTCACACGAGGCGCACTGGAAGCTCATTTAAAGATACGACGAGAGACACCTGCGGGCGTCTCTTTAAAGGTCAGATGTGAAAGAGCCAGAGACGAAGTTTCTTCATCTTCTTCGCTTTTACTTCAAGTTGCATCAGATTTGCTACATCGTGTGACGCCCACTTTTAAAGGGGGACTCGAGGAGGGTCTCTAGGGGGATCAGACTGACCGACTCTTCTGCCGAAGGGTCCTGCAGGCCGCCGAAGTACGCCGAGCGCTCGTCGTCGTCGTCCATGAAGACGGGAGGCTCGTAGGAGGTCAGGAAGGTGGACGGCCGGTACAGGTGCTTGTTCAGGTGGTGCTGCCGCTTGCCGGAGGGCTGCTGAGCACAGGAGACGCAGAGACCCTCAGTGAGATGTTTGCTCAAGTTTCTTATAGTAAGATAATCCTTGTTGCTTTCCACAAAATGTCGTCAAATTAGTAAGTAAACAGTAGAAAAAGACTTTAAAAAATATAGAGCATATATTGAAAAAATGAACACAAGAAAACATTAATAGTAAGTAAGTAAGTAATTTGTATTTATAAAGCACTTTTCCAGACCAGGGTCACAAAGCGCTTAAACAATCAAAACAATATTCAATAAAATATATACTTTAAAGGTCAAAATAACACTGAGAACAAACACAGAAGTCTCAGAGAATAAAGGAAAAGCCTGAACAAATAAAAATGTCTTAAGAAGTTTCTTGAAGGAGTCAGTAAAAGTATTAAAATCTAATCAAAACGCTAAACCTTGAATTATACATTTCACATTCTAATAGAAGTTTAAAACTTCTTTACGGTAAATATTTATTTATTTTATAATTGATTAATATTCATAACAGAATCATCAGATACATTTTCAAAAGTTTGAAAACTGAACGTGCAACAAAGACCTTTGCAGCGAAAGATAAACACGCGAAGCAAGAACTACATCATCGAGTCAAACGATCAGACGTACCTTCTTAGTGTACATGCAGAGGTTGGGGGTTCTGCCGGGCACAGGGATGCCAGCTTTGGTCAGCTTGATGAAGTACTTCTGAACTCTGCTGGCCACCTGGAAGCAGGAATCAGAACCATGATGTGGTGAAGTTACACATAATAAGACATCGAACGGATCTCCACAGGCAGGTCACACCACATGTTCTAACATCATTCCAGGTGAGATCCTGGTCCAGAGGAAACAGGAACATCCTCCACGGAGAGACACGTGAAGGAGTCGGAGCTCGATTGTTAACGCTCGCCTTGAGGGATTATTTCCAGCAGGAAATGAAATATGTGGATGAATTGTGTCCAACATTCCTGGAATTCCTAAAACTATTGGGATTATTATTTTCTTTTCTTAAGTAAAAGTTCTCAAACAAGTGAAGCTTCATTTATGGGTTGAGTGAGGTGACCGAGAGCAAGACGAGGGAACTGGACGAGCCAGGCGTGATGAGAAAAACGAGTGAACTGACCCGTCAGAAACTACTTCTCTTCGTCTACTCAAACTCTCACGCTCTCGTCTGCTCACCTGCTTCGCCGTCCGGTTGCCGAGTTCGTCCGCGATCTTCTGCCATCGTCTCGACTCGATTTCTTCAGGAGGAAACTTGAGGAGAAGCTGCTCCAGTTTTTTCTACGAGAACAAACAAAAATTACCTATATGTTCACTTGTGACCTCATTATTTATTGTCTAATTTCACACTGAACTATTTCATAATTTGAATACTGGAAAAGCGCTATATAAATGAATATTACTTGCTTACTTACCATTACAATTTAAATCAATATATTTAATTCATTAATTATAACCTCTTGCTCACTTTAGTATAATTTCTATTATATTTAATTAACCTTATTTTACATTTTTATTTAATTTCATTCCTTCCATTGTGTAATGTCAACACCACAAATATTTCCTGTTATAACACTGGATATAACAATTCTGTTTACATACAAAATACATTTCCTGGTTTTATTTTACTTTTTTATGGCTGTATAATTGTAATAAATAATTGTTTCTATGTCCCATTTTCTTGAAATCTATTCTAAAATCCTTTAACACGCCATTAAATTAGGGAAAAACGCGGCTTCAACTTTAACATTTTCCAAAACGAAAGCTTGAGAAAGTGTGATTTCCAACAGCGATGAAACCAGAAGCACCGACCTGTTCCTCGACGCTCCACAGCTGGTTGAACGTGTCCGGCTTGCTGGCGTGACAGATCCTCCCCCGGATCATCTGTTGGAGACACGAGACGTCAAGACTCGAGCGGCAGATCGAGAGGAGAGGTCAGCGGAGTGGACGTCGAGACGCCCGGATGAGCACGGGACGCCGATTTTTCTGGAGGACGTACCTGCGATTGCATGCCGTTCTCCGGGGCGTCGCTCGTGGGCAGCGAGGAGTACATGGAGGACGACTCGCACTCCTTCTTGGGCTCCAGGGGACTTTTGGGTCGATCGGGCAAACCTGCCGGGGGACATGAGAGTCAAGTCTTATTATGAGTCCTGTTACCTGCATCGGTGTCGCCTATTCAGTCTATCACAAACACAACAAGACCACCTTGAGACTCATTAACACCTGGAGAACTGACGCACAAACATACTGACGTGTGACTGTGCAGAAGAAAAACAAACTAAAAAACCTCATCTAACTTCTAAAGTTTGAGGTAATAAAGCAATAAAACGACATCTTAGCTTCAATAATCACCACAAACACAAGTGTCTGCCTTGAGCTCGAATCAAACCAAGAGGATAAAAGTGTTAAATCAAAGTTAAATCAGCATGAACATGTTAGCAAGTTGTCATGAGCCTGAAATGCAGAGATTTAAAGCCATTCAAGTCAGAGACAAATCCTTGAAAAGCTTCCTGTATCCAGACGGTGATCCAGATTTTAAAAAACGAATCTAATCACTCATTAATTGACATCTTTAATAAATCCTGAAAATCCTTCCACAACGAGTCAACTAGTTTCCAAACAAAGCAGTGAAAACACAACCATAAGAGACTGACGCCAAAACAGCAGCTCCACCAACAGGGGGCAGCAGAAACACCGAATCAAAGACAGAGCCATCAGAATAAAAAAACAAACGAGCAAAGACAGACGCAAACACACTATTATTTCATGACATCAGCAACACAAGCGCACACACAGACGGTGAATAAAGACGGGCTTAACGACACACACACATACACACATTGACACACAAACAAAAGCAGAAAATATAAGAGAAAGAGTGACACATTCAAACTGCTACTGTTGTGTTGGTGACTTGACAACAACTCTCATATACAGTAGACCGACACGCACACAATACACTTTTGACACAGAACACACACACACACTCCATATGTGGCATCAGCAACTCTGCATCGCACACACAAAAAACACACTTTTGTCCGAGCGACCGACGACGACAACAACAACGACGACCACGCACACAAATAAACTGAAGTGAACTCAACGCACCTTTGTCGAAGATCAGCTTCAGCCTCCTGGTGTTTCGCTTTTTATCGGAAAACTCTCGCTCGAAGTCTCCCAGGCCAGACGTGTACTGCTCCCACGAAATGTCAGGGAGCTGCACGACTCGCTGAGGGCACGGCAGGCCCAGGTCCACCTGACAGGACGATTCAAACATCAGGTTCCATTTCCAGTGAGTCATTTGTTTGACAAAAGTCTTCCAGACACGGTTTAATCTTCAATGTTTGGGACAAATTGGAAACAGTCTTTTAAACAGAACCATCTTTTTTTTCCTGAACGAGGTCGAGTCGTCACACGTGCGCCTTAAAAACCTTGTGCGAGCAGCTGTTCCCGGTCAGATACGAAAACAAACGCCAAGCCGGGCCATAAACACTTTCCCTGTTCGGAATGTTGAACACGAGTGTCATCCAAGCCAGGAAGCTCGTCGGGCTACGGATCATATCCACCATGTTCATTCACTATCAGACACATTTTCACGTGTACTTTTAAAACTAAATATACTACTAAGACATGTGCATGTTTGATTAAAAGGCCCCACATAATTCCAAGATAGTATGTTATGTAATATTTTTGATTCACTCACAGCTGGGAACAACATCCCTCATCTGATGGTCTCTGAATGAAAAGGTGTGAGTAACAGGTTTGACCATCGATTTATTTTGTTATGTAGAATATGGGACAAAAGAAAAAAACACATTAAAAATGTTTCCAGTTTAACAACTGGTTCTCTTGGCAGGATACTAGAGCTTGAAGGTTTAAAATAAAATGAATAATAAATCAGGAATCCTCATATTAAATCTTAAAATAAACACAAACATGTATGCTGTGCAGCTCTTGTTCTTTTAGGTTCAATATTGTATGTGTAACAAAATCAAATGAATACATAAAAAAAAAAAAAAATTTTAAAAATAAATCACAATCTGCGGAACCCTCGATCTATCACCTTCACAGTACTTCAAATTAATATATATTGTAGATGCTGTCGTGCACAAATCACCGTCAACCTTACTTATGGTGCCAACAAAACAGTAAACTTCCATCTGCTCTACTTAGTGACAGCTGACTGGTTGCTGCAGTACTTTGTCTAAATTATACGTCCATGTTTAAATGTCAGACGTGATTGGCAGCTGTGACTTTGTTGGCTGGGCGGCAAAGCGTTGCGAAAGCTGCTCAGTTCACCGCTACCAGCAATGTTGAGTTTTCAAGTTCAAATGAATGTTGTTAAACAAGTTTTGGGAATTTAACCAATGAAAAATTAAAGGGTCACTAACCACCCCTCCCCCAATAAACAATGGACTAACGTGAAGTGTGAAGGAAGACAGACCCAGAAAACCTCTGGTTGGCATCTCCCTTTAAGGCAGGGGTCTCCAATCTTCTTTTTTTTCCACAGACGACATTTATATAGGTATCAATAAAGTTTTTTATCCATCTATCTATATAAAAACATTTCATGTAGCACTTGTGTTTCACTAATTTTTAACTACTTTAAAAGGTCTATTTTGAGAGTAAAATGACTGAAACAAACGTCTTGACATGTAAAGAATCACATGCTAATATTACTTAAAGTACCTTTTTTTCTAAATATAAACATTTTAGTCAGTATTAATAAATAGAAAAGTCTTTTTATTTATTTCATGCGTGACCCACACACACACAGACACAAGTATGTGTCCCTGGACTGGGCACCAATTTTAAGGGGTGTTTTTAACAAGAAGGTATATTTTTCTACCTGTTCCTGCAGCTTCTCCACGAAGCAGATGGGGTCCAACAGCGCCTCTCTCTGATGGCGTGCCAGCGTCTCCAGGTCCAGGATGGCCCGGGCTCGCTGGGCCTCCAGGACGCCGATGGTCTGCAGCAGCCGCTGGTAGCTGAAGACAGAGAGAGAGAGAGACAGCTTGCGTTACTCGACCTGACACTCGGGAGAGGAGGCATCAAATTTTCAGACCCGGACATGTATTATTGAAGCACAATAGCAGAGGAACTATTGAGTCGCAGCAGGTTCGCTATTTGTAGAAATATGGACTGTTTGGATACTTTCTGTGTCGCCGGGATCTTACAGGAGGAACTAGCGGTTCTTAAGGAGCCGTCAGTGTGACGGGAGTTTGACCTTTTCCTCTCGCACCCACCGGCCTGACCGCGGAACTGAGCTGTCAGTGACTAAGTGTGCCACTGAGTCAGCGGGCTGCAGTTCCGCGGGACCGTGACGGCGCCGTTTACAACACGGACGCAGGTGCTCGCCGAGGCGGATCAATCTTCGCTAACAGGACTCGAATCTACAGCTCGCCGCAGCCCGTGAACAAGTCACTAGACTCTGATGTTTGACTATGACGGAGACTTTTTTTTGAAGCCACTGAAAATGCGCGGTCATGCCTCTCCGAATAGACCCGTATCGATCCGAGGGTCAAAAAATATGTCTCGTCAGCCGAATCAAACCTTGGCACGTTACCGGATATTTGTTTTTCCCTGCGATACGAGACTGAAACTCAATTCTGATGATCTCATACTGGAGCTGATCTCATTTCTCACCCGCATGCACTTGTGTACGACTAAGAAAACGACTTCATGTTGTGCATCACAGTCCCAGGATTGTTTAAAACTCTTCACTGTCATCACTCTTAATTTATTTAAAGGCCGTAATGACAGTTTGCTCAGTAGTTTCTGTGGCCGTGCAGGTTTTTTAGAGCCTGATACTCGACTAGAAATGTGTCAAATTTAAGGCAAAACAGGCCTTTTTTATGTAGTAGATTCTAATGGTATGGAAATATGTATGTAATGTATACTACGCCACTTGATTATATACACAACAAAACATTCATACAACCACAAATCAATCTCTATGCAGATGATATTCTAAACTACATTTGATACTCGCAACACTTTTCAAACCTACTATTGACATCTATAGACCTTGTAGTGTTTTGGATATAATGCAGGTTCGCAGGATAAAAGTAGGAGTTGGCGCAAAAATCTTTAAAGCAAAAAAAGTAAACCAGATAATCTCAAAGTCCACGTCAATGTTGTTTCCCGCCCAGATTACAGTCTTAAATTTCACTGGTTGCCTTTTTCTTTCCTCGAGTACAGATGCGTAATATTAAAAATATAGACGGGAAACTCCCTAACGCACAAAGAAAACTGATGCGGGAGGGAAGTCAAAGAAAAAGTAGGGGATGAGGATGAATGTTTGTACTTCAAAGGGCTTTACGTTAAAATGAGCCCCATTAATTACAGACTATGTCCCGCTATTAAAGTGACAAAGTGTTTCAATAATGTACTTTTTTGTGCCGACTGTTTTATCTACTCTAAATGTTCTATATTTTTCATTTATGTGAACGTTTGACATTATCTAAACTTTAATTCAGTCCATTCTAAACTAACAAAAGTATATTATTAAACGATATTCTGTAATAAGTTAGGCTCTATGAGAAGTTAACAAGGATTTTTTTTACATGAATGAAATAAAAAAATGTAAAAATAAATTAAAAGTTGCATATTTGCATTAAAAGTACAGAGAGATGAGTGGAAATGATTCATTAAATCTCTCTCAGACAAATATAACAGATCTTTTTTTTACACAAATTGGTTTCATAAATGTGCATTAAAAATACTGCCCAACAAAAAAAAACATCTAAATGCATTAGTTCCTAAATATTTGACGGGTAAGTTAGTCAGAAATCTGTTTTCGTGAAACCCTGGAGTCCCGAGGGATTGGAGAAAATGGAGGCCAAACAAATGGAACGGATGAATAATGAACATAATCAAGGGTAAAAAAAAACAAAGACATTGTAATATAGATGTGACACAGAGTGACACGTTAAATTTCAAACGTACAAAACGACTCCCAGTAATGAACCTTCAAAGACAAAACATCATTAAAGCAACAAAGCAAATCACCTCTTCTCACTGGGACTCAGAAAAGCTATTTCGATGTGTCAAATCCAAACGCACAAAAGTACTTGTTGTTCAAAACTGCTTTCTGGCTTCAGCTAATCTTTTTTTTTAATTTTTTATTCCCGATAACATCAGAAACAGTTTAGTCCAATCTTAGTTTTCTCTGCGGCTATTTTGACAGAAATGTAAGCTGCTTTCGCCTTTCAATAATATGATTGAAAACATGTTTTTATTGTGAATTAAAAACAACCTCATGGTTTAAAATATGCTCGAAGCATCAAGGATCAGGGTTGCACACACTAGCAAATAAATGTTTTTGTAATTCAGCCAATATATTCCCTTTGAGAGTTACATTTCGGTTCTCCTGTTTATTTTTGTTTAATTACTTTAAGGGTTATCATTATTTGTCGCCATGCTTACGTAAAAAAAGCAGGTAAAGTTTTCGACATCTAATTTTCAATAGTGATCAACACACAGCGTTTTTCAAATCACAACTCAAACGCACACAATCCAAACATGGATTCATGCAACTCGTCTCATTCCTAAATAGCTACGTTATGTTGACTTTTATGGATTGTTTATCCAAGGCCGTTGGGTTTTTATCTCGTTTCTTTTCTACCGGATCCTGGACCTCAACTGTTTAATAACCATCATTGTCTTATATATATATATTTTTTAACAACCTAAAATAAGTATATTTAATTCTAAACTCTTACCGATTTGAGTAAAGAAACACATTTTAAATTAGCAATACACAGAACGTAGAGCAAACTAAATAGCAGTATAAATTAAATGTTTTAAAGACTAATAAACCATCTCAAAATGGTCAAGTAGTCGCCAGCAAACTCTTTTTTTTTAGGTCAAGGTTTCAAACCCTGAGGCTCAACAAAAGTAAAAACCATCCATTTATCCGTTTACTCCGTACAAACCTCAAACCCACTGAGCCAAAGATGAAACGTTCTGGTCACTGTTATCTACAAGGCAGAATTACTTTATCAGGTTTGTCTATGAAAAATGGATTATTTAGTCAAGGTCTTTTTTCGCCTTTTAAATGTTTTCAGAATGACCTGTTTTTGTACAAAAAAAACTGTCATCATGATTATGAAGTTCACTGATGATGATCTAAACCTGCTGAAGCTCAACTATACATTGAATTCATATAAAACGGTCAAAACAGGCCTCTACGTTACCGTGACACTAATACCAGACGAGAACAGCAAGTGTGCACGTACTCTTTGTTGTGTTTAAGAGCCAGGTGATCGGACTCAAAGTAATACACGTCCGGCTCCTCCTCCTCTTCTTCTTCTTCCTCTTCCTCCTCCTCCTCCTCATCCTCATCTTCCTCCTCTTCTTCCTCCTCCTCCACCGCCTGACTCTGCGTTTGCTCCATCAGGTTTTCCTCCGTCATCCCTACGACGGGACTCGAAACCGCGACGTCGTGCACATCTCCGGGATTCACCGAACAAGCGTCCTCGCTGGGGGGGTCTAAAGAGTCTAGGGGAGCTGGCACCTCCACCATGGGGCACTCCTCCTCCGAACCCACCACCATGTCCCCGCCATCTCTCAGGGGACCGTTGTCGGTGGGCGGAGAGCCCGGCTTGGAGGAGGACGACTTGCCGCCCGAGGCCACTCTGCGGGGGGACGTTCGCAGGGTGTACCTGTGTTCGTAGAGCTCCGTGAAAGAGGGCGACGTACAGGACGCGGAGTTGTTGCAGGCCGACTCTGTGGGGGAGGGCGAGGGCGCCAAAGGGGGTGAGATTTCTCCTGAGTTGTTGTCGATTGGACTATTGTTCGTGTGGATGCCGCTGGCGGCAGATTCCTGTAGAAGTGATTGTGATTCGCCGTTGGCGTCACCGTCAGTCACCTGCTCCTCGTGGACCAGACACAGAGTGTCGCCCACCACGTCCACCTCCACCTCCTCCACCTCCTGCTCCTTGGCCACTATCAAGTCCGGGACAGGGTCGTCGGGGAAAAGGGAGGCTGGCGGTTTCCCCGAGCCGGAGGCCTCCGTCGGGACGTGGTCGGAGTTCGTACAAGGCACGGCAGGGTCAGGGAATGAGGGGGGGCCCGACTGACTACCATTGAGCAGCAACGAGAAATTATTAGCACAGGGGGGATTTGCAACTGGCTCTTCGTCCAGTGTGCCAGGTTCATCAGCTTTACTGTCTTTAAGTCCATTGGAGGCCTTGTGAGAGTGCAGGGGCTGGACTGCCCCGTCACGCCCCTCGAGACCGTCGTCCGCCTTCGGACCCGTTTGCTGGCGGTCCTCCTTCTCGAGTACGGGCAAGGCGGCCGCTACGCTAGCAGAGTTTTGGCTGGGATGTCCTTCAAGGTGGTCCACGACGGGCTCTTGGTCAGAAATCGAAGCGGTGGGTTTGAGGGGACTTGCTTCCTCCTCGTGTCCCTGAGACTCTCCGGAGCGGGAGCAACGCTTGGCCCTTTTGATTTGAGGAGAGGTATCCGGCACCCCCTTCCCTCGATCACAGTTCTCCAACCTCTCATTGTCTTTTTCCAAACAGGTGGCGGCCCGCTTCCTGGGGCCGGTCCACTGCTCCGGCTCCGAGGCGTTGGAGTCGCTCAACTTTCCGTCCAGCGAGGGCTGCTGCTGCTGACCGTCCTGCTGTCCGGCGCTCTGAGATTCCTGTCGTCTGTCCTGCTGGGTGTCTTCGTGTTTTTTCTCCCCCGGCTTCGACTCCTGCCTGGGGTCCTGACAGGACTCCTGCTTAGTGTCCTGCTTCGCCTCCTGCTTGGAGGAGTCCTGTCTGGACCCCGACCGGGCATCCTGCTTCGACTCCTGCTTCTTCTTGGGCGAGCGGGCCCGAGGCAGCGGCGACACCGGGGTGTCGTCCTGCTGGGCGATGCTGCGGTTCCTGAGGGTTCGACCACAAAAGTTTTCGTCCAATCCATTGAGTCCCACTGATGACCTTGTGACACGCGAGGATCGGGACGCGGCCATACTACGGCGGGTGCCTACAGTCTCCTCATCCTGGCGCTCTCTCTTCTGCAGCAGAAAACAGGCACCTGGAATAAAAAAATAAAAAAAACACACATCAGATCAACTGGACATCGCTTCGATAATGGAGATGATGGCTCCAGTTTAAAGCTCGAAGAGCGGGGAATTAGTTAAACACTGATGGTTTCTCTCCGCGAATGAGTTATTGATTTCCCTTGTCACTGTATCCAAGCAACGCCTTCGGGAGAACAAGTCGTCTGATTTCAGGTCCGTACAGAAAAGAAGAACTATTGGAAAGGGATCAAGATCTTATCGTGTTTGTGACTCTCTAGACTTTCAAATCAATCCCAAATGTGGCATATGTTGAACGTCTCGCACACAGCAGTGCGACATGAGGAAGAAGAGTAGATGAATGATAAGCTATCTTTACTGCATGAATGTTTCCCACCTTTCAGGTGATGCATCAAACTATGCCCTTGCCATATTATATCATATTTTAACATTTTGGCCAGTTTAAAACAAGCAAATCTTTCATCCATTTTTACCAGACAAACCACAAATTCAAACATTTTACACATGTAGTTCCTACTTACTTGTATGGATTTAAGGCACTAATATTTCAATTAATTTAAATGTTTTTAATGTTGAGGGAAGGGGAGTGAGTGACACAGTCATGAACATTTTAATATTATTTGAATATTGAAAAAGATATTAGTTGTGTTTTTTTATGGTATCCAGTTTTAAACGCTAGAACTCCAATACATCTATCTACTTGTATAACTTGCACCAGAGCTAATATATTGACCTCCTTAAACCAACAAAATACTTTGTTTGACGCAGTAAACATCCAAAAACTTCAAAACTTCAAAAAATGTGTAGGCACTTTGAATAAATATTTGACTATGTTAATCTTTAAAAGAAATGTAGTTCAATTACTGTACTGTAATAAAAATGTAAAAGATGGTGAATAGTGTCAAATGTGCATCGTTGTGAACTCATGTCCAGCACTTTGCCTTTTAGATAAGCCTTAGAATTACGCCAATAAAATCATATAACAACATTTATATTATATACCTACGAATGCTCCTTCCATGATGCAACACTAATAGACTCTGGGACTCATATTTTCCTCGTGCTAGCAGATTGTTTAATTCTGAGTTTGGGGGCGTGGAGTAAAAAGATGAGTCTATTCTATGTAAATCTTTGATATATGTTCTTTATCTTTAGACTTAGATTGTGTAATCGTGCACGTTCTCTTTATACAAACTGTGTTCTTGTTCTAATTTTTTTATGAATTTATCGTCTGTGTTGCTGTGTGCTGACTGGAAAAAGAAATTCCCGAAGGTATTATTGAGGGATCAATAGTTTATCTATCTATATCTAATAATAATAATCTCTATTTGCACTTGATGGAGTCTACGGACTCTTTCAAGAAACATCTTAAGACGTATTTATTTGTTCAGGCTTTTTCTTGATTTTCTCCTGTGTTTGTCTCAGTATTATCTTGACCTTTAAGGTATATATTTTATTGAATATTGTTTTGATTGTTTAAGCGCTTTGTGACCCTGGTCTGGAAAAGCGCTATATAAATACAAATTACTTACTTACACGTACACACACATATATATATATATATATATATATCAAAGACACTACATCGATCCATCCATCTATGTTCGAAAGAAATATTCAATAAAGCAAAGTTTTACGACAACAAAATTGAACATTTATAGCAGAAGACAACATAATGACAAACACAAACCCCTTCAAAACTATTGGAAGCGTATTTCAAATATGTTTTCCACTTCAAAAGAAACATACATCTGGGAAATAAAGAGAGAGAATAAAAAAAAAGGAAGAGTCTAGTGGAGCTCTTCAGACAGTCGATAAGGGGTTCAAGATGGCGCTCGGGGACTTCGGGGTTGTGAGTAGGAATAACTTAATTACAAGAACAGGACGACTCATTAACCTCATTATGCTCCTGACTATGGATGAATCCCCGGAGCTCACCCAGAGGGATCATTACATACATGGAGGCTGTGAGAAACTGGAGGGTTGTGGACGAGCGATGGGATTGTCGGGGCCGTCGACGAGTAGGTGTGATGCTAAAATAAAAGCTGTAATTATCACATTAAAGGCTTGCACGGGGACACGGCAGTGGAAGAAGAGCCCAAAGCTGCTGCAACAAAGGAAACATGCGAATAATACAGTGGTTCATGCATTTCTAATTCCAACTGCGCTTTGTTTTATTTCTTATTTAAAACTATGAATTATAAACCGACTGAAAATGACACTCCAGATGCAGATGTGTACTTGATAAATGTTTCAATATGTAATTTATGTAGCGTTGAACTTTGTTTTAAGAACAGGGGGCGGGAAAAAAAAAAAGAAAGACAAACAAGAGTTCCTCCTCTGACAGCGAAGACTCCAACTAATAAATCAACCGAGGACAAACACGTGACGCTGGTATAGGTCATTTTAAAGTGAGGGATGATCTCACTCGTGTCCTTTGTGGACAAAAAGAAAGAAATCGCTTCCACGAGCAGCAGTGACACAGTGTCCATGTACGTTCCTCTCGAGCGCAGTGATCGCGAGTCTGAACGGACAAAACAAACAGAGATGTCTGGGGACGCCGTTCTTTTCCCGTCCCACCGAGACAAATGAGTTCTTCGAGTGTTCCTTGGAAGCGTGGGACCAGGGAGTTGTTATACATTCTTTTTAGCCAGACAGGAAATTAATCACAGATTTCATTTCAGCGACACAATCAAAAGAACTATAATTGGGTTTCGACCATTTACTTTTCCTGGTTTCGAGTGCGCGGCGGCTTCTACGGCGTCTCCTCCCAGTCTAAAATATGTATTTTCCAGTCATGTTAAACTCAGTCTCATCGTTTAACTAGAGACGTCTTTATCTCAAAATAATTTGGAAACATTGAACAATGAACGTATCGTGAGGGACACCTGGATTTGAGGTGGGCGACATCCATGTTTTTGATGATAAATCAATCTCATGATATTCAATTTAAATAAAACAATCTTGAAGGAAAAAAAATAAACCTTTTAAGCTTTATAGCCACAGAGAAGACGTCCATTTAACTATTGGACAGTGATGGTTTAAGACAGCTTATCTACATCCTCGATCCCTTATGTTGGCATTACGTTTCATGGGTATTTTAACATTCGTTTTTTAACTATCGTTTCTATAATGTAATTTGCATAAAGCAAAGAACTATATCAAGTTAACGATGGGTTTACGTTGGCTGCAGCCGTCGTATCAAACTGCTTAATGGGAAACATTATCATTTGTGTTGCAACCTCAATTTATTAGACTAGCGGGATGAATTTAACTGCCTTGTCCGCAGCTTTGATTTACGATAAACCTGCGATCGTCATTTTAGATCATGTCACAGATATCTCTGTATATTATCTACTATAATTAGGCTCCGTCCTAGTGGTACCATGAACATGGTGACGGACAGAACGGAGAATAAAATGCTATACCTGGTACAATATTCACAACTTCCGGCTGCATGGACGATCGCTCACGCCGAGCAAAGGCACCCGAGACAGCCATTGGGATTCGTCCATGCATAAAATAAGAAAGAAGTCAAGAGAAGCTAAGAAACGAGACAGCAGGTTATTCAGATGAAGAGCTCCCTGGACCCCGGTAAAAAAACAACAACCATCAAATCAACTTGTCTGACTGTAGAGTAGAAAAACAAGTCCTAAAAAAAGTGATTGTCGAGGACATTTATTACCCCATATCGGTCTTTTTGAATGTCACATTTGCATAATGAGACCCGTTAGATCATTTTAACGGATCAAACATGACCTTGTTTCGACGATGCATTTAATTTGCCTTGTAAGTTGGAATGAGGGCCTCGGAATAAAGCAACACCTACGGAAAGGTTTACTAGGACCGTCACACACAGCTCATGAAGTTGATGGTCCAAAACTACCCACACAGTAATCCCCGATTTTATTATACACCAGGTAGAAAGTAAAGACTCGAGTCAGCTTGATTCTCTCACGGTGCTATAGTTGTTGGGAGTTTTCGTCGATTTTTAACAGTCCTCAAAGGTCAGGAAACAGTTGTGCGCTTCCCACTTATTAGTACTACAATAGATATTTACAGCCTTTTAAAAGCGGCTGGTCCTCCAACGTTTTTGGCCTTCTTTTAGCACTTTTTCCGAATCCGTCATGGCCAAAAAAAGATGCTAGCACTGAAAAGTCCAAGCAAGCATGTTAATATTTGTGTCAAAGTACAGATTGGAATCCAGTACGGTCTGGAGTTCTACTATTACGGATTGGAATTCCAATCTGTCCTAGGAGGATTCCAGATTCTACTAGTGAATTCCGATCTCTAATAGAAAAGATTGGAATCCTACTACTGTATTGGGATCTGAATATTGGACCAATGGGAATTCTACCAGGACAATATCCAATTCTAAGGTTCAGGGTTTGATTACGAATTTCTTCTATTAGAATTGGAGGTTGTCCTGGTAGAATTCCCATTGGTCCTAGGACAGATTGGAATTCCAATATTCAGATCCAAATACAGTAGTAGGATTCCAATCTCTCCAAGTAGAGATTGGAATTCCCTAGTAGAATCTGGAATCCTCCTAGGACAGATTGGAATTCCAATCTGTCCTAGTAGGATTACAGATACTACTGGGTTCGAAACTGTACCGTGACAAATATATATATATCATATATAAATACTCAGACAAAGTAAGATCACTCCCGTATATTCATTGTTACACAAAAGAAGCTACACACACCTTCAACGACGACTTGTGTCAACGATAGCGTCAGCTGCAGGATTACATATTCATAGAAGTTAACCGCAAGTATTTTCATTAAGCCGAGTTATTGTTGCAAATTCAGCCGCGCTCACAGCAGGGGAAAGTTTCCAGCTTGGCAGTTGAGGGCAAGATTTTCAGCTTTCCAAGCTGCCATTTTTTCCATCTCGTTCAAGCCACTAGTATTTACACACCATCCCGCGAGAGGAATAAAGTGTGTCCATCTATCTACATACACCCATAACAAATGAGAATTTATAGAGACACAAAGGAATGTTGAGCACACGAGTGAAAATTTGAAGAAAATAGTATCTTAAGTCTCAATGGTCTGAAGCTCATGTGACAGACGTGTACTCGCTTATGATAAGCTCAACTCAAATAAGTCGAACCTGAGGAAGCATCAACATGCTAATGCTGCAAATATGTGTTCAAACAACACGCATCCTTGTTTGTCATTTCGTCCTCAAACGTTTGCTCTTTCAAATGCAAAACTACACTTTAATGAAATATCCGTTTGTAGATCAACGCGATAAGTGTTCGATCGCTCGATACAACTTCAACATTTGAAGGTGCTGGTCACACATTTGAGAATATTACAAAATGTTAACTAGAGAATGTGTGCCATTGTTTGCAACATTCATCAGGATGTGACTCATGACACAGGAGACGCATTAATATTTGACATCGATATCACTTGGGAAAAAAAGTCTTGCAGACATTTTTAGCCCCTGAACTTTGATTTTGTAAGCAAGTAAGTAATTTATATCTGTAGATCGCTTTTCCAGACCAGGGTCACAAAGCGCTTAAACAAACAAAACAATACCCAATAAAATAAATACTTAAAAGGTCAAGACAACACTGAGACAAACACAGGAGTCTCAGAGAATCAAGGAAAAGCACAAATAAAAATGTCTTAAGGTGTTTCTTGAAGGAGTCAGTAGACTTCTAACACATTGGGAGATGAAGCTCGTTCCAAAGCTTAGGAGCAACCGCCTGGAAGGATTTCTCTCCTCTGGTCCTGAACCGTGTTCAGGAACCATCAGTAGATTTTGATCCACAGACCTCAGAGCCCGAGCTGGGGTGTAAGGCTGGATAAGATCACTGATGAAAGCTCTGACCATGAATAGATCTGTAAGTAAGAACCAGAATTTTAAAGTTGATTCTGAAAGAAACTGTCAGCCAGTGAAGAGTTTTAAGGATCGGAGAAATGTGAGTTCTTCTACTAGAGCGGGTCAGATTTCTCGCTGCAGATTTTTGTATCAACTACAGGCGAGACAGATCCTTCTTGTTAAGACATGAAAACAAACTGTTGCAATAGTCCAGACGAGAACGCATGGATTACAAGCTCCAGATCATGCTGTGACAACATTTTCCTAAGTATATTCTTCCATGTTATTGCTGAGCCTTTAAAAGCCCAGAATAAAAACAACTATAAATTGTACATCATATATTGTATCTATATATACAGTATATTGTTCTATTCTATGTTAGTCTTTGTATCCTTTGTCTTTGATCTATGTTCTTTATCTTTAGACTTAGATTGTATCATCTTGTTCTCTCCCTTTATTTCTCTTTGTTCTTGTTCTTATATTTTTATGAATAATTGCTGTATTGCTGTGGCTAATTGGAAAAAAAACAATTTCCCGAAGGAGACCTCCTGATGGATCAATAAAGTTCTACCTAACCTAACCTACATACAGATATCAAAATTGAAAGTATTTTATCACCAAGAGTATCTAAAACACAGTAACTGCACAGTACAGGGTGAGAGTATTAAAAATACAACTCATGTGAGAACCTTAGAGAAGAAGCGGTGACATCTAGTAAGATTCATGGACAACCGACACTGGATTATTATCTGTCAAACTGCTTATGGGAACCTTGACCTAGATAAACACTGAAAATTGTACGTCTTGATATAAAAATCCAAGTTCTTTCACGCTGTAGAGATTTCTATCAGCACAGAAACCGCGGTGAATAATTTAGTTCTACAATTGATGCAACTCTTTTTTTTTTAGCCGTTTAAGAATTTTTGCTCTAATAATGAGACAAATGTGTAACTCTGAAGTTTTCACAGCCTTGAACTAAATTCACCATTAACCAAAGGACGACGGGGACAAGAGGAGACGGCAGTTCGCCAGGAGGAAATTATTTTCCATTCTCCGCTTGTGGAGCTCATGTACAGTTTAGAAAAAGCTCGGTTTGAAACCCACAACCCACTGTGACTGAAGAGATTACACTGTTGCATCCTTTTCTTTTATTAAAGTTAACATGTGTTAATGAGAGAGCACCGGCGGAGACGGAGCCATGTGAGGCTGGAATGTGTATTAGGAGCTACTTCCTGTAACTAAATGAAGCATGTAAGGCTGAAGGACGCGTTTACTATGTTGCCAGTCAGTGACATCAATCATTTATTGTGCCATAAGTACTGCTGCACCTGAGGCCATGAGATAAGAATACAAAAATACTGTACATTGTCTTCATACCACTGTCAAATATTTACTCGTCATGACAGGGAGTCACTTACAGTGATAGTTTAGCCAAAATTAACATTTCACCCATTTTCTACTCAGTCTCATGTAGGGGCAGAAAGAAGATTAAAAGTAATCAGTTTATTTGGAGTCACAAGGGATTTTTGTGAAGTCCATATAATAGATACATAAACTTTAGAATAGTCTCACATTTCTTTGTCCAAAAAACATCCAAACTCCTCCGGACTGCTCACCTGTAATGGTCTTGTTATATTGAAATCCTGACGTGATAAATTGTAAAAGACATCTAATAATACAAGCCATATAAACCCGAAATACTCAGATATATATCGCGATCGCTTTCAGTATGAAATGTATGAGCTCTGGAAGCACTCGCTGTATTACCCGGAATACTTCAGGTTTATATTGCCTGTTATTATTTAAACGTCTGGCATAAACAAGCTTAAAATATAGACTTATTTAATTTTTTACGGAACAATTCTTCCCATCAAGGCTTCAATACAAGAGGTACGTTATAGACGAGCAGTATATTTGGATGTTTTAAGTGTGTAATTTTTGGACGAAGATGAAGACGAAAACCACTGAGAAAAATTTGCTTCATTAAATTGTATGTTCATTTTTTGTCTACAACTCTAAAAAGGAACAGATTACTCCGAAAATAATCCCAACCCATAGTCGACATGAGTAGAAATTGAGTTTGTATTTTGGCCGAACAAACCCTTTTAAAATATAGACTTGTTACATATTTTTCGGAACAATTTTTCACGTCAGGATTTCAATACAAAAGTCCACGGTTCTTGAGATAAAGAATACAAAAATAATGTTCATTTTCTTGTCACGACAGGTACAAACTCCTCCATTCTACCCGCCTTTAGTTTCCTCCCGATATTGAAATCCCATCTTGAGAATCTGTTCTGAAAAATAATTCAACAACTCTATATTTTAAGCTTGTTTGTAGCGGAAGCTCCCAGTGTCCCAGAGCTTGTGCGAAATTCCGCTACAAATTCCCTCTCCAGAGGGATTTATAAAGTCTACAAACAAGTTTAAAATATAGACTTTTAGAATCTTTTTCTAATGCTGATGCTTCAATACAAGAGGAACGCTACGGACATTGGATGTTTTCTATTGCGTCTTTTTGGACGGAGAAAAGAGATCCCTGAATTCTAGTTCACAGAAATCTTCTGCAACTCCAAAAAAAAAGAACACAGATTACTCCGAAAAGTATCCGACCCCTCGGCGGACACGAGTAGGAAATGAGTAAAATTTTGGGGTCGAAACTATCACTTAAACCAGCAACAGATCAGATGTTTGGATTAAAAGAAACTCTGGTGAGACTTGAGGGGGGAAACAAAATGTTCACATACACCTGCCAAGTGTGAGGATATCTGACAGCTTGACAAGTGTGTGTGTGTGTTACTCTGGACAAACCTGATGATTTGTCGTTAAACACTTGCTCAAAGGCCCTACTGGCAATAACATCTACCATTAGGTGCACATACCGCTGAGGATGGTTCGAATCCCAACATGGCAACGGCGTCAACGAGTTAACATTCCCCGCCGTGTCTCCCACACACACACACACACACACACACACACACACACACACACACCGCTATCTAACACCACTACACGATTAAGCAAGTTTAAACCCGGTGTGTGTGTTTAAACAGTGTAAGCTAGCAGAGCTAACTTAGCTCCGGAGCTAAATATAAAACATTAAACGCCTCTTGAGCTGCAGACTGTTGCACCCATTTAAATTCCCCCCCACATTACACGCTCCACATGTTACCGAGGAAAAAGTACAACCACAAAAACTACGACGAGGAACACGGACCCACCCGCCAAACCTTTGTTCGAAAACACCGCTTGACCAAGCGTTAGCTCCGGCCACTTGTTATCGAGTATCGTGGCGATGTAGCTTTAGCTCCCACTTAGCATCGGTTGTGAGCTACATGCTAACTAGCTTAAACCCTCCACCACCACTACTCCAAAAACAAGCCTTGGACTTGAGTAAATAATAACGGATATAATTCGTATATGTTTTGTTTTAAATAAATTAAGAATATCGGTGTTTGCGTCGTTTAAAAACGTGTATTCCTGGAGCTGAACAGTGCGGGTTCTCGTTAGCGGCTAATGCTAAGCTACAGCAGCCTGATTGTTCCACGCAGAGAAGTTTGCCTGTGGATTCGTTTACCGGCCAATAATGCGGCTCCCGGGCAGCCTGGCAGACTCGCACCCGCGGGTGTCGGGGCGTCGAGACCCCGCACGCGCACACGACCACGGTATTCGGTTAAATGCCCCGGAGTAGTTTTTTAAAAGGGTTTTTCGACGTACCTCACTTCCGTACATTTGCAGCACGTTCAGCCGCAGCCATGTTTTCAGCCCAGGCAGCTGGTCGGGTGTGTTGAGCCGGCGGAGCTGCTGCTCTGAGCCCCGCGACTGGGGCTGCCTTTCTAATCCTGGTCACTCTCACTGGAGGATCCACTTGGATGAGGAACATCTCGGGACTTTTTTTTTTCCATGAGGAGACTGAAGAGTTTAGCCTCGATAAAGAAGAGAAAACTAACAAGAGAGCCGGGTCTGACCCGTGGTCTCCACCTACTCTACTCCGAGTTCAGATGCCAGAGCTCTTCCTTCCTTCCACAATTATATATGAAATAACCCTAAAAATGATCCGTTTCTTCCCAATAACTAGGGCTGGAGTAATAAAAATGTTTCTTTTTAATATAATGTATTGATTTTAAACAGCAAAGTATCAACTTTTTTTAAATTTCAAATATATATATTTTTTAATTATAGTTCTTTAATGATTTATGTCAATAAAGTGTGTGTAAAATAAAGTTTTTTGTGTGTTGCAAATACATTTCAGCAGCTATAGGAGACAACCTTACTGAGGACCAGAGGATACAGTGGATTCCACTGCGGTTAAAGCTGGTGTTTGGACATATTTTTGGTTTTCAAAACACATGAAAGCAGTTACGACTGAGGACGAGAGGATACAGTGAGTCTAGCAGCTTTTAAAGCTGATGTTTTGACACATTTAAAAAAAATTTAAAAAAAATGAAAGCAGTTACGACTGAGGACTAGAGGATACAGTGACTCCAGCAGCTTTTAAAGCTGGTGTTTGGACATATTTTTGGTTTTCAAAACAAATGAAAGCAGTTACGACTGAGGACGAGAGGATACAGTGAGTCTAGCAGCTTTTAAAGCTGATGTTTTGACATATTTAAAAAAAATAAAAATAAAATGAAAGCAGTTACGACTGAGGACAAGAGGATACAGTGAGTTCAGCAGCTTTTAAAGCTGACGTTTGGACATATTTTTGGTTTTCAAAACAAATGAAAGCAGTTACGACTTCGTCAAGAGTCATGTGGTCTGTAAATTGTAGCAACACCGGAGTCAAATACTTGACAATACTACAAATATATCGTATCGTTGCCCCTGTATCGGGATACATATTGTAGCGCCAATACACGCTACATATTAATAACCCATTTGGTGGCCTAATTTCAAGGATGATTTTCCACAAACTATGAATGAAAATGAGGGGAATTGATGGATAAAAAAAACGTATCGTAATGAGAGAGTTAAGTTAAGTCCTGTCTCAGGCTTTTAACATTGAGTGTCTCGACTGAAAAGCAGGCGTTCAGGAAGTCGGTGTTTTTCCTGCGACCATTGTGTAAACACAACACAACTCCCGAGTCCGACCACAAAATCAAGAACACGCAGCATCAGCGTTCCAACAAGTTTTAATATTGTCAGCCAACATCAGATTGAAGTGACATCAACATTCGGAACCTACAGCGCGGGGGGGTCGACCTCCAAGAGCCGCCCCATCGTTCAGGAAATAATGCCTCGTATTGATTAGATAACTGCTAGTGAATACCCTACGTCACGCTACGACGTGACTTCTGAAGTGGCTATTTATCGGAGAGAAGCTTCGTGATTTCCGTGCACATTGAATGAGCAGCGTTGAATTTACATGCGGTGACGGCGAGCCGGGGGTTCGGATGACACAGCATGCACTATGCCTGCCTTTTATCTACGACAATGTAATAACATTAAATTACTCCCTTTCTGTGATAAATACTCCTAGTGCTCGAGCGTTACTACCAGTCAAGGTACAGTTGATGCTTGTGGTGAACATGCCGGTGTCTTAGATCTACAGGACAGTGCAAAAAAACACACGAGTCATTCCTGAGACTGGTTCGAGTCCCTTCATAACCATCGCTAGTGGAAGCGTTACAAACTCATCTGTGTAACAAGCTTTAGGACGGGTCGTCAAAACAACGACAACGAAAATAAAATATCCAAGATGCAGTGATCTTTACGACACAAGACCGGTGGACATTTGGTCGAAAAAAAAAAAAAAAAAAAAAAAATATGGCATTCAGTGTAAATCTTAGCTGCACAGGTTAAAATGTTGGTTCCCAAAAAACAACCAGACAAATGACAGTGCTTATAGAAATTTCAGAGCTCTTTATACATTTGTACAGAATCATTTGTCCGCCTTCATGTAGCCGGGGGGGTCGAGGGGGGGTCCTTTGAGTCGTCTCAAAAGAAAAGTCTGAGTGCAAAATAAAAAAAAAGGCGCCCTTGACTGTATTCCGTCGGGTCGAGAAAGGAAATCACACCGAGCGAGTCTCCATCTCGATCTTCTCCTCGGACTGCGACGGTTCCGCTTCCTGGTGGCCGGCGTTGGGTCGGACCGTGAGCAGGGGTCCGCCGCCGTAGATCGCGTGCAGGAAGTTCCAGGTCTCTTCGGAGATCTGCCCCGAGTCTGCACCTGCGGGAGAATCACACGGACTTTACTGATCACAGATTTGGAAATGTAGATGCATGCGTGACTAAACGTGATCTCAACCATTAAAAGGACTCGTGTTCAGCTGAACGTTCTTTTGCACGACTTCATAACGTCTTAACAAGAAGGATCTGTCTCGCCTGTAGTTGATTCAGAACTCTGCAGCGAGAATTCTAACCCGCTCCAGTAGAAGAACTCACATTTCTCCGATCCTTAAAACTCTTCACTGGCTTCCAGTTTCTTTCAGGATCAACTTTAAAATTCTGGTTCTTACTTTCAGATCAATTCATGGTCAGGCTCCTCCTTACATCACTGATCTGATCCAGCCTTACACCCCAGCTCGGGCTCTGAGGTCTGTGGATCAGAATCTACTGATGGTTCCTCGCACACGACTCAGGACCAGAGGAGAGAAATCTTTTCAGGCTGTTGCTCCTAAGCTTTGGAACGATCTTCCTCTCTCTTTGCACTTGATGGAATCTTCTGACTCCTTTAAGAAACATCTTAAGACGTTTCTATTTGTTCAGGCTTTTCCTTGATTTTCTGGAACTCCTGTTGTGTTCTCAGTATTATCTTGATCTTTAAAATATATACTTTATTGAGTATTGTTTTGATTGTTTAAGCGCTTTGTGACCCTGGTCTGGAAAAGCGCTATACAAATAAGAATGACTTACTTACTTACTTACTTACTATAACCGTCTTTCCCGAGAGACTGAGGTACAAACTCCATCTTATCTTCTTAAAAGTCTTGGCGGGGAAAACCCAAGTCAAGGGTGTCAAACTCAAATCACTCAAAGAATGAAATGCATTCCAAGTCGTGGGGCCCTCGCAAAATATATATGGAATGCGATACGTTTTCTCATTCTTAAGCACATCTCTGTGGTTCACCAGCACCATCTGTTTTCTGTTGCTCCGGCGTCATCGTGCGTTTGAACGACATTCAGAATCAGTGCCGTCAGAGAACGAGAGTCTGACACGTCATCTTATTGTATAATTTTAAACATCTTATGGCCTTAAGGACAAACACAATAACTTGTTTTACGTTTGAATATATTGCTGCAACAAGGGTCTATCAAACAGGATTCGATTTCTTGAGAGTTACAAACTTCTACCAAAAACTACATTAAAGCGAAACACGTTCAATTGATCATAAATATCAGCGATATTTTGCATAAAAACAGAAACTCAGCCACTGCCACACACCATATAGTACAGTCATGGAATAAAAAAATATAATATCAATGAAGTAGTTACTCCTTTTTATATCATGTGACAGACCAAGAAAACGTGGGATGCCTAAAAGCAGATTGTTATAGATGTTAATGTAAGAATAAAGTAGATATTATCAAGGAAATCATGGGAAATTGAGTAAAACTACAGACAAAAATCTGTCATGAGCCTGGATAAGCTCCATTTCTAGAGGCTTCGATTCCCATCTTGTCATTTTCTACATGGTTACTTTAGAAATCTTATTGTGTTAGTAGTAGACTTGTGCTCCCTTTGTTCAGTGCTGAGGCAATATTTATATATTTATTATATATATATTATTTTTTTACATTAGCCAAAATAAGAGACTTTATTTTGAGGAATAACTAACCATAGAAAAACACGAGATGGAGCTGATTTTTCAGTTTGTTTATACATTATTTATAGTCATTCATTATTGACACCAAAGGAGTAAATTCTGTAGAGCGTACTACCTCAGTATTTCTTCCATTTAAGGAGGGATACTACATTGAATTTTGATAAAAATCGGAATATTTACACACAACTATTACAGTTAGTATTTCTTGGCCACATTTCTCTTTTACCATGTCATGTCTGGGGCTCTGCAGAAAACAAACACTGTGATATAATATATATTTTTACATGACTGTATGTAATGTGGCGCAGCTAAAATAAAGGCAAGTTATCATCATCTTCATCATCATCATCATCATCATCACCATCAGTCCGTTTGATCAACATTTGTGTTTGATTCTTTCTCATGATATACAACAAAGTACTGTAGCCATGAACTAAAACTTCATTAATTTACCGTTACGTTCCTTTTCCAAACCTAATTTCATCAATGGATTAATAAAGTTACATCTATCAATCCATTATTAAGATGACCTTGAATCAATGCAAAATAAGTATTTTCCTGAAATGCCGTTTCCGCTGCACTCGAGCTAAAAATCCAGACGAGTGTTGACGTACACAACAATCCGTTACCGATTTCTACGACATCTCCAACTGAACTTCCTCAACGATCACATGTTGCTCCATTGTTCAATGCCCTGGAGTCAGATTAAGAAGATCCTGTTTTCGAACCCACGACGACTCCATCTTCACACGCAAGATCCACAGATTCATATGGGCCAGAAGGTCACGAGGAACCGCACTCTTTAGCTAATGGCTTCTTTTGAAAAAATGCCTCCAACTTTACAACTGCTTTTAGGTCGCGAAGATGTAAATGTGATTTGGAAACGAGTCGAGAGCAGCATCTCCAAGTGTTCAGGTGCAAGAGAACGTTCAGAGATAACAAGGAGAAGCTGATTTAAATCAGAGAAATAGTTATAAAACAGCGTATACCTTGTTTCAGCGTTAAGTGACCGTTCTTGGTGGCAAATATCTTGGAATTGTCGATTGGTCCCGGAGGATCTTGAGGGGAGAAAAAAGAGAGCGAATGCAGTTAGAAGAGAAAGAAGTGCTACTAAAACATGTCAAGCGTTTTTTAAAAAAGTAACTTTGTAGAGACCAGATAAATATAAGAGGCGCTAAAGTCAGCGGGAGACGATTTGTGGAAACATGCCAGATCTAAGAGGTTATAAATAGATATGAAAGGGAGGTGAGAAAAGAAAGGGGGGGGGGAAATAAAAATGTATTTGACGCTTCGTTTTGCAGGAAGGGAAAACCTGTCTCGTGGGACTAAATCAGAGTCTTTTGAAGATAAATCAGGAAATCTGGGACATCAAAGTCGCTTTTGAACTCTTCCATCTTGGAGGGAAAGAAGAGTCTATTCCGACTCCTTTGGAAGCTCAGATGAAAAACCTTCCGACACGTTCATAGTGAAACACTTGTGAGTGGATGAGTGAGTGTGTCGTCCAATTACCGTTGTCTTTGCCTTTGACGAAGCCCTCCCACTCGCGGAACCACTGCATGCTGATGCAGTATATGACCACCGGAGACTCCTCCTCCTGGAATGCCTTGTTTAGCTACAGAGATGGGGAGAGGAAATGGGGGGGAGGAGGAGTGAGCGGTAGAGAGACGAGAGGGAGAGGGAGAGGGAGAGGGAGAGGGGGAGACAAAAAAAAAGAAAGAAATTAAGTGAGGATGAAAGGATCGGGAGGAAATGGAAGACATAATCAATTCTCTCTGCCAGTAGTCGCAATTAGCCGGCAGACTTTACACTCGACTGCACGAGCCGGAGGATTCTTAGAAATGACAATCCCTTCTTCTTCTTCTTCCGAGAGACCTCGCCATCCCTTCATCTCGAGAGGGGGTCGGGGGGGTAGAGTACACAACCACAGCTGCATCTGTCCACATGCATTAATGATAAAGCTTTTGTCGGCCTCGCACCTTCCCCGCCTCCCGCCGGGGCAAAGTGCACCGACACATGCCGCCCATCAGCTGGTCGGCGGGACGAGGAAACCCCCCCCACACACACACACAACACACACACACACCCTCACACACACACACCCCTTTCCCTGACATGCGACGCGTCTAATCGTCGGCGACGGTTCTTACGCTCGAGAAACTCACCCTGACAAACATGTCCAGCTCCGATTTGCGCCGCTTCTCCGACTTCTCGATCTCGATCTGGCACGTTTGGCAGACGTACAGGTGGTTGACGGCGGGGCCGCCTCCGTATCTGCAGGGGGGGGGGAGTCGAGGGTACCCACTTAGTAACGGTCGTTTCATCTTTAACTCCTTTGTTTAGTTCATTTACTCATGGTATCTACACACATCCCAATATCGGTCAAGTGTGTTCAGAGTCATGTTTATGACGGTGACTTTTGTTGTTGCGCTCAAGTCTATTGTGGAGGATCGATCGTTGCGGTTTTTCGGGAACAAACATTTAAAAAAAAACCAGCAGGTGCTCAGTGTTTACCTGGTGTAAAGGTGATCCCACACATTCTGCGGCAGCATCAACGCCAGGTCGTGGATGGAGGCGGCTTTGTTGGGGGGCACACCTGGAACAGAGGGGTTCGAAGGATCAAGTCTTGTTCCTTAAAGTCACAAAGTTTCAAACTCAATCACACAAGAATAAACATGTTGGAACTCCTGTGTTTGTTCTCAGTATTATCTTGAGATTTAAAGTATATATTTTAGCGAGTATTGTTTTGATTGTTTAAGCGCTTTGTGACCCTGGTCTGGAAAAGCGCTATATAAATACAAATGACTTACTTACTGAGACAAAATGTTTGTTTCTGTAACAGGAAGTATGACTTTGTTCTCCTTTCCTCCCCCAAATAAACGATACAAAACATTTCCTTCAACATCACTTTTACCATTATTGGGAGTCTCTTTGCAATTGTAGACTTCCTTAATCTTTTCCTTCTCTTATCTTCACCATCTTCATTAGTCACAACATAAACATTAATCTACTTTGAGCGAACCATCTGGCCGGCCACATGAAATGACTTGGTGGGCCGGATTTGGCCCCCAGGCCTTGCGGTTTAATTGTTTGGCGAGTCCAGATGGTGAACTTCGTACTGAGGCGACTCCTCTCGTAGATAAGGGAGTAAAACTACACCTGATTGAAAATCATGTCAAAAAAATCTAAACCAGGACTTTAAACCAGGACTCGTTTCATTCTCGCAGATAAAAGTTCTGCAGAAATCACGGTGGACGACCTTCCGTGACCTCGTTTGACATCGATCGAGCCTTTTCCGAGGAAGATGAATTCTCAGAGAGAATCTTGTTTAAATCTGCAGGATGTCATTCAATAAACTGGGACTTTAGTGAGAGATCGAACAAGATAAAGTCTTAATGTGTTGAGAAGTAAATCAATAAATGACACAAACTGAAGGTCTAAATATAATCCACTTCAATTTATTTGATTTTATTCTAGGAATTTTCAGTCTTAACAAAATATGTGAAGAGAAAACAAATAGATGAGAATTATTGTATATATATGTATATATTATATTATATATATATATTTTTTAGAATTCCTTCATTCATTTACAATTAATCCAAAGGGGAATTTAACTAATATGACTTAACAAATATAATTGGAAATAAAAGGGGATTTTAAAATGGAATATAATTCACATTTTAAAAGGATGTATATTAAAAAATAAAATCATGTAACCTTTGGTCCTACTTTTTAAAAGCCCTGTTAATAATGACTAATTACCACATTTTGACCAACAGTAAAGATAGAGAAGTTATTTGAAAAGCAGTTAAGAAAAAGGATCTTGAGGTGATTTATCTGTAGTTACTTCCTCCTCAATACTCGGCACAAATATCTGTTACACTGCTTGGGAACCTTCTGCAAATACAACTTTATTTATTACATTTATAAAAGCCGGACGGCACCATTTAAAAGAGAAAATATCCACGTTAAGGAACAGGAAATTAAAATACTGGCGGGGAATCAACTGTGTTTTTTACTTCCCTGTTATTATACGCACTCTACAAATGTAAAGGACTTACTTACACCTGAGTATCTGGCAATTACCTGTTGTTACCTGAAGCCCCCAAGATTACGAAATCTCGCAGCTTTATCTTGCATAAATGTAGATTTTTTTTCATTCATCGTGTTCGCATTTATTAAGCCCTGGCAGGATAGAGAGTGGAAAAGAAAGGACTGGCCTCAGACCCTCGACTAATCCCGTTCCTTTCCTCAAAATAAAATGAGAAAGACGGATTGTTCGCCCAGAGGGACGTGAAACCGTTTTTGAAGTCGATGCGAGGAGAATAGCATCCGAAGCGCAGAGGCAAGGGTCATAAAATAAAGTCTGAAAAGCGTAACAATGCGCCGTTTAAAATTAATACGATGTCTCTTGATATCGGGTTATTCTGGACAAGACAAAGACACCATAAGACCAATTTCCTAAGGATGCTGGTCTTGATACGTCCCTGCAGTGGAGACGATGAATGAAAGCACAGAGAGAGAGCATACCTCCACCAAGGAGCTCAATGTTTTTTTTTTAGTGGTGTTTTGAGTAGATCTTAAAGGTCTACTAAGGAGTTGATACAACTACACCCACTCTGCTGTGATTGGTTAAGCATCAAGGTTTGTCACTGCACGTCATCAATCCTGGAGGTCTCTCGACAAAGGACTCATTGTATAAACAAAGCAGGACGTGATTACAGCTGGCTGGAGGAGGAGTGAAGCCATTATTACGTCACATGATGGACTCTCGTAACCTCTCGTTCGCCCAGATTTCAGAGCAACTTAATAAAGTAATAAGTTCAAAACATGACTCACTGCATCTTGGAGAGAAAGACTTCAACATTTGAAACATTTGAGTCAGGAGAGTTTTCACGTAAGTTGCCCTTTAACTGACATCCTCTTTGAGAATAAACGTTTGATTGACAGCAGTCAATCGTCACCAGAAACCATCGGAGTGGATTTTTTTTTTAACAAAGCCAATAAGGTCCGAGCACGAACCTCCGTGGGAGCACAGGAAGTCGTCGTTGGAGATGGGCCCGGGCTCGGCGAAGGTCTTGAACTTGTTGAGCCACTGGCGGGACACGTAGAACTGCAGCAGGCTGGGCTCCATCATGCTGAACAAGGCCGACACCCTCCTACGTTCCTTCAGCGCGTCCTCGCTGCTCTTTCTAGTGTCGGGAACAGAACGTTTCGTTTAGTCAGCGTTGCTTCTTCTTCTTCTTCTTCTTCTTCTCACTTGTCAGAAGTGACGCCGAATACTAAAAACCGTTTTGGGAGATTTACTTGTAAAAGAGCACGTAGGCTTCGGCGTTCTGGACGCAGGACTCCGAGACCTCCGTCACGCTCTGGTCGTCGAACTCGTACCACAGGTTGTTGACGTCGTTCCTGCAGTAGGCGATGTAGTGACCTCCTGGAAACACAGAGAGAGAGTCAGACTTCTTCACAGGCTCGTGTGACCATCTCCCTGCAGCCTGCCAGAGAAGCCTCGGGATGGAAACGTCCCGCTGAGACGCTGGAGGAACTCACTGCTGGCCGTGCCGTGGTGACAGATGACGGACAGCAGGTCGTAGTTGGTGGTCTGGGCCGAGCCGTCTTTGGCGAGGAACGGCTGCAGGTCCAGACCCTCCAGCGGGAAGGAGACGTGCGTGTTGATCTTGGTGGAGAACATCAGCTCGTGCCTGAAGCGCTTCAGGTGGATGCAGAGGATCTACAGCAGAGAAAAACAGTTTAAAATAAATAAATAAATCACAGTGGTCATTAATCTTTAGTTTTACCTCCGGCAAACTCTGCATTTTACAGAACTTCACCCCGTTTCTTAATCTAGCGACAAAGAACAAAACATTAGTTCAGGTGCTTTCATGGAGGGGGGGGGGAACAAAAAAGGACGAGACGCTCACTTCTTGCATTTCTCGCAGCTGTACATGTTGTCTCCTGGAGAGAGAAAAAAAACGTCATTAAAAATGGGAAAACGTCGGGAGTTCGTCCCGTTGCTCGTCGACGTGTCTCACCTTTGAGTTCGTCTCGGGCGAAGAACGCCGCCAGACAGTCTTGTAGCGTGACGACCGGACCCCAGAACCAACTGAGGACGGAGATTAGGGAAAGCAATTTGATACGGAGCCCTCGCTCTGAATGTCATCGACGAAAAAATCTGTGCTAGGTCGAGGCGACACGGATGAAAGATTGACCTGCAGCGGTAACAACATGTACCCGAGACATTATACTTCAGTATGTGACTAAATACTGGATGTAGTCGTGCAAAACACGAGTAAGGTTTTTATTTATTCATTCGCTTCTGGATGTTCGCCTGCAACACTAACTGCCTTTTCATAATACTACAGGAGACACAAAAGATTGGCCAAATTATTTAACTGCTAAATTCTATGATTAAGTTTATGCTTTTTTACCCCTTTTAATAATAATGTTAAACATTTTTTTTTTTGGTCGCTTCCAGGCCAAGCCAACCTTTGACCTTTCTGTGTGGAGTTTGTATGTTCTCCCCGTGTTGTGTGGGTTTACTCCGGGCACTCCGGTTTCCTCCCGCAGTCCAAAAACATAAGGAGGTTGATTGAAATTGTCCATAGGTATGAGTGTGTGTGTGTGAACGGTTGTCTGTCTTTGTCCGTTGCCTCTCGCCCTGTGAAACTGGGATAGACTCCAGTCTCCCCGCGACCCCCATAAGGGATAAAGCGGCAGAAAATAAATGAATGCATTTTCTTTTTTTTGTTTTAAGATGAATAATTATTGTTTTAACAAAGAATAATATACCCAGTATCCACACTTCCATTTAAATGATTTTGTATTTTTAATTTGTATTTATTTGTAATAAAAATATAATGCTAAATAAACATAATAAATAAAAATAAAATACAAAAGCTTATCAAAAGGATTTGCTTAAAACTATATATGATTTTTCATAAAGATACTGGAGTATTTCATAAATATGTGTAGAATATTACATTACAAAGCATTTATATATATATAGCGCTTTGTGACCCTGGTCTAGAAAGGCGCTATAAAAATAGAGATTATTATTATTATTATTATTATTATTATTATTATATTATATATAGAACAACATGTTTTCCATAAAAGTGGTCATTATTACCCATTTTTTGACTGAAATAATTTTATGGATGGGAAAGAGTTCAAATGTGACGAGAGTTTAAATGTGTCAAACAAACCACAGATCTCTCCCTCATGCTTATCATGCACTTTTTACTCTTTGTTGGCAACTTTTTAAGTCTTTTTATACATTTTGTATGAATTTATCTCATTTATTTTATTGTATTTATTCATTTATTTAATTGTTTTTGCATGTATTCATGGGTGTTTGTTTGGATGGATGCATTATAGCGGCAGGAAAAAAGAATTTCTCTTCCAGGGGATCAATAAATCCATCCATCGAGGCCCCGGGGGCCAAATCTGCCTCAACATTCACTTTATGTGGCCCTTCTTAAATGAAAGTAGATATATATTCATGTTGATATCTTGACCTATATATATTCCAGTGATTAAGATAAAAAATATAGATTATTGACCATTCTAAGAACAGTTAAAGTGAAGTTGAAGATTAGGTCAAACACACTATTAATATAAATTAATCCTCCAAAAAATAAAAATAAATATTGCCATTTGTAAATATACATTTTATCTGGTCTGCACTTGAGACACCTGAAAGATTCCGTCCCCCTAAATGTTCAACACACAACGATCAAACGCACCTCTTGATGTACTCCATGACGAAGGCGATCCAGCCCTGAGCGGCGTAAGCTTCCCCGCAGGAGCCGGCCTTGACCAGGGCCGTCTGGTGGGTGGCCGAGTGCAGCTTGGCCAGGTCTTCCTTCCCCGGGATCGGCAACGAGATGTCCTGGAAGTTCTCTAAGGTCACGGACACCTGCCGGGGGGGCCACAGACGGAGGGTCGAGTCAGAAACGCTCAAAGATCCGATGTGATCCGAGGGACACCGACCCGGTCGCAGGTGAGGCACTGGACGGAGCTGACGATGGTGCCGTCGAACACGTCCGAGATGACGCTGCGGTACTTCTTCTGACGTTTGCTCTTCGGTGGAGAGAACGTGGTGACGGCGGCTGCAGAGGGAGAGAACTTTCATTTATAAGGGTGTGTATTGGCAAGAATCTGGCGATACGATATATCGTGATACTGTAGTAACGAGGATATATTTGTAGTTTTGTCAAGTACTTGACTCTGGTGTTGTAGAATTTACAGACCACATGACTCTTGACGAAGTCGTAACTGCTTTCATTTGTTTTCAAACCAAAATATGTCCAAACATTAGCTTTTAAAAGATGCTGGAGGC
The DNA here is from genome assembly GCF_982586985.1 of Callionymus lyra. Classification (NCBI taxonomy): domain Eukaryota; kingdom Metazoa; phylum Chordata; class Actinopteri; order Syngnathiformes; family Callionymidae; genus Callionymus; species Callionymus lyra. Next base: position 18,445,570 of record NC_141833.1, read on the forward strand.
GACTGTATCCTCTCGTCCTCAGTCATCACTGGGATCTCCTGGGATTTCTTTGTTTCTAAATAATGAAAACGCTTTTTTGTCCTTTGGTGAATATTTTTTTATTCTTGTTATTAACGATGTGTATCATGATACAGGGACAACCATACGATATATTCTGATATATTGCGATAGTGTAGTAACAAGTATATATGTGTAGTATTGTTGAGTACTCGAATATGGTGTTGCAGAATTTACAGACCACATGACTCTTGACGAAGTCGTAACTGCTTTCATTTGTTTTCAAACCAAAATTTGTCCAAACATCAGCTTTAAGAGCTGCTGGAGTCACTGTATCCTCTCGTCCTCAGTCATTGCCGGGATCTTGCGGGACTTCATGCGTTATGACTGCTGCCATCTAGCGGCCAGAAGTTTAATTGCAACACCAAAATGAACAAAAAGCAAAAAATACAAGATAATTGTATTTATTAATTTCTAAATGGATTAAGTTATATCAATATTGTATATCGAACATCAGCTTTAAAAGCTGCTGGAGTCACTGTATCCTCTCATCCTCAGTCATCACTGGGATCTCCTGGGATTTATTTGTTTCTATCTAATAAAAAAACACTTTTTCGCCCTTTTGGTGAATATTTTTTATTCTTGTTATTAACGATGTGTATCATGATACAGGGACAACCATACCATATATTCTGATATATTGCGATACTGTAGTAACAAGTATATATGTGTAGTATTGTCGAGTACTTGACTCTGGTGTATTTACAGACCACATGACTCTTGACGAAGTCGTAACTGCTTTCATTTGTTTTGAAACCAAAATGTGTCCAAACATCAGCTTTAAAAGCTGCTGGAGTCACTGTATCCTCTTGTCCTCAGTCATCGCAGAAATCTCATTTCATTGTAACTTTAGCTAAGGACAAGATAACTGCTTATGTTAAATTGCAACACAAAAATGAACAAATGCTGTAAATATTTGCATGTTAATGGAATACTGAAAAGATAAATAATTGTATTTAATACAGCCTGTATGGAACTATAAACCATAAAAAAAATATGATATATAGTATTTAAAAGTGTATCTATTTGCTCACCTTTCTTGTGTGCGGGGTTGAGACACGGCCAGACCGAGGTTTTGGGCGGACTGGTGGACATTTTGGAAACGAACCCCCCCATCGGGACAGGACTGTGGGGTCTCGTGAAGTTGGACAGTTGAATATCTGGGAATGAATCTGGAAGAAAAGTCCAACAAAAGTCATGAGACGGGACATGAGGACCAGGTCAGTCCTTCACTCACCCGACACTCTACTCTGGATCTTGATGTGGCCTTGGCTGCTGATGATGGGCGTGGTCTCCATGGTGGTGGTGTCCACGTCCTTGTCGATGTCCACCACGCCGGTGTTGCCGTCCATCGCGCCGTTGACCCCGCAGCGGTAGATGTCGTTGATCATGTTCTTCTCCTTCTGCCACTCGCGGTTGGACTGGATCTCGTCCGGGTCCTGGATCAGCATCTCCGCCTCGTTGTTCTCGTCGGCCGGCGCCGGACCCGTTGGCGCGTCGTTGTCGGCGCGGTCGCTGCTGCCGCACGACTCGCACGACTGGAAGTCGTTGTCCGACTGGCTGTGGCAGTCCTCCTCGGGGCCGTCCTCCAGCGTGATGGCGTTGGACGGGTCGTACGGCTCCGGCAGAGACTCCTTCAGCTCCTCGTGGAGCTGGTCCATCAGACAGCGCAGGAACTCCTGCGAGTCCTGCGGGTGAAGACAGACAACATGAAGGTGTTTGTATGGAATTATATCAGAGCCATGAGAACATTGAACAGATTTATTTCAAATGTTAAAACATTTTATTAAATGTCTTAAATGTGTTATCTCAGGGTCAAGGTGACCCAAAGGCCCCAAAACAAATGTGTTTGTGGTATCCCTTGTGTTGTCTCAGGGTCTAGGTGACCCGAAGGCACGAACAAAATGTGTTTGTGGTATCCCTTGTGTTGTCTCAGGATCTAGGTGGCCCGAAAGCACGAACAAAATGTGTTTGTGGTATCCCTTGTGTTGTCTCAGGGTCAAGGTGGCCCGAAGGCCCAAAAACAAATGTGTTTGTGGTATCCCTTGTGTTGTCTCAGGGTCAAGGTGACCCAAAGGCCCCAAAACAAATGTGTTTGTGGTATCCCTTGTGTTGTCTCAGGGTCTAGGTGACCCAAAGGCCCAAAAACAAATGTGTTTGTGGTATCCCTTGTGTTGTCTCAGGGTCTAGGTGACCCGAAGGCACGAACAAAATGTGTTTGTGGTATCCCTTGTGTTGTCTCAGGGTCAAGGTGACCCAAAGGCCCAAAAACAAATGTGTTTGTGGTATCCCTTGTGTTGTCTCAGGGTCTAGGTGACCCGAAGGCACGAACAAAATGTGTTTGTGGTATCCCTTGTGTTGTCTCAGGGTCAAGGTGACCCGAAGGCCCAAAAACAAATGTGTTTGTGGTATTCCTTGTCTTGTCTCAGGGTCAAGGTGGCCCAAAGGCCCACAAACAAATGTGTTTGTGGTATCCCTCCTGTTATCTCAGGATCAAGGTAAATGACCTCCACCACTGCATACGTGTTTATGGAAGCAAGTGAGGTCGTTCACCTTGGCCCAGAGACAACAAAAGGGATACCTCAAACACATTTGTTTTCAGGTTACCTTGACCCACAAGATAAAACAAGGAAAAAGCATTAACATTTTGAATTAATAATTTCATCAAATTTGAACATTTTTAATCATTTAATTATTTTTTATATTGAAAGGTTGTATTTGGTCTTTTATAGTTAAAGTTACATAATATTTTACATATAGTTTGATATTGAAAATATCGGACTAAGAACCAGTGTGTTATTTTTGTTTCTTCTTCTTCTTAATTTCTGTCTAAAATAATCAAATAAAAATAAAAGGGGGGATTATTTTTTCTAATTATTCTTCATTTTGCGTTTTTGTTTTAATTCCTGTCAAAGTTGTTGTTTGTATGTAGTTAAATAATGCTCCTCATCATAATAAGTAACAGTAATAAAACATTTGCCTTGTGTGACCTAATCCTCCTGTTTACTAGAGTGTGTGTAACTTTGGCCTTTTTTCCATCATTTCTCCAAATTCTTCTGCAGTTGAATCTTGTGTTTTTCTCGCTGAGCAAACAGTTTTTGATTCAAGACACACTTATGGGAGCAGAAGGAGCCAAAAGCAGCTTCTCTTCTCAACACTATTATGTGGGTCGATATCTCAATTAACATCTATTCATATTCCTGCCGAGTCGCGAGTCGACTGCACTGCGCTGGCGCTCGTTTAACGGATCAACGGGAGAAGAGTTTGGCTCTGGAAACACGAGGGTTTCCGACTCGAGTCCGACTCACTCGGACCAGTGGACGCGATGGTTCTGCCCGAGAGGACGAGTTTTTAAAGCGGTTATAAATACACGATCGCCGGCTTTTTAACGTTTCTCCGAACAAACGCTCGTCTCGAAAGGACCCGGAATGTTGTCGTACAAATTCCGAACCTGAGCGGCTGGTGTTGCGAGACAAATGGATATTTCTGCAAAATCCTTAAAACCCAACATCGGCTCAGATGTTAAAAAGGAAGAACAGAAGCAGAACTTGCAATGAAACGCTGACGTCGGCAAGTTTGAAACATTTATAACAGACGTGAGAGAATAAAAGATGAATCTACGGCAGCTTCTGAAACATAACGGTGACAATGATGGAACTTTTTTATTGAAATCTTGTTGGAATTTAATTGTTTTGTTTTTTTTAATAATTGGAAAATCAATAATTAGAAGTTAAATAATTTAATATTTTTAAAAGAATGTTCTCATCTTTACACAGAAATTAATACATTTTTCAAATAATCGTTTCATTAAATTGGAAAATCAATAATTAGAAGTTAATTAATGTAATATTTAAAAGAATGTTCTCATCTTTACACAGAAATTAATACATTTTTCAAATAATAGTTTCATTAAATTGGAAAATCAATAATTAGAAGTTAATTAATGTAATATTTTTAAAAGAATGTTCTCATCTTTACACAGAAATGAATACATTTTTCAAATAATCGTTTCATTAAATTGGAAAATCAATAATTAGAAGTTAATTAATGTAAAAATTTTTAAAAGAATGTTCTCATCTTTACACAGAAATTAATACATTTTTCAAATAATCGTTTCATTAAATTGGAAAATCAATATTTAGAAGTTAATTAATGTAATATTTTTAAAAGAATGTTCTCATCTTTACACAGAAATTAATACATTTTTCAAATAATCGTTTCATTAAATTGGAAAATCAATAATTAGAAGTAAATTAATGTAATATTTTTAAAATAATGTTCTCATCTTTACACAGAAATGAATACATTTTTCAAATAATCGTTTCATTAAATTGGAAAATCAATAATTAGAAGTTAATTAATGTAATATTTTTAAAAGAATGTTCTTATCTTTACACAGAAATTAATACATTTTTCAAATAATCGTTTCATTAAATTGGAAAATCAATAATTAGAAGTTAAATAATGTAATATTTTTTAAAATAATGTTCTCATCTTTACACAGAAATTAATACATTTTTCAAATAATCGTTTCATTAAATTGGAAAATCAATAATTAGAAGTTAATTAATGTAATATTTTTTAAAAGAATGTTCTCATCTTTACACAGAAATGAATACATTTTTCAAATAATCGTTTCATTAAATTGGAAAATCAATAATTAGAAGTTAAATAATGTAATATTTTTTAAAAGAATGTTCTCATCTTTACACAGAAATGAATACATTTTTCAAATAATCGTTTCATTAAATTGGAAAATCAATAATTAGAAGTTAATTAATGTAATATTTAAAAGAATGTTCTCATCTTTACACAGAAATGAA